>NC_045541.1:105099416-105441916 GCF_009769535.1 Thamnophis elegans | reverse complement strand
CTGTCCCCTAGAAGCTGATGCTCCATTCAACCCCTACAACTCCCAGTGGGAAGGATGTTCCTACTGTTTCCATGCAGCTGAACCACCAGACCTTCCTTGCTATAAAGTTTCCATGGACCTAATTGTAGGATTAAAAAAAAAACCAAGCTGTTCCACTATTGCTTTGATTACTGTAGAATCAAAGTAATTGTAGTATCATCAGTAGTGGGAAAAAAAACTTAACATAAAAGGCGATAATCTGAGGAGGGAGTTGAAGGCTGCCATGTAGCAAATGCCTGATGAAACAAGGGAAAGTCATGGGAACTAGTGAGAAGGAAAAGCCAGGGGCTGGGCTGACTAGTCTACATAGGAGCCAGTCACATATGCCTTCCCTGGGTGTGTGGAAGGACAAGAAGCAGAGGAGTGGCCATCCACATCCTGCAGTAGCTATAATATGGACAGCAATAAATACCAGCTTCAACCTGTTGCCAAACCACTGCAATCCATGCTGGAATTTCTAAATCTGATTTTAGAAACAGTGGGAGAAGGAGGAGAAACAAGCAGCTTAGGCTACAGGGTAGAATTGCCCTAAGGACATACTTGGGTGGAAGTAACCAGAAAGCTATCATTGAATATGTTAAGATAGTAAGAGAATAACAGAGTTACAAGGGACCTTGGAGGTCTTCTAATCCAACACCTTGCTCAGGCAGGAAACCGTATACCATTTCAATAAACCCTATACCATTTCAGTTTTCTTAAAAACTTCCAGTGTTGGAGCTTCCGCACTTCTGGAGGCAAGTTATTCCACTGATTAACTGTTCTAACTGTCAGGAAATTTCTCCTTAGTTCTAGGTTGCTTCTCTCTTCGATTAGTTTCCATCCATTGCTTCTTGTCCTAGGAATGAAATATGCTTCTAGATTCAATATATTTCATACCAGTTCTGAAGCATCCTTATTTAAATGTTACAAAGTATTTGGCTGGGGTTATTTCTATAGGATAGCAGGGAACTTCCTATTTAAAGAAGGATTTGCTTTCATCTGAAGTTTCAAAGTTTTGAACAAATCACAGTCAGGGATACCAATGCTTTGCCCATTACTATATTAAACATCTCCCATAAATTGCTGGTATCATCATTCTCTTCTTTCTAACTGTCAAAAATTCCTTGCATATGGATTCTTCTTTACAAAAAAGAAATATATGAAGTGCAGAGGGATAATAAATAATGCCAAATAGAACTACAGGTGTATAAAATCAGCATGGCTTGTAAAGAATCATATCTAAAATTTGATTATTTTAAAAAAATTACAGGTAAGCTCTGCTAAAATCGACCAAGACTGGTCTGGAATTTAAATGGGAATGGAATGATTACTTTTAAAAACATGGCATGGTTTTCATTCAAAATGTACTCATTAACGATTTAAAAGAGCTATAAAATTGGTAGTGATTTGACTTGATGATATTAATGTGAGTCACAAATACTTTATGGAAACAAATTAACCATAACCTTTTTTGCCTCGGGCTAATATGCTCTGTGTTACCAGTGAAACAATAAAAATCAGTCAAATGAATAAATTCATGCAAATTATCAGTGGAGAAGGGTTGTAATTCAATGTTCTAGGTTACAACGCATTTTTCACCGTAAAAAAAATGCAAGACTTTTACCCTTTTTCTTTTTCTCTAAAACTCAAGCAGCAGGAGGCATTGGCATTGTGCTGATTTGAACAATGGTGTGTTCAGAAGTGGAAAAAAGTATGGAATGATTCCCTGCTTTCAAGTTATAGAAATATTTATCCAACTGCCTCTAAATTGCAGAGCTTTGATTTTTAATACACAATTTAATGCATGTTTTGACCTTTTGAGATGCCATATGGAGGTTTGATCTTTCAGAGACAACTGTCAGGATGAACTTTGCATAAGCTCAAAACAATATACTTTGTTTTTTTGTTTTTTTAATCTACTGTTATTTTTGGAATGATTAAAAAAAAACCTATAGGCTCTCCTTGGTTTTACAAGATGCCAGCGGATAAAAGCTACATACATACATACATACATACATACATACATACATACATACACACACACACACACACACACACACACACACACATACATACATACATACTGTAAAAAGTGACACTTAAGCTTCATGTTTATATACTAGGGAACTGGTAAGCTTCTTGGTGATATAGAATTGATAAGGCCATAAATATTTCACATTAAGAAAGTTGAAGTTGGTATTTTCAGTTTGTGCAAAGGAAAAGGAATTTCAGGAAGTATGCAGCTCATTTCCCTCTACCTGCAACTCAAAGGTGACTCCTCTTTCTTCATTATTTGTTATAACTCTTTAATCATCATCCCCGCAGAACACAACGTATAGGTAGAAACATTTGTTTCTTGAGTATCATCTCTAGTTTAGCACATTTCTTGATCAGCAGCCCTAATTTAGATTGTAAACACTTTAGTCTGACATATTCATATTAGAGGACTAATCTAACTTTAAAAAAACCGGTTCAACCCAGCTTTAGACAGATTCTAAGCCTGCTTCCTCATCCCCTTCTCTCTTTGTGTACGTATGTCTCAGTGTTACCATAGTTAATTGGTAAAATTTATCCTCTGCTCCCATATCTGTTTAAAATGCCATGCAGTAGAATATGCCCTAACGTCACCTGCAATGTCAAAACAGTAGAGAACTCTTCCAACCCTTAAATATAACATAAATAAGAATTGGCAGCTAACAAAGGAGCCTTTTAGCCCAGCAAATTTAGCAAAAGATCCAGCAGCTTTATCATTATACCTCGCTCTCCCTCCAGTGCTCCAGGTGAGACCAGCAAACATTGTTATTAGAAATGCATTTTGACCCTTTGCCTGTGAAATTGAAGCAGGGTCACCCAGCGAAAAATAAAATAAAATAAATCACAGAACCTTTTACCCATGCCTGGGATTACTCAGTGGTCTTTGGGAGTCAGCAGAGTCTAAATCATTTTCAGTGAGCTGTTTGAAATTATGTATGAGCTCTGATTTCATTTGGAGTGGTGGAAAAAAAGGAAGAGAGATTGAAGGCTAACCTTTTTCTCTTTTGTTTTGACTGTAGAAGCCTGGAAGTCACTCCATTATCTGTTCACTTAACTGCTATCATTAGTACCTTGCTTCAGTTAATAACCAGATCTATATTTCATAACCTCATTTAGATGAGGAAATCTGCTTTACTGATCAAATATTTCTGGCAATGCTGGAAAATTGCTATCAGTTTTGATTTTTGGACAGCAAATCAGGCTGTACCTTCGAATGGTCAAAGCACAACGCCTTCTGATACTCGCTGAAGGAGTTGTGCAATTCAATCACAGTTTCATTCATTGCTAGATATGTCTGGCAATCCTGACTGATCTTTGAGTGCCAATAGATTAAAGGACAAGGCAGATTCATATTTCAGGCGGTGAAACTGGCTTTTCTAGAAACATGTACAGGCAGTTCTTGACTTATGATCCAGCATTTATTTTGCAAAGTGACACAGTTGTTACGTGAATTTTGCCACATTTTGTGACATGTCTTGCCACAATTGTTAAGTGAATCACTGCAGTTGTTAAGTTAGTTAACAAGGTTGTTAAGTCAATCTGGTTTCCCCATTGACTTTCCCTGTCAGAAGGTTGCAAAAGGTGGTCATGTGACCCAGGGTCACATAAATATGAGTCAGTTGCCAAGCATCTGAATTTTGATTCCAGAATCATGGAGAGGCTGCAATGGTTGTAAGTGTGGGAAACAGTCATAAGTCACTTTTTTCAGTGCTGCTATAACTTCAGTCGCTAAGTGCATGGTTTTAAGTTGAGGATTACCTGTACTTCACTAGTTAAAAAGAGAGTTGGTGGGACTTTATCAAAAACTCACACCTTCAGAATGAGAAACCATCCAATCCACAAAGGAAGCATTTTCTGTAGTTATTATAAAAAAAAGAAAAATAAATTTCTGTTTCTTTGTGGTCGATGCCATAGTTTGTGCTCCAGAACTTTGTGGGAGCTCATAACTAGTTGAATATGACTCTTTAGCTCAGTCTAAAGTTGTCCCTGAATAATAATTTTAAGTAATTTTAAGGTAATTAGTGGACCAGTTGAACCTCTAGAAGGGAAGGCTGGAGGCCATCTCTGGAGCACAGATGCTGCTTCCGAACCTGATGTGCTACTGTAGTTGGGTGATGCTTCCTTCCTTCCCTCTCTTTGTCTCAAATGGTATAGGATTTCTTGCTTGAGCAGGGGATTTGACTAGAAGATCTCCAAGGTTTCTTCCCACTCTGTTATTCTGAGGTTTCAAATGTCTTTTCTGGGTCTTTAAAGGCAGACCCTATTCACTCCTTTTTGGTAGCAAATTGGTAGTTCATACTGCCCACCATCCATCTTCCTTTTTCTTAGCATGTATCCCTCTCACAAAATAATGGGCTTTACCAATTACAAAATGTTTATTTACTAGCAGACAAAAAAAGAGAAGCTACTTCCCCCCAATCTATTTTGGCCTCCATCATTTGTGGCCTTCTGTAAATTTTTTTTCTAAGAATGTATCTGAGGTAACGGTTGGACACAAAAGTATTTTGAAAATAGGGATGAGATTTGAAGTTAGTATGTTCAGTGGTGCGATCCTACTGTTTAACAATTGGTTCTCTGAACACGCACAAGAACAGGTGCTGCATGTGTGTGCACAGTTTACAGAATCCTTACCTTCCTGGTTGCTGCTTGGAAAGGAAAATAGCTGAGGAGTGCAATCCACTCTGCCGCGTGACTCAGCTGCAAAGATAAAGGTAGGTAAAGTGCAGGTGTGGGCAGGTAGGCCCACTTGCAAGTATGAGTGAATCGGTTCGCTCCAACCTGAGCTACAGGTTTGCCCAAACTGGTCTGAACCCATAGAATCCCACCCCTTATGTACGTTGCTTTGTATGATGTTATTTTTCCCTTAAAAAAAACCCCTCTAAACATAATATTAGGTAAATCTCAGGGACATGCAGTCAGGGGAGGCAGGGGAGGCAGAGCCTCACCACTGTCATCATGAAAGAAAAAAAATGTAAAAGGAAAAAGGCAAGAGCTGAGGTCAGGCTGAGCTAGTTGCTGCCAGAATCACCATGGATAACTCTGCTTAGTGCTTAACTGTTTAAAAAAGTCTCTAAAAAGCGCCCTCTACAGGAGGTGGCAGGAGAACAAGGTGCCTCATCTAGTCTGACTTTATGATCACTCAAGCAGAGCTAAGCAAGGGTTAAAAGCCAAAAAATTCCTGACGTAGATGAGGCATGGAGAAGAAAAAGAATGAAGGAAACTTTTTCGCAAAGGAGAAAAACAAATGCTGTCGCTTTAAATCAGAACTGAGCATGCCTGGCTGTAGAATTCTGGGAGTTGAAGTCCACAAGTCTAAAAAAAATTGAAACCCACCACTGTGTTGGTGCCTCACCAGCCATAAACCTCACCGCACATCACTGGTAAATCTGATGGGTATTAAATTGGGAGGATTTGAAAATTCGGGGCATGAAGGCATTACATTAAGGATCCAGACTATAGGGGTTGGAAGTATTTAATTATGTCTAAATCATGTCCAACTTTGCCTCTGAAGCATCTCGCAACTGTATTAAAAAACAACAAGCAAAAACATATCTTAATATGGAATCAAAAATTCAATAGTTCCTAAACTGTTTAATCAAGTATCAAAGTACAGATGTGCTTAGCCAAAGTTTGTGAAGTACTATGTAGAAGTAAATTAAAATTTGGAATGCTAATTTCTGGAGACAAAAATATCTATTTCTATATTAAGCAATTCAAGTGGTAAACGGAGCTTGTGGGGAAAAAGTTATCTAATCAGTGTTTCAGTCATCAGATTTAAATTGTAAATCAAATTCTTGTTATAAAAGCACATGTCATGTTTTGTTAACATAATCAGAAAAATGGAACTGCCGCATACCCTTTTCCTACCTGCCAGTCACAGCATTAAATGTTTCTTCATTTTATTAGAATTCTCTCACTGCAAATCCCATTCAGCTGTGAAATTGGAACTGCAAACAGAAATATTACATTTCCATTTACAGTAGTGCTACAAAATACCCTTTTCTCACATAAGTAAAGGAGAAAACAAACTTCTTGTCCTTGCTATGGCAGAAGGACAATGGAGGACACTCTTACAACTTCTTGTGAAAAAAAAGCAATCGAAGAACATTTCTCTACACATGGTACAAAGGAAGAGGACTGTAATTCTTACAACATTGTATGAAACATTAAGAAGGAAAAAGAAGATATCCATGTCAAAGAGTGATCAAGCAAATATTCTTGCTAATTTGGACTCAGATGACCTCCTTTTCCCATCCTCACATTAGAGTATTAAATTAAAAAGTTACCTAGTTGGTTTGTTAAATACATGCTGTTGTAATGATCCTAACTGCAATAGTAAGTGGAAGTGGCCTTGAGGAGGAAAGAAAGAGATGCTGCCTAGGGAATAATCAACAAAAAGAGGGAGGAGCTCACAGTTGCGTAGCAGTTAGAGAAGAAACTTAGGAAGGACCTCCCCTAATTGATCAGGCAGATTAAAATAATTTTGCACTTCCAGGCTCGCAAGATTCTGTCAATGTAGCCTTACAATACTGTAGAATTAGCTGGTAGTGTTTCCTGCCTGACACTAACGTATTTTATTTCTTTATTAATTTCTTATTTGCAGTATCGATTCACTACTTCATATTTTCAAAATTATGTTCTTCAGTACAGTAATGATAAAGTCAGTTATAAAAATACTGTAAAATACAATATTAGGAGGATTATTAAGTGGGAAGGCTTGCAGTTAGGCAGTCTGATAAATCAAATAAACAAGTAACACAATAATAAAGCAAGTCTGAAACATATCAGCATTGGGGCCTGGTATAGCAAAGAATGACCCACCTAATAATATCGTCCAACGTAAATCATAAAGCATTGGACCTGCATGTGATTTTTGGTTGCTGTCTGTTTTCTCTACAGGACCATAACATGCCTCTGATAGCCTTTTCTGATATAAGTTTGACCATAAATGCATCATGTGCTGGAATGCTTAACAGACCTTGGGAAAGTAGGAACAAGACAGGAAGGAGGAAACCAGAAATAATAACTATGGAAGAGAATTCTGATTCAGGAGAGCGGGAAAGGCTATCTTCCCCTTAATTGCACTAGGCAACTCTTGTGTTGGAGAATTACCCTACTAGAGTCATGTATCAAAAATCCATTCCATATATGAAGGTCCAATTAAATTGATTTATTGCTACCTATTTCTACACACAGGACTAGTCTCAACTGATGGTTAGTACCTACTTGGATAAAGGTCAATGGAATTCAAGTGTATTTGGGCTTGGTCTGCTTGTGGTTATGTATGGATTCTAGGCTGGTCCCACATTTAATTCTGCCCCCAGATTTTGCCACTTCTTCCCCAACACGTAGGCTTTTAAGATTCTGTTATGTTTTATCATAATATCAAAAAGATTTTCTTAGAAATCCAAGTGGTTTCTTCTTCTCTGAGTTTTCTAGCACCTGGCACTTAGCAATACTGCTTTTTTAGGTACTTTTAAAGCAATAGCAATAGCAATAGCAGTTAGACTTATATACCGCTTCATAGGGCTTTCAGCCCTCTCTAAGTGGTTTACAGAGTTGGTATATCGCCCCCACAGTCTGGGTCCCACCCTAACCACTGCACCACCTCGGCTCTTCTTTATTCTTTTAGGAATGAGATTACAAGTAGTGGAGCAGTATAAATAGATCATATAAAGTATGCCTGAATGAGCAGCAATTTTTGAGCCTGCCCAGAAAATGAAAGGTGATTCCTTGTTCAGTGATACCAAAAAATATGAAAACTATGGGGCCTTGTTTATGGGAAAAAAAAGCGATTGAAGGAGTCACACATTTTGGTGCTAGCCTCATGACATAACTGATCCAGTCAATTTTCCTTATCATTGTGCTAACTAGATAAAAAATTACCAGTTTTCAATTTACTAGAGCCCTACATGTTGCCAATAGGATGTCTTGGCATCACCAGTTCCATGCCATTGGTAATATTGGATGCTCTATGGACCACTATTCCATCTCAACAATAAAACAGAAGGGATTCTGTCAGCAGGGAGTGCTTGGAAGATGAGAGTGGCTCGGTGGAAGACCCCTCTTTTGTCCTACAGCCATTTTCTACTACTTCTTTTCCTCTGTTTCCCCTATAATCCATGAAAAGAGGATCAGGGAGAGGGGAACTCAGTCCTCACTTCCCACCATTGGTAACAGAGAAATGGGAAAGAAAAGGGGAGCTTATACCTTTCCTATGAGGTCAAGGCGGTTAAAGATATTCTGTATCCCAGACTTATTTCTCTATCTGAAAAACAAGTCTGTTTGCCTTGACCCCATAGAAAAGGGTACAGTCTATCATTTTCTCTCCCATTTCTCTATAAGCCATGGTGGGCAGAGAAGTTGGGACTAGGTCCCCTCTCTCCCTGTTCCTCTTTTTACAGCTCCATTGCTATTATTCTAAGTTCTGTACTGTAGATCCTTACATCTCCAGCTGGCTCCAACCAACTGCTAAGTGGTCTTAATCACGTCAGTGTTGTCTTTCTGAATTCTTTTTCCACTTTATCATCTGGCAGCAACTGATTCAATACTCATCATATTTTCTGCCACCTAATTTTAGTGGACCTGTTTAACCTACCAATTTATATATTCTTATGCTATTTATTTTCTATCCTAGTTTTCTTAATATACATCCTACAATATTTATGTTATGTATTATTATTTATGTAGAAGTCCCACACCTATCTACTAGCTTCTCTCTGACAGCTAGCAGTAGCTGCTCTGAACACAACTTTCTTCTACTCTTCTCCCTCAACCAGTGCTGATCTAAGTGATTTAATCCCACAACTTGAACATGGAAGAAAGGCTGCTGGTTGCATGACTCTCAAGGAAATAGGGAGAAAGGAAGGGAAGACCGTGACCCGTCAAAAACCGCGGTCCACAAAAGCGCGATCGATGAAAGCGCGCATTTGACGTCATCACAGCACGACAAAAAAATTAAAAATTGAAATAACAATAAATTAAAGCAAGCCGATTCACATAAAGGTAAGGGTTAGGTTTAGGGTTAGGCTGAGTGTTAGGGTTAGGTTAAGGGTTAGGGTTAGGTTTAGAGCGTTAGGGTTACGTTAAATTTTACGTTAAAGGTTAGCATTAGGTTTAGCGTTAGGTTAAGGGTTAGGTTTAGGGTTAGATTTAGGCTTAGGTTAAGGGTTAGGTTTAGGGTTAGGTTTGGGGGGGTTAGGGTAAGGTTTTCGCTTATTTTTACATTTCCCCATCACAGCGCGATGTTTTCGTCGCGCTGTGATGACGTCAAATGCGCGCTTTCGTCGACCGCGATTTTGTCGTCCGCGGTTTTGTGGTGGAACCGGGAAGACTACTACTGTTTTTTTAACCCTCCTCCCATTTCCATTTTCCAGTTTCATTTCCTTTTGCTGACTTTCTAGGTCTTCTACGACTCCCCTTCAAAGTTACTTTTGCTGATTCCCAGGACTGCTTCTGTCATCCTACATCTAGGATGCTACCAAAGTCATTTGGGAATATTTCCACAGAGGTTTATTCACCACAAATATGCCTCTTAACTTCTTTGGAAATCTTTTTGGCCTTTTTTTTTTCATTTCCCATTGTTTTCTTCTTACAGTCAGCACTTAAGCTCTGGGAGGGTAGGCAGCTTTGCAGGGGGAGGGGAGGGGGAAGGAAGCATTTCCTTTGGCAACATCCTATGTGAAGCAGACTTTACATGGCAGAAGCAGTTCTTTTTGGAGCCAGATGAACTCCAACTCCAAGAACTCCAAGCTTCCTTCCTCTTCTTCCTCTTTTACTTTTCTGCCAAAAATGGATTGGCAAAGATCTGTGGGAGAATTTTTTTTTTTACTCTAGGAGAATCTTGATTCTTCTCCTGCCAAAAGGCAGATGGCTGTACATGTGCAGCAATCATGGAATATCGTAGAGGGAGAGTGGTGCCCAGAGTAGGCACAGGTTGCCAATAGTAACAGTGCAGATCTCTAAATCTAAAGTTACTTGAAATGATTTGCAGGTGATTGGCTGCTCCAAACAATCTGTTCTTCGAGAACTGGAAGGACATCACTTAGGAAAAGGAGCACTGAAAGACAAGAGGACTCATGTCCTTGTCATGGGAGGGGGAGGGAGATACGATGACAACAATATCATGAATTCATGTCCCATTGAATGATTAGTGGGACATATTTGCACTGGCAAAGAAGAACATGCAGATGACCCCTTAGATACAGTGTTCATCAGTAGCAAAGAGCTGTTCCAATATTGTGGGTGCCCCTCCTTCTGCCAGTTGCAACATGCAAATTTCCACATCTTCTGTGCACAACAAATTCTAAATGGTTTCATTATGCTGAGGTCACTTGCCCTGCTGACCACAACATATGCACTCTCAGGAAATTACATTCTGTAAATATGAAATATAATGTATAAATTCAGCTGAAGCCTTTTTGCATAACTGGTCTTGATTTGTCTCATATTTTCCACAGATGCAACAATTTCATCTGCAGAACTGAGCCATATCCTTCAGAAAGATGTTATGTTAATTATTAATTAAACAAATTAAGATCTCAATTAGAATATTTGTTTCAAAATCATGATTCTAACAAAGCAGGATCCCCCCCCCGAAAATACAGAAATGTGTTTCTCTATTCTAGTCAGATAATCATGTTCATTAATGTATACATAAACCTTAATATTTTCCCTGCCATAGCAATGTGCATTTTGCAACCATCTGGTAGTTTAGCACTGTTTTTACTACTTTTTCTTACCATATTGCAGAAAGTCATCATTTATACAATGATGAGGAATTGTTTGGACAGCTTTAAATCAAGGAAATCCCATTATGGTATATGACTGAGAATGGAATGCCCATGTATGATGGCGACTTACATCTTACACCAAACAGGACTCTTCTGCCTCAATATTACAAAATTATAATGTTGGGAGTGCATCAGACCCTATTCTGTACACATCTGCATGAATAGATATTTCAGATTATAAACTGTAACATACGTTACAATTTAAGTGAAACTTCTCAGGCGCTTATATTTATGAAAAGATACCCAGGCTTCTATAAAGAGATAGAAAATATAGCAAAATTCAGGAAGCATGAGAATAGACTGAAATGTTTAATTTCAATAAAGAATCATTGAATAGGTCATGGAAAACTAAATTAGAATTCAGACCCCAAACCATGTAGCATTGCTTTCACACAGAAAAGAAGAAAGAAACCTCTGCAAAATCCAGGCATGAAAAAAAATCATGGTATTGTAAGATGCTAGCAAATACCTGAAATATTATTCAGTTTAGTCTCTTTTATTGGAAATAATATTGGGATAAAGTCTCTTGCTTCATGCATTTCTAGAAGATCTGAATTTTGCTTCTGGAAAGCATAATCCATACCTTATCCTTGGTGGTGTGGGTTAATAGTACATAATATAGTAATATTATTGCTTTTATCTGTCCCTTCACTGGTTTTAACCAAAATGTCATCCTAGTTCATTTACTTGGAATTCCAAGAAGATACTTTTATCTTATAATGTCTCTTCTCCCCACCCCACTTTTTAATTTGATTTTGTTCCTTTTGAATAAATCCAGCAGAGGATGGCATTAAGCAGACTAGATTAGCATTTTACCAGACAAACATACGGTAGTCAATTCACTGGTGAAGTCCTTATTAAAGATTGTCTCATGCTAATCAAATCTTTAGATTACTAACCTTATGTTGAAGAATTAACGATGGACAGGGGATTATTATGCTACTTTAAAAAATACTGTTTCATAAACATTATTCGATTATTTCAGAGATTTTACTGAATGGTGTTGTCAGGCATGCCTCATTCAGTATCCAAGGAAAAAAAAAACCTGAACTCCATTTAAGTAGAGATAAAGGTACTTTTACTGGGCATGAAATGAAAACAGATAAAGTGAAGCAAGATCTGAAGCAAAAAAGTGTGAACGTGTACATATCAAATATTTACCCAGGACCCTTCCGCCAGTTACCCCAACCCAATGTCCAATCTGCAACTCCCAAAGGTGTCATGTAGGGTGCATCTTCAAGTGGCTTCATTCAGCTGGTATGCAGAAATGGTTGACTTTGACCTAGCCCAAACATGAGCTATCAGCATGCGCAGAAGATGGTGAGAACAAAACTCCATTCATGATAACTCCTCCAGCACCTAGCACTTTCCCCCGAAAAAACCCACAAGTCCTCACCCTCCCTGTTACTATGGCAGCTGATAACAAGGAAGCAAAGTAGAGGCTGACAGGTGTTTTGGGGTGCAAGCTTTTTCCTCCTCAGAAAGAAAGACTCAACCAGTTTCCATACACATGCTGGCTTATGATTTGTATTAAGATAATCGTTCCTTGTATGCATGGTTGGTTTGTGCTTCGCTCTGTCCAGTCTATTCTTGCTGTTGTTATTTCTGTTCATAGCAGATGATCAATAGGAGTAAGACTTCATGGCTTAAGGGAATACTCAAAATAGTTTAAGAGCACTGAATTCCTCTTCCTTTCACAGGTTTGTATGTGTATTGTGTGAGAGAGAGGGAGGGGGGAGAGGGAGAGAGAGGGAGACTGTGCAGGACAAAGAGAGTAAGTAACCCTGACTCCAGCTATGGTTGAATATTAAGGACTATAATTCAAGCCTTTGCTATCAGATTCTCCCTTCCTCCCTTATTCAACCCCTCTAGATTAATAAATGACTTTTAAAAATAAATTATCAATACAAACCAACTCCCACAGTAAACTTTCTTCTAAGGGACTCTCTTCATTAATGTAGGGGAGAGCTGGTAACATTTGACTTAGGTCAAATAGCAATCAACTTTTGAAAGCTTATCAACTTTTCAGTTGAGATATCTGACCAGCATCAGCGCTCCCAGGGAAACCAGACTGGAAACACAACAAGATGAGCTAAATGTTGTAGGACTACATCAACAGAATCTTGCAAATCTGAAGGTACAAATTTGCCACTGCTATTTTTAACTGTCTGAACAATTAGGGCCAGTCTTCCTAAGTTTCTTCCTTTGACTGTTAATCCATTGCGGGCTCCTGCCTCTCTTGTTCTGATTGTTTCCTAGGCAGCCTCTCTTTCCTCCTTTCTCACAAGGTCACCCCCCCAAACATTCCATTAGCTACAGTCAAACTTTCATCCCACCCCTAATCGGGCTTGATGTTTTGGATTCATCTATTGAAACACTATTAAGGGAGAAAATTCTGTGTTATAAATATTATTCATTCTCTCATATAAGCAAAGAAACTTAATAGTAAATAGTCACCTTTTCACTGAAGAACCATAGTTGGGAAAGGGTTTCCGGGAGATGAAAGAATGAAAGCATAATAAAAAGAACTGATGAGGAAAAATCTGCCCCAAAAGAAATCAAGCACACCAATTAGAAAAGAAAGGTTGCTAAAACCTCTGGAGCCCTGCAATAGCTATATCTATGTTGCTGACTGAATTTTTATATCTTGGAAGGGAGTGCAAGTGAGTCTAATACATTATCAAATTCATATGCTTGAATGCAAGACTTTGTCTGGAATATATTCCCCGTAGTGCTCCTCTGGGAGACATTGAACAAGGTGATAGCTTATCAAAATCTCTCTCTTTGTGAGTTTGAAAGGGATTTTCACAGTGTTAAGGGAAGGACTGTGGAGAATAGCATGATTAAAGAAGAAGAAAAAAGCTCATTTACACTTGGAAACACAACTTCCTAAACAATCAAGATTGCATTTATATCCAAAGATAGCTGACATTATATTATATTATAGCCAAGGAGACTTGTGTCTAAGTACGTCTTTGTGCAGACAATATTCTACTAATGAACTGTTGAGTTGTGAACTTTCACCGATATGAACAAATCTGTTCACAAGTCTGGAAAAGGCAGAAAAGGTTTAGTTTGAATTAGTGTGGCGTTCCTAGTTGAATTGCTATGTGTGGTGTGTTGCATTGCAGAGGGGTGTCATAAATTGAAGATCTAGGCAGTGGTACTATCAGTGCAAGTGTGGCATATCGAAGTCCAGGTCACTTAAATGCAGCAGACCTAGCTTTACCTAGTTTAGAATTAATCAGGTAAAGAAATGGTACATGCTGGCAATAAAATCCAAAAGAATGCTAGCTAACAAGGAAAGTGATTAGGCTGTTCCTTATTCCTGAGACTAATGTGATTCTTTATAGTTTTCACGCACAGTATATCAAGCCAGCAAATTAACACATACAAAAATCACCCCCAAATGATAAATATATTTTGTGATTTGCTTCAGAATAAAAGAAGCAGAGCTATGCTTGGCTCTAAGAAATACTCCCAAATCTATATTAGATACTATTAGGCCAGCTCAGGGTCACATAATACCACAGAAACATTTTTATTTCTCTTTCTCAGGTAAATTAATAAATAGAACAAGCGGGGGAGAGAAAGGAGAAGGAAAATCATGGCTGAAGCTCAAGCCATGTTCTGTATATACGAGGACACTCACTCATGGTTTAACTATCAGCCATGTTTTCTGTCCCTTCCCCACTTGCATTGTTTATTTTCTTACTTGAAGAAGAGCACTGGAGAGGCTAAATATTATACCATGGTGATGTGGTCCTAAGTTAGTTTGAGAAGAAACAGTTTATTTCATTGAGAGGAAGCTGTGAAAGAGCTGAAAACTGCCTAATCTATCTATCTATCTATCTATCTATCTATCTATCTATCTATCTATCTATCTATCTATCTATCATATATATATATATATATAAAGTAGCCCAGTGACCTACTCGTGAGCTTTGATGTCGTATCACTCTTCACCCAAGTACCAATCAAAGAAGCCTTAACAGCTATCCAAAACAAATACAACCCCCCCAAACACATCCTGGATCTAACCATCCACTGCCTATCTAACACATACTTTATTCACAATGGACAAAGATACAAACAGATGGAAGGAGCACCCATGGGATCACCCCTCTCACCTGTCATTGCCAACCTCTACATGGAAAACTTTGAAACCCAAGCTCTAGAAAAATCTGATCACAAACCTAAACTCTGGCTCAGATATGTAGACGACACTTTCATAATCTGGCCACATGGGAAAGAACAACTGGACATCTTCCTTACACACCTCAACAGCCTACACCCCAAAATACAGTTCACCATGGAAACAGAAGTAAACAACCAACTCCCCTTCCTGGACGTCTTAGTCTACAGGAAATCTAACGGCTCCCTAGGACACACCATCTACCAGAAGAAAACACACACTAACCGCTATCTGCACGCACTCTCACACCACCACCCAGCCCAGATCAATTCCGTAGCCAAGACACTCATCTCCAGAACAAAACGCCTAGCTGATGAACAACACCTAAAAACCGAACTACACACTCTCACCAACGTACTGACATCCAATGGATTCCAAAGAAATAAGATCACCAACCTAATCCAAAAAGAAACCCCCACTAAAGTCCAGGACAGAGAACAAGAAAATGGAAAAGCCCTCCTCCCATACATAAAAGGCACCACAGACAAAATCAGCAAAATCCTCCGCAAACACAACATCAAGACAGCATTCTGCACAGACCAGAAAATATCCACCATCCTAAGAAACCCCAAAGACAAAATTGAATTAGAAAATCAAGGAGTATATGAAATCCCATGCACTACTTGCCCCGCCACATACATCGGACAGACCAACAGAAGAATAAGTGCACGCATTGAAGAACACAAAAATGCAATCAAAAAAGAAGAACCAACTTCTTCCCTGGTCCAACACCTCAAAGCCACAGGACATAAAATTGACTTCAATAAGACAAGAACCATCGCCAAGGCCGAACACTTCAACAACCGTATAATCAGGGAAGCAATCGAAATAGAAAAACACCCACATAGCATGAACAGGCGAGACGACACCTCCCGCCTGCCAGCCCTTTGGAAACCCGCCCTCATTAACAAATGAATCCCAAACATGAAGAATGAGACCAGGCCCACACTCACAATAGCCACACAGAATACTACCAAAAAATATCCACAAAGAAAACAACCAAAACACAAACTGATGAGGAGGCACGACCCAGAACCAGAAGCCAGACTGCTAAAGCACAATCAGCCTCTTCAAAACCCCTCCTACCCTCACAGGAAACACAACCCCCCAAACAATCAGAACAGAACACCCCTCCACCAAATAATGACACACTTCCACCTAATCAAGACACACCCAAGCCCCCATTCAATCAGTTTTAATCCCCTACTGGCAGTTAAAACTTAATCCCCTACTGGCAGTTAAAATTTAATCCCCTACCAGCAGTTATAAGGAACAAACAGCCAAGATCCCACACTACTCCTGGAAACACCAAACCTGAAGTAGTCAGCAGCAGCCTGAAGATGACGAATGTGACTTCGTCGAAACGTCGCCAAGACATCTCCAATTCTACGCGGGAGAAAACCCGAACAACTAGAGACCTACATATATATATATATATATATATATATATATACATATATATATATATATATATATATACATATATATATATATATATATATATATATATATATATATATATATATATATATATATATATATATATATATATATATTCATAGATTTTCACAGGTGTAGGTATACTGGTTTTGTTGTACTCGGGTCTTTTCCTGTGTAAGATTGAGATTGATTGGTGCTGATTGGTGCTGGCTGTATGTCCATTGTTGTTTCATGTTGTAACAGCCTGGGTGGTGGGTGGGGCTCATTTGTTGATTAGGGCTTGTTTCCAGATGTCTGGTAGGTGGGAGGTATCATCACATTTATTCATGTTGTGGAGGTGTTTCTCTATTTCGATAGCTTCCATAATTATTCTCTTGTTCAAGTGTTCAGTTTTGGAGATTAACCTGGTTCCTTCAAAATTAATTTCATGTCCTGTAGCTTTAAGGTGCTGGAAAAGGGATGAGGTTTTTCCTTTTTTTCTTACTGCGTTCTTGTGTTCTGCGATGTGTGCATTTATTCTCCTGGTTTCTGTTTCGGCTCTCCAGAGGGCTAGTTGTTTGGATTGGTCCCAGAGTGCTGGGTGGATTTGGCTATATGGGAAAGAAAAACTGGGCAACTTCCTCATACATCTCAACAGCCTACACCCCAAAATACAACTCACCATGGAAATAGAAGCAAACAAACAACTTCACTTTCTGGACGTCCTAATCTACAAAAAACCCAATGGCTCCCTAGGACACACCATCTACCGGAAAAAACACACACACCAACCGCTACTTAAATGCACAATCCCATCACCACCCTGCACATATCAACTCTGTAGCCAAGACCTTCATCTCCAGAACCAAACACCTAGCAAAACACTGAGTTCAGTTCACACTGAGAACTGAATTACACACTGTCACAAATATATTAATCTCCAACGGATTCCAAAGAAAAAACAATTACCAACCTAATCCAAAGGGAGACTCCCCCCAAAAATTGAGACACAGAACAGGACCATGGCATCACCCTCCTCCCTTACATCAAAGGCACCACAGATAAAATCAGCAAAATTCTCCATAAACACAATATCAAGACAGCCTTCAACACTGACCAAAAAATAGCCAACATCTTAAGAAAACCCAAAGACAAGATCCAGCTAGAAAACCAAGGAGTCTACGAAATACCATGCAAAATCTGCCCTGCAACATACAGAGGACAAACAAACAGGAGAATAAATGCACACAGCGCAGAAATGTTGCCAAGACAATCTCAATCTTACATGGGAAAAGACCCGAATACAACAAGACCAGCATATATATATATATATATATATATATATATATATATATATATATATATATATATATATATATATATATATATATACACACATATACACACACATACATATACATACATACATACATACATACGTGTGTGTGTGTGTGTGTGTGAGAGAGAGAGAGAGAGAGAGAGAGAGAGAGAGAGAGAGAGAGAAGAGAGAGAGAGAGAGAGAGAGAGAGAGAGAGAGAGAGAGAGAGAGAGAGAGAGAGAGAGAGATGTGAAACCCCAAACTCCTCACAATGCAGAAAACAAGTCTGTTTTACAATTCAAAAGTTTATTTTGAGAGTGTTTGTCTTTCCTTGTTGGACTGAGAACAAGGAGAGCAAGAAACAATATTCAAACTATACATTTGATAACTTCTACACAATGCACGCCATGCCTAAGAAGCCCTCCCCACTCCCTTATTCACTTAAGTCATTTCTTTACTCTAAGGAGCCACCGTGACAATTTCTCCAGAGCAACAGGTACCTTATCTTGTTTACTTGTAGCTTCACTCTTGGTGGTTGAGAGAGAGACGTAGCTCAGAAAGATATGTAAGTCCCCTACTTTGGGTTTGGCAAGGAAAACATGAAGAAAATAAAAAAGAGAAAGAAAGAATGTTTGGTGTTAGCAGGATGGGAGCCCCTGCTGCCCCACAATTGACAGAAAAAATACTCAAGCAATAGAATAAGGCATGAGCCATTATGTGAGGAAGTCCAGGATACTGATTTGCAGCTGAGCTAGTGTAGAGACTACAAAGTCTCTCCAGTGATGTGTTTGCATGTTGTATTCTGAGCCTGGACAGCCAGGGGGAAACATGGAGAAGCATAAAGCAGATCTGACCGTTGAAGGCAGGACCCAGCAGCCACCTAGGTGAGACATTGGCAGAAACAATCAGAGCTGAATATTGTATTCAGTATTTGCAAAAAGAAAGAATTGGTCTTAAGAAATGTCCTACATCTCTAAGGAGATCATTAATAATTTAATATTGTAAAATTTTACTATTGTTTCTCATTGTGCTGTTCATGCATCTGTCTGTATATTTATTTTATGATATAAGCAGAGTACTGAGAGTCGAAAAAGATTCTACTTGAGAAAACCTCTGGGGAAGTCAGCTGTCATATTCAGAATTGGCTACTTAGAATCTTTCTTGTTGTTTAGAAGACAGATGTAGGTTTTATGCACACATTAAATAAGCCAGACAGCTGTTCCATTAGCAAGTCATATTCACACCTTAACTTTTCCCTTGTTACACTTTCTGTACCTGCTTCCTTACTATTTATCAATATTCTCACATATTTATGATTTATTATTCATCATGTTTCCTTGGATATTAACATTTGTAACATTTCCACCCCACTCTTCAAAACCTCTTACCAATTTCTAAAATGCTCCTTCAAATATTCACGCCTTTTAACTGAATCTCAATAAGTTTCATTTCTTATTTTTTCATCTCAGTCACTTGAAAGTTTATCCCTTTATGCCTACTTCTTAAGTAATTTCTATGTGCACAAATCGCTCAGCATTTTCCTGTTTTTCTTTAATAAGAGAGAGAGAGAGAGAGAGAGAGAGAGAGAGGGGGAGGGAGGGAGGGAGGGAGGGAGGGAGGGAGGGAGGGAGAGAGATTGTTTTATTCACTATGTTCCAAGAAAATTTCACTTTACATTTATTTTTAAAGGGCAAATTCACTCTTCACCTACTTGTCCAAAAATCAGGGTCAGTCCTTGCCCTAATTATTTCAATACAATATAATCAATTGAATACTTCATTTAATTTATTCATCTTCCATGGGTGCATTTGAATATATATGTTTCAGCAATGCATTTGAAATGAACAGATACTGTACTTGTAACCTATCCATTAATGTTACCTAACAGTACCCCTTTCTAAAGATTGCATTCATTCAGGATGTTTTATTTATTAAATTTATTGCAGCCCATTTGCATTGAAAAACATTGCACCTTTCCTCCCAAAACGCAACACGGGTTCTTCATTATCACCATGTACCATCCACCAGTTATTAATATCTGCTTTCATATGCCACAACCTAAGTAACACCATTTCATACTTTATGACACACATTTTTGCCATTTGATTCATAATAAAAAACTACACCTTAATTTCCCTGCATGTATTAATCAAATCTGCTCAACAAGATAGGATCATCTTTCGATTAACATTCTTTCCCTTCCTTTTAATTTCAGAGACATGCCCAATACATCTATTTTTTATTTTGTTTAATTAATTCATGCATATTACCTTTTATTCCTCTTATATTCCAATCTTATTGCAATCTTATATATGTCATGAGTATTATCTGATTTGGGATGAGATATTTAAGAAGACATCAGATATGATATGAGGATGACAATATATTCAAAGGAAGAAAGGGAAGTTTCAAACCAGTGACATCCTCCATGTCAAGTATTATAACTTGTACGTCACTGAGAACCAAGCTACAGCCGGTCTTCTTGAGAAAAAGGAAGAAAATGAATCAAGGACGCATTTCTGTCTCTGTGCAATAACCATTCAAAGTGCAGGAGTTTTCTTAAAACGAAGTGAAGTGCAGCAAGCAAATGGACAGTTTGAGACAGTTCAGCCAGTAAAACATCACTTTCAATTTTCAGGAAAAAAATATGGGTGATGGTCACATTTACAGCAGACTGAGAATATGTAACTGAATATCCTATAATCCAGACACCATTAGTGGCCTGTGCTCATGACTGGACAACCTTTCAGTGCAGTGGTGGGTTCCAGATCCCATTGCAACAGGTATGCAGCAACAGGACCGGGCATCCACCACGTGCACGCACACAGCATGCGCGCAGTGCATACATGCGTACTTACTGCCCGCAATGCTCCAGCTGCTCAGTGGAGTGTCACACAGGTGCCTTACATTCTGTGCATGTGCTGAAAGCCCTGATTGGCTCAAGAACAGGTAACGAGGGCGACAAATGTGTGGGCTCTCCGTAGCACCGTACCGGAATGGTACCTGGTGCTCCCACCAGATACTAGTACGCCCGTACCGGGGCATACTGGTCGTATCCCACCATTGTTTCAGTGTGATGATTCTTGCCCTGTTTGCATTGAATGACCTTTGCCAAAAGTCATCTTTAATTAGCAGAAAACTGCTGGCATTCAGTTTGCTCTACTTGTGGTTGATCTCCATTCTGTCTCTGCTATCCCTATTTCATAGCACTCAGCTTGCTTCCTTTCCAGGAAATGGATGAAAAAGTCAAACTGAATAAGGGGGAAATGCTACTTTAACACCAGCACAGATAAGAATGTCTTTTGGCTGCCTTCCTTGTGCCCTGGGGATACAATGTAATCAGAATCATGGAAACATGGCAGGAAGAAGAAGTTGACAGGGCACATCATGCTTGTACAAGGGTAGACAAACCCATAGAAGATTCTTGAATACTTCTAATATTTGAATGTAATTGAATTGGAGATAGATGTGAATCTTTCTATTCAGAAAGAAAGTTATCCAGAGCAGAGTTTACACTGACATCGTCTGCCACCCACTTCACAAAGGAACTTTGATCATGCTTTAGACCTCCAGCTGCTATTATAACCCAAAGTGCCATAATGCTAGGAAGGGCTGTGCAATGGAGTGTGCCCTGAGTTTCTCATCTGGCTGCTGGGCTTCAGTTTGATTTGCCTTCATCTTACCTCTGGGACTCATTGAAACAGCTTTCTACTAGATTATGGCCAAGTTCCATTTGTTTCTGAAAAATCAATGTAAAGGCTATTACTTTCCATTTCTCCACAGCACTTTCCTCTAAACATCATTAATGACTTGCCTAAGATGGCACTGTTTATGCAATTTAGAGGGGGCAGCAAAATAGGCCTATTGGCAGCTCCAGCCATAGCTGGCCAAGTTAAAGATTCAACACACAACTGTGATAAGGAACAAGAGCAGCAGTACATGATGGGGAGGGAGTTAATTGAGTTTGAACAGTGACAAAATAGATGCTATGTTAACAGAGACGTTCAGTATGCAGAACCAGTTGTTCAATTCACTGCTAATTAAACCTTTCAAAGAAGCTCATCTAGTAAACCCACATAATAATCTGTGCACACGTTGCTATCATTTTCTATTCTTGGCATCTTTTGAAACTTGTATATATTTTAGATACTACTGTAGGCAAAAACCCTTTCTGTCTGCTCGTCAGTCTGATTCTTCCAGGTACAATATGCCCATCCTGGGAGATATTAAGAGACCGAGGTCCCAAACAACTTGTCATAGTAGGATAAAGTGGTATATATTTAGGTTGCTATAATTTAAAATTTATCAAAAGGCTATTGCATGCCACTACTTGAGCCATAATGTTAAAAGACAGAGAGCATGGATTAAGGGAAAGTTCTCTGGAATGAGATTTCTCCTGAGATTTGTATGCCCTCCATAAATAGTATTAAGGAAGTCTTGAAAACCTGACTGTTCTGTCAGGCTGTGGAGAAGAGTGGTGGAACTCCCCTGATTGCGATGTTTCATGTTGTGATACATTGCCTGAATTGCCTTGTAACTGTTTTGTAAGTTTTTTTTTGTTCCAGTGTAATTTCTTCTTCCTGTGTTGGTTTTAATTGTTGTGAGCTAATATCAATCCTTCAAAGTAGATAAGACAAGAAGTGCAACAAGGGCTACTAGCTCCAGCTTTATTATAAGGTTACATTAACAGGATCTTGCAAGACTTGAAAGTATTTCTTCCCTCCTTTTCTTTTATTCTTTGGAAAACTAGGAGGGTCTCTTCTGAATTTTTCTGAAACATTTCCCACACCGTCTTTCCTTCTTTTGCACACCAGCTGTCTAGCCTGCAGCTCTTCCACCTGTCTCCCAAGGTCATTCCCACCTATCATGACAGCTTCCAGAATTGGTTAGAGTTAGGTGGCATTAAAATAAAATAAAACAAATCATTAAAAAGTCTGTCTGTCTGTCTATCTATATTATAAATATTTTATAAATAGAATATATATTTATATGATAATATTATATATTATAATAAATATATAAATATATTTATTTAGACTGGTTGTAACTCAATAGAAATTCTTCATTTTTATTGGGATATCCATTTCCTCAGTACTGATGAATCCATTATGAGCAGGGTAAACCCAGTGGTGGTTGAGACATTATTTTTTCTTATTACATCCCTTTTCCCCTCTTCCTGGCAATAATTCTTGTCAGACATTTGATCTGGAACAGATTTTGATGTTAAGCTGAGGGAGTCATGTGGAGTTCTATGTGATCTCTGGCAGAAGCTTTTTCCAGTCAGAATATTTATATCTGTATTCTTGGTATTTTCATGCAAATTGTGTATTCTATCACAAAGCAATCACTCATCAATATGACAGCTTAATATTAACTTCATGGTATCCTGGCTGCTGATAACATTACAGATAAGTTCTTAATTAAAGATTAAGGGAGGATGGTTAATAACAGTACAAAACCCACTTTAAATTTATAGTGGAAACTCAGTTTAGCGGGTCTTGATACCACGTACTTTGAAGGCAACAGACCATATTTCTCCAGTGATTTAGTTAATTTGATGATATGACAAATTACACAACATGATTCATGGCATGATTTGTATAGTTACCTCATGATATGAATGATGCATGCATTATGTTATTTGTTTAGTGATATCACACAAATGAGAAAATTCACCATAACATCATACTTAGAATAATGGACAGGACATCCCCTTCTCCAATTAGTGTGTTAATTGGAGGCTTTATTGTATAATTTAGCTTGATATAGTTGCACCTCTCATTTTCTCCCTATAGATTCAGAGACACACCTTTAGATGGAGAGACACACCTGATTCAGAATCACACCTGTGATTCACACCTGAAATACACCTATAGATTCAGAGACACACCTGTATACCTCCTGTACATAGAGGTTGTGATGGAAGATATCATCATATTGGAAGGCTGTTTCCTTATGCAGCATATACGCCAATGCCTAGCATACACCACATGAAAGAGGAATTAGAAAACCATATCTGAATTCCTCATTGGAATTTCTCTCTCATTGGAGAGTTGCTGAACAAATGGAGGTTTAATTAACTGTAGCTAAGTTTTCTGTATAATATTCATCATGCCAAGATTGAGAAGAAGCAGATATTTCATGAATGCAGAACAAGTAAGAAGTGAAAATAAATGAATGGAAAGAAAGCAGGATATTAAAAGGCTGCTTATATTTTTCCCAATTAGGAGATGCTGCTTTTATTGCTGAATCCAAAATTGCAATTTTGCAATGTATGTTTTTACAATTCATTACCTATATCCAATTTTTCATTAGTGGCTTTTAGGTTGAATCTGTAAGCCTGGACTTGTTCTGATTCATTACTTTCTTTCCCCCCTTTTGTCTTTTCTTGAGGGATTTGATTGATTTCCAGGATGCGCAGGATATTATGACTATTAAATTATCTTCAAGGAGCCATGGGAATAGTTAACATTGACTAACAAATTAAGGTAAAATAAGTTTAAAAAAGCAAAAAAGAAGAATGAAATAAGATATGGAACAAGTGGATGCTTCTCTCAGTTCATCAGCGCTATCTTTTTTTTTAATGTGCAATTTTAATGAAAGGTTTTTACATAATAAAAAATAAACGCTATATATATAAAGAAGGAATAAGTACAAAAGACAACCCAGTTAGAAAAAAAATTGAAGAATCTTAGAGAAGTAGAGATAATAGGCTTTTTGCAACAGCTATAAACAAGATTATTATCCCTTCCTCCTCTAAGACAGGGGTGTCAAACTGGATTTCTTCGAGGGCTGGATCAGTATTGTAGTTCTCCTCCATGGGCCAACAGAGTGATAGGACAGATGCCTCTTGAATCACCCTGCTCGGCAAACTGGGTTTGTAGGCCCTGCATGTGACCCCCCTCTGCCCCATTTTTGGCCTGAACGGCCTCCTGCAACGCTTTATCAGGCAAAACAGGATGCTGTGTGTGTGTGCCCCTGCCCCATTTTTGCCCTCCATGTCTTCTTGCAGTACTCTGTCAGCCAAAACCTGTCTGCATGGAGGCCTTTGCACAACCTGTTTTTGGCTGGCAGAGTGCTGCTGGAGGCTGAAAATGGGCTGTGGGGTAGCAGAGGGCTGCACACAGGCTGTTTTGACTGGCTGAGGCACCATGGGCTGGTCCTTTGATATTTCCAGGCTGGCCTCATGTGCAGGATTTAAGCACTCCTGGACTGGCCTTGAGATTGGCACCCCTGCTCTAAGATTACATTATAATGGCCCTTTCTGGCCCATGGTCACCCAGCTGGCTTTCATGGCTAAGGTGGGAATAGAACTCTCGGTCTCTTGCTTTCTAGTCTGTTGTCTTAACCACTAGATCAAACTGGCTCTCAAATAGCCAGATATCCCACTTGATTTTAAAGCAACAATCTGCACTTTAAAACTTGCTATCTTTGACAAGTGAACAATTCAGGTTTTTTTCTGTACCTGTATGATAGGTATTTTTCTTTTTGCCTTTGCCTCTCCCTCTTCCCTCTGTGAAATATCTGAAATCTGTTTATGCACATATGAAGATAAATGTAACCTGTGATCCATCCAATCACAGCTATGGATAGATTGGTGGCGAAAAGTTATGTAATCATTATGTATTTCTCTTTAACCTCTGAGCACAATGGCTCAGTAGTTAAGGACACTGAACTTGTCAGCTGGAAAGCTAACAGTCTGGGTTCAAGATCTAAGTGCCATGTGATCTCCCTTTACTTGCCCCAGCTCCTGCCCACCTAGCAGTTCAAAAGCATGCTAATGCAAGTAGATAAATAGGTACCACTTTGGTGGGAAGGTAACAGTGTTCTGTGCACCTTTGGTATAAAGCCATGCTGGCCATATGACCATGGGAAATGTCTTCATACAACTCTGGTTCCATTGGCTAAGAAACAGAGGTGAGCAACCCTAACCATAACCCTAGAGTCAGACTTGACTGGATAAGGGAAGCCTTTATCTCTACCTTTTTCTCTAGACATGTGAAATCATTTATGTATTTTATCACATTTATAGGCCCCTCTCAATTGCAATCACATCCTTCAACAGCTTCTAAAATATAATTCATAGGATTAAAACAACACAGAAAAAAGAAGAAATTATAACAAACAATAAGATTACTAGACACCTAGTAATGTGTAGACACCTTCACTGCAGAAAACAAAATTCATGATGAAACAATAGAAACCATATGTCAGGGAGCCTGACTGTATCCATCCTTCCAGCTAAAAGGTTTTCAAGGCTTTCCCAAAGCATGAGAAAGTCGGAGCTGGATAGAAATGTTGTACCAGAGCAAAGGGTTCCAGAGAAGGATGTGGAAAATTGTGGCAATTATTGGCTTCAAAGTCCTTGTCTAGTCAGAATAATTTTGGGTAATCTCAAAAGGATAAGAAAGGTTTGGTATTTGAAGGAAAAATGCCCAGAAATCAAGTGCTTTAAATTAGACTAGGAAGTTAACATCCATGCAACTACTTCCACAATCTTGCCAAGAAAAGTATATTAATATTTCCAGAAATCACCTGGAGCTGTATGCAACTAATGGAGTCTGTTCAATGATATCGTGATATTCCAATCCCATCCCCCCTCCCTAAAAGTCTGAATCTATAAGAGCCCAGCCAAATCTCTGTGGATTTTGTAAAGCAAGATGCAAGGACAAGAACTTTCTACAGATTTTTTTCCCCCTAATTCAGAGAAATAATGCTCTGAACATTAAGAAACACAGAATTGCTACATTTGAATGGGTAAAAACTGAACCCATTTCCAGAACAGGAACAGATGTCTAAGAACTGAGCTTGTTCCCTGAGTACATGTAGACCAAATGCCATTTGTGGTTGCCCAGTTATCTTATGGATTGAACGTCATAGGATTATTGGAGGTTTTTTGTTGCAACTGAAAATGCAAGTCTCACCAGACCCTACCAGATAAGAAATTGGAGTATTTATCCATGACAAAAAATAGGATTAAAGATAATTTATTTCTTTATTAAATTTATATGCCTCCCATCTTGCTTAAAGATTACTCCAGAAGGCTTACAACCAGGGGTGGTATTCAGCAGGTTCTGACCAGTTCTGGAGAACCAATAGTCGGAATTTTGAGCAGTTTGGAGAACCAGTAAATACCACCTCTGACTGCCCCTGCCCCTGCCCCCATCTATTCTCTGCCTCCTGAGTCCCAGCTGATCAGGATTTTGCATAACCTTCCCCTGGAGTGGGGTAGGAATGGAGATTTTACAGTATTCTTCTCCTGCCACACCCACCAAGCAACGCCCACCAAGCCATGCCCACAGAACCAGTAGTAAAAATTTTTGAATCACACCACTGCTTACAACCAAGTAAAAGTAACAAAATAATACACTGGAAGTTTGATTGTATGGATGAGGTAAAGGAATCAACTAATTCAGGATGAAGCAATATCTAGAAATGAGCATTTCAATTTACAATCACAGACTGGGTGTTTTTCCTTTCAGTAAAAGTCAGACAATTATTAGAAAAAGACTAAGCACCATACAAGTGAAATATAATTAAAAACTATACTGTGCATGTTTTGAAAATTTTACATGGATGTAGATTGGATCTTGGTTAACTAATGCTCACTTTTGAGCAGAATGTGGGAGTGAAATAATTGAATGTATAGCAAATCATTCATTAGAAGAGGAAAGAAATGATTGAAGGGAAGTTGTTAGCTGCAAGAAAGAATCATGATGTTACTTTATGTACCTTGGCTCATAAGCTAAAGGAATTACAGGACTTGATCAATGATAAATTGTGTAAAAGGAAATGTGAGATGATGAAGAATTAACCCAGGAATTTTGTAGAGAATAATTATAGTCTGGTCTTGTGGTCTCCATCTCCCTTCCCAACAGCTGAATTTGGGACGATTGATGAGTCCTCGGGCACAGGCCGTCAGTAGTAATTTAGAGTGCTTGGCCATGCACAAGCGACTCTCATTGCTTCAGACAGCTTCATTACAGCCAGCCTATCTTTCACTTACTAGAGACCTTCTTCCATCAAATAAAAGATAAATGGAAAAATATAGGAGAGCCTATATGTTTGTAATATCATCCTCTGCTTTTGCCTGAACTCTTTACCATTTGGGTACGGTGCTTCGGAGGGCCCACCTGCCCGCCCTCGCTCCTTACCTGTCTTTAAAATCTTCGGCGCTTCTGTGCACGCGCATGCCGCATACAGCGCCTGTGTTCTGCTCTGCTGAGCAGCTGAAGCATCACAGACGTTTGCAGAGGCATCGCTGGACAGTAAGACACATGCATGTGCTGTGCATGTATGCGCACACATGCTATGAGCGTCCATGTGGATGACGCCAGCCCGTTCTAATAGTACCGGTTGGAACGGGATCCGGAACGCACCACACTGATATGTGTGTGTGTGTCTGTGTGTGTGTGTGTGTGTGTGTGTTGAAGGGGCAGGAGAGACTCTCAAAAATACCCCTTGCAATATTGTTTGCATGCAATCTGTTTAGAATCAGTTATCTTGGGTTAACCAACCTGAACCTCATTCTAACATCTCATTTGCCAACAAATTCTAAAGGCTTAATCAAAGGTTCAAGTACCTTAAAAGATAACTGGCAAGATCAGGTACTGTAGAATCATCTTGGCAAGCTCTAAGACAATTGTTAGTGCATATTGCTAGAACCCACCATGGCTTAAAAATGAAGCCACTCATGGGACAAAATATAAAGGAAATATGTTCTGTGTAAAGGTAACATTGATATTTCACATAGAACACTGTTTGGAGATTACACACATCCATATTCCTCTGTTAGTGAAGATACATGTAAAATAAAACTTTGTGTAATTGTAATATGGACAAGTACATGACATTAATCGCTGCCTTATTGAGAGGACCCAGCCTATGGGAAACCATAGCCGGTCACAAGCCCAGATAAATAGGGAGTGTTGATTCCCGTGGCGACGGAACCGTGAAACAAGCTGAGAATCCAATGGCAGGACAACACATGGATAAACAACTCTGTAATCCGTGACGTTCTGCCTTTGGCCTTCACAATGCAACAGTCACTGCCTTGTGGACGTTGACGTTTACGAAGATTAAGTCCAAAGTCCTTATTGAGAGGCAGACTTCTATTGGGAGAAGTTTGGGAATTTTTTTATTCATCTAGAAAAACACCTCTTTGGGCTTTGAGATTTTTTTAAATTGTGCTCAACTATTTGAATGCAAAAAAAAAAGCAAGCATCTTCTCAGTAGCAAAATTCACATGGATCTATTTTTGCTCACCCAATTCTTATAGAAGAGAGATTATGCCCTAGAGGATATGAATACTTATTAATGAGATTTTGGATTGATGTGCCAAATATGAAACATGCTTCCTGTGGGAAATAAAATTGCTGGGGCAGCATTTGAGCAGAAGTTCTATTTGAAAGCTTAACCATTGTAGATTTCTTCTATGAGGCAATCAGCTTAAATTGAAGCTGTTTATATTTCACTTTATTATACAGTATTGACCTTCATAACTCATCTTGGTTAGAGAAACAACATGGATATTATACAAATGAGTTCCATTCAGGTTCAAAGTTATGAGAATTTGGTCAGATGCTACCAGTGCTAAAGCATAATTTCTCCATGACTACTACAAAGGCTGCTTCGAAAAAAATAGAGTTATTCTTGCTTTATTTTATCTTCTATTTACTGATGTTTAAGATCCTTTCATATGTGGCTGCCTGAGTTTTATTTGTAGCTTGACATGGCTGTAAAACATCTGACACCCAGGCAAGGAATGACCCCTTAGATCCTGCACTTAATAGAGACAACAGCTTTCTAATGCCAGTTGCTAGAGATCAAGATAGGAGGTGCTACTGTATTAATGGGGCTTTTATGTGTGATTTAGCATGCCTCTTGTTATGTTATAATGTTCTTCTTTGTAGGTTAACCAGTCAGTTCACTTGGATTGGAAACATAGTTTGAGTGTTCATTTATCACTGAACCTGGTAATTATGATACTGATACCATTTTCTTCGTGACAATTATATTTCTGTGGCCTATTGGCCCCCTTCTTCTTATGCAAAAGACATGCCTACAGGAATGAACAGTCAAATTTGTCAAGTCCAATCACTTAGGTTCTCATTTTTTCCAGCCTAAAGCTTGTTCCATTCTTCTTCCATAATTGTTTCATGTTTTTATTCTTTTAAAGAGTGTGCTTGGAAATCTGGATTCATATTCATGTGCTTTCCTCCTCAAATTAGCATTTTTGGCAACTAATTTCTTTATAATATGCATTTGTATACTATGTTCACAAACACAGTTAGTATAAGCAGATTTCTGAATGCATACATGCATACACATCATGCTGTTCACTTTCAGGATAAGCAATATAATACAAAAAAGCAGAGGGAAGTTATCTCCTCTAGCTCTAGCTCTGTCATGGATTCTTTCTTTTTCACAAAAACAATGTGTCCTACCTCCTTATCATCCTTGAGGCCCTCCTAAAATTTTCCAATGTAGGGTCTTTTTCTTGAAAAAGTCTTAAATTTACCTCCCATTTGTGCTTTAAAGACTGGCTGTAATAATATGTGGGGAGGACTTTGAGAGATAGGAGGAAGAGCTGTAAACTAGACAATGGTAAGATAAGAGGCAGCTGAGTTCACAGAAAGAATGGGAGTGTGACAATCCTCTCAGAAGTTTCTTGACATAAAAGATCAAGGGCATATAGTGTCAAACTTGCAAGATTAATGTTAGTCTTGTGAGGTAGTCCAGAAAAGAATCCCTAGCACTATCTTCATTATAAAGTTACATTAAGAGATTTTTCTTTGATTAATCTTTCTGTCTCAGGTTGATGTTCTTGAGCTCAATCCTTGCCTGGCGTTCATCGCATTTACAAGAATTATTCAAGAACTACATCCACAAATTTTATGTTGGTTTTAGAACCAGATTGAAGTCATTTAATACTTAGATTCAACAACCAGGCCCACAAAATGTGACCAATTCTGTGGGTTATAGGAATAATATTATTTGAATTTCCGCCAATATGTATGTGGGGTTCCATCACATTAATGCCAAACCACTTCTTCAGCATTATTCTAGTTCTTCCATTTCTTCAGTTGACAGATTAGTGTAAGTTTTTAATATTTGTTTTCTCCATAGCTTGCAGAAATTTGTTTAGCAATCAGGGTTTTACACTAGGGACTCCAACTATGAGGCCTGTTCATTTTTCACATTTGGTGTTATAAACATGCACTTGCCCTTATATTCAAGACTTATACTCAGTCTTGGCTCCTTTTCTTCCCCCACTCATTCATACAGATTGGTTCAATTTTTACCCTGGCCATGCTTTGCTTGGCTTTGCACATTGGCTACTTGTTCTGTAAAAGAATTGATATATGACTTCTCCAGCTTCTTCAGAACTTACAAATTGCCTGGTTGCTAGCTAGATGGCACTGGTCAAATCCCTCTATTTTTCCCTTTTCTTTTCTGCATTGTATTGAGTTACATAAAAGGTTTTGCTGTGTAGTTACTCAAATCTTACCAAGTTTGCCACCACCTTTTGCATAAGAGTTTGGGGGTTATGGAAAACTATTCAATAAACAAGACACCAAATTCCTTCTTGTGACCCCTCCTCCCCTCTTTTATGTGAGCATATGTAATATGAGAAGCATTTTGTTCAGCAAACTAGTATTTTTTTAAGAATCTAATAGTATTTAACTAAGGCATTTATAATGGATTATACTGGATCTTTTCCCTCCATTCTCCTTGTAGCCTTTCTATTAAGCAGTATTTAAGCAATAAACAGAGGCATGAATTATGTGTTTTAAAATTGCAGCGTCTCTCTCTTGTCAAGTTTCCTGTTTATGATAAAGTCTATCTGGTGATCTATATCTCTATATCTCTATCTCTATATCTCTATATCTCTATATCTATCTGTCTGTCTGTCTGTCTGTCTGTCCGTCCGTCCGTCCGTCCGTCCGTCCATCCATCCATCCATCCATCCATCCATCCATCCATCCATCCATCCATCTATCTATCTATCTATCTATCTATCTATCTATCTATCTATCTATCATAGCTGGTTCTACAATCTTTCCTGGCTTATATTTGAAGAGATTGGAAGAGATTGGAAGGCAGTGTCTCTTGATTAACAGGAAATCGTTTTCTCTTTCCATCCCTCATATAAGCCATCTGCACCAGGAACGTAGGTTCTTTACTGTCTCCTCTCCTCCTCCTCCTCCTCCTTCTTCTTCTTCTTCTTCTTCTTCTTCTTCTTCTTCTTCTTCTTCTTCTTCTTCTTCTTCTTCTTCTTCTTCTTCTTCTTCTTCTTCTTCTTCTTCTTCTTCTTCTGTAATCTTCAAACATGACCCAGTTTTGTCAGAAGCCTTTTCTTGCCTCCTATAGATCAGGCTCCAATTTGAATCAGCAGCAAAACTATTTAGAATCCATTTTGCTTCAGTTGCCATCCCTTTCTCCTTCTCTGGAACTTTCTTTCATCTCTGACTAACCAGCTTGGCTAATATCAACTTCCTGTCTCCCCTGCTAACACAGCAGGTCCCCTTTTCTGCCAGAAGGTTGCCGTCTCCTTTTCTTCCCAGGTAAAATCATAAGGTATATTTCTACAAGTTCATGTGGCAGGATTGCAGAATTACTTATAGATGTAGATTTTATGTGGATGAATAGAATGAAATATGATCATCTTTTATTGAAATTATTGCATACAACTTTTTATAATGTATATATGCATGAAATGCCATTATATAATTTCCCTTCCCTTTCTTCCCAAAGCAAGCAAGCAAGCAAGCAAGCAAGCAAGCAAGCAAGCAAGCAAGCAAGCAAGCAAGCAAGCAAGCAAGCAATCAAACAAACTACTTGTGAACTCCAGGTCAACATTTTTTTTTAATGATCACACCAATTCAATGAAATTTATTCCCAACAGTTGGGAAGACTTCACTATCACTGGCTGCCTTCAAGAGCAAACTCTACCATACAAGTTACAATGGGGAAATGTACTTCTAAGTCCATGACCACATATAATGTGTAGTAAAGTCTTCACAGCTCATATTTTATGGTTATAAAGTACTTAATTTCCAATTTGCTGGCTTTTGAAGCTTGATTGGAAATGGAAATGAGTTATTATTATCTTAAAATGAAGGCTTTTTTTTTTGAAAATGGAAATACATTGTTCCTGGTTCAGGATGTTTTTCACTCTTTAATTTGTATAGTTTCTATTTTGGTGTTCTGATTCTTCAATAATATTGGAAAAATATTAAAACTAAAACCAATTGCATCAATATCCTTTGAACATCTTCACAATACCTTTGAATCACAAATGAGATAGAAATATATACATTTATATCTATTTATCTCTTATATTGGTTGGCATCTCATTGGTATCTTAATCCTTAAAATAAAAGATTTTGGGACAGTGGCCTCCAGATTTTTGGGCAACAAATACTGGTTTCATGGAGAAAGGTTTTTCTGAAGACCAGAGGGGGTGGCTTTGCTTACATTGCACAGGCATTGTGCAGATGGGGCTTCATTTGTTTCTATGGCCTGGTTTCTGGCATGCTGCATCCATGGACCAGGGCTGGTCCATGGACTGGGGGTTGAGGACCCCTGCTCTAAGGTATCCTGGATTCTCAGAATTTATTTGCTACGTTTGAGGGCCCTTCCAGTCATTCTGCTCTGGCCTCATTGATTTCACTTCTGACCTTCTTAGAATCTTTTGTGTAATTAGGAAATTTGATTGCAAAAGTTCTTTAGCCCACAGCGAGTTTAACTGCATTCAATTTCACCACATTTTTACAGGCTACTAAGATAGGCTATAATCTCCAGAAAAATAGAACTATAATGTCATTTTAATAGAGTGAAAAATGTCAGAAGACTTCATAAGCTAGGAGTACATTGCAAACTTCAGTGAATTAAGTGTTTCACAGATTCAAAACAATAACCATGTGTCATTAAAAATTGCCATGAGTATAAGGATACAGCCCTGGGGTTATATGCTACCTTTTTACTCTATTGAAAAAGGTGATTTAAGCTGGCTGATCATGCAGACCAATCTTTCTCGACTTGAAATCTTTCAGAAATACTGAAATTGGTTTTCTCAAATTGTTCTAATTCTGGGATTTGCAATTCCAGCATAACTGAAAGGTATTATCTTAGAATTGAGTGGACCGTGTTTAATAGCTGTAGAGAAATAAATGGTCGAAGAGATTTTCTTACCTCTTTATAATATATTCCTTCTTCCCTCTGTTATCAGTGATGCAGTGGCTCAACTCACTATCCTAATGGCCTTGGCCAGTTGGATACAAGACTAAAAATACTTCTTCTGCATTCCTTAGAGACAGGGCTGTTTGAATATCTATAGGAGCTGCTATTTATCATTATCCCCTGTTTACAAGCTTTCAGCCAACTCTTGATTCTTGCGATGGGGCTCCAATCCAAATCTATTTGCTCTAATTGTCCTAAGATTTTGTGAGGCATTGAATCAATAAAGTGTTTACTGCTTAACTTACTTATCTAATAATATTTTACATTTATATAGAGCCTTTCATCCTGAAAGATTTTGAACCGCTTCACGAACTATGCTAATTCAATTGCAGCACCGGCAGAATTGCAGAAGTAGCAGAACAAACAGTTTAATGTTGAGCAGAAATGTCCTGCACAAGGACGTTGGACAAAGTGACGGTTTGGAAAACTTAAAAGGCCTTCCTCGGGCCTTGTTATCATAGGCTGACTTCTATTGTTTTGAAGGAGCTTTGCCTCCTAAAGGAATTTCAAACTGAGATCATATATATAGTCCCAGAGCATTTGCTTCCGTGTATTTCACTTCTTCTGTGATTATTCTTTAGAAGAAGAAGCACCACTGCTGACCATCTGAGTAATTGCATCCGCTGAATGACTTTTTCTAAAAATTAAAGGAACTGTGTAGCAAAAGATGAAAAACTCCCCCCCCACCCACCAAAATATCTGCTCTATTTAGGGAACGATGCAAAATTCAATAGGCAGCAACTTTTAGCATATTGTTTAAGCAGATAACAAGGCTTGCTTCCTAAAAATATTGTGCTAATTTCCATTTCTACATATGTCTGCAATGTCCTTCAGTTCCTCATTTCTGAATATGCAATCGTTGGGGGGAGCATTAAAGAGACAGTTCTACTGCAGCAACTGTGCAGTATACCAGGCTTGTCAAACTAGCGGCCTGTGGGCCGGATGTGTCATGCTTAGGCCACACCCACCCTGGCTCCGCAAAGGTGAAATATGTCACGATATGTCATGATACGTCACATCACATCCCGGAATTGAATTTGACACCCTTGCTGTATACCATCAAATGTTTCAGAATTAATTCACATGATTTTTTTTCTCTCCCTCCCAACAAGTGCATAGCAATCAGTCAACACAGCTTGTATTATGCAGTATTGTTAAGAGAGTCCACCTAGCCAATACAAAATGCCTGCAAAAAATAGCCTCCATGCACAATATAGACTACAGCCATATAAAAATTGACTGTCATGATCCCTGTGATTATAAGCACTAACCCTGAAATAAACCTTCAATTTTTACTTTAACTGAAATGCATGATAAAAGGCTATCGAGTAAGATAGCATTGTTTCCTTCTCTCATTCTGAAATCTCCTAGTTAGGAAGCATTTATGAAAAATCTTGGCAAACTGCAGTGAGGTGCTATAACCACTGCCCCCATGATTATAGAGAGGTGGTAGAATAAAGATAACTAGAGTGGAAACATAATATTTCATGACATCTTTTCTCCAAATCCCTGGTATTTAATGAACCTGTGATGACAAAAATGTCAAACTAAATACGAACATCAATGCATTGTTTTGTTTTTGTTTCAACAGGCTAACTCTTCTACATATACCTTCAGCTTGTTTGGATAAACGGCAAAGAATACATAAAAGATATATGAGTTTAACTTCCATGATTTCTTTGGGTGCTCATTCAATTGCTGGAATGATAAGAGTTAGCATTTGTTAGAAACCTTATTTTGATAATGATGTAGAGTGCAAAGAAGTCTACTGCTGGGAAACGTGGAAAAAAGAGAAAAAGAAGAGAACTTACTATAATAGAAAAAGTACAGTTCTAGTGATAGAAAGAAAGAATCTGAAAGACTAGATTAGAAGCAGACTGATATGGAGACAATCTAGCTAACTAGTTGTTAATGCAGACAATAATTTAATGGCACATCATTAGCATTATACTTTACTAAGTACCAATTGAATCAATTGGGATGTGTAAGGATGAATTAGTTACAACTATATAGTAGAGCGGTGTGGTGGCCTATGAATCAGCAGATATCGCTCTCTGAATGAAAGAGGAAATATCTGCTGTGAGCTCTGCATAAGCATCAGGAAGGGCATCCAGCTAGGAAATGCTCAGCTCTATTTAGTTGCCCCAACTCCTCCTGATGCAAAGGATTACAGAGTTGTTAAAGAAAAAAAAATGTTACAGTTATACAGTAAAGTCAACTGAAGTTGAAAATAGCAGAGGAAGCCCAGGGATGGCAGAATTTATACCATTAAGCAGAGTGCTGGTAAATGCTTAACAACTGCTATATAATGAAGGCAGTTTTATGCCAAAAATGGAGTCAGATATTGAAACAATATTTTATGACTATGTTAGTCCTGAACTGACAAGTGCTAACATCTGAATCATAGCTTTTAAGAGAGTTTAAATGTTTATAAATACTGCTAATTGGTTGGAATATAAAGAAGGGGGAAATTAGTAATCAAATATCTTCTTTTCCCAAGCAGTTCCTTTTTTCTTTCCTTTTTCCTTTCTCAACATTTACAAATAACAACACAATGGAATTTTTTAAAAAAACTCAAAGAACAATTAAGTAAAATTTTGCAATGTTTATTAATAGCATATTTAGCATTAATTGTTTAATTTGAACAACTTTATACACACTAACATTTTTAAAATTATATTTAACATCTATTTTAAACTTTTTTCTTATCAAAGTTTTAATGTCAGGCCTGCAACCATCTTTTCTTTTGGATCTTTGGCCTGTCATACTTTCTATTATTCTATTATGCAATTTCTATTCTGGAAAAATGGGAAGGAGGATTGTAGGAATGAGATGCGATGTAGCCATAACAAAATTCTTTCTAGAAAGCAACAGTCATCCTTTGTCTTTGCACCTCTGCACCTGACCAGAACTGGATAGGTGGAAATGCCAGCATGGTAGTGGAAGATTGGACCATGTGATGAACTTGTGGGTGTGGGCACAAGATCTTGAAGTTTCAACTAGGTGGGGAAAACCGGGAAGCTTTCAGATTTGAGTTTTCCCAGATGTGCCAACATGGCTCTCTTAATAAACTGAAACTTTGAGCAATACTTTGCCTTGGACTCTGATTTACTTTTGGATGTTTTTTGGAACCCTGACATTTAACTTATGTAAATCATCATAAAGTTAGCAAGTTCTAATTCCTATTGTATAAATATCACTGAACTCAGCTATTGATTGTATTCTACAATGCATTATTCTGATCTTATCAGACAATTATCAGTTCCCAAACAATTAACTTTGGGAATGGGGAGGGAACAAAAAAAGCATAGAATCAATGGCTTTTTCTAAACAGGAATATTGGAAGGACAGATGAAAAAGGGATAATTTTTCAAGGGATAATTCAGAAAATATTTATCAGTGTTTATTTACTTATTGCTTCCTGTTGATTACAGCTCTACACTGAACAATGTTTTCAATCAGGAATTGAAAAAGTGTATTTGAAGAATGGAGCATATTCATAATTAACATGATAGTCCTTTCAAATAAAGTTAATAAAGTACAGTAGGATTACTGCATCTGAGTAGCTTTCGTAAACATCTGTATTTTTGTAGCTCAAATGCAGTAGCTTTATTCCACCCTTTATATATACCTTGCAAAATTAATTAAAATTACCCAGCATTTTGCTTTGATGTTGCTATAGCATTGCAATGTGGAAACTGGACTATTTGTGCTTAAATGTCTAAGAATCTAAATGTGTTCTGCTCATGCATATATTTTACCATGCAGACTTGTACATAAGGTCCAAGGATGGGTTGCTGCCAGCGTTACTGCCGGTTTGCAACCAGCACATAATGTGCACACATGCACTATTCTATGTAAATTGTTCTGTGAGCATGCACAGTGAACTGAGCATGCACACTCACTAAAATTCAAAATGGTGATGCCCAAGCGACAGCAAGGGAACTGGTTCAGAGGCTTGTCAGGTCTGGGTTGCTGCAGGTTCTGTGACCCAGATCTGAATTCCACTACCAGTTTGGCCAAATCGGGCCGAACTGGCAGCAACCCACCTCTGACAATGTCATGTTAGATATACTGTAGTCTGTGATATACAATATAAAAAAATTCTAGCCCTAGCAGTAGAATGCCTACTGTGGGAAGTGTGGCATCAACAATTAAAACCATATGATTTTTCTCCGGTACAGTTCTCTTTACATCAACTTAATTGAATAGAAACAGCTTTAGTTTTGAGGAAAAGCATTATATTTTAAGATAATTGGAAGTGAAAGGAAAAAAATAGTTGCCCTTTTCAATTTTAGTAAGATTACTTACTAGAAAATTAAGCATATTTTCTCTTAAATATAGTGAGGTTCTATTGTCTATTCTGCTCAGGCAGAAATACTGTATAATTATTTTAACACAATTAAATATAGTCTCTATAAAAATAATAATGCAACTTTTTGTCTATGTTGTACAATACAATTAAGGTAATGTATCTCAGAAAGGTACAAAAGAGAGTGTTACATACTCTTTCAGAACATTACACCCCAAGAGTCTTATAATCACTTTTCTTTGCATTTTATTAATCTTTGGAGAATGAAACCATCAATCAATCAAGCAAGCAAGCAATAATCAATCAATCAATTAGAATAGATCTGAAAGAGACCTTGGAAGTCTTCTAGTCCAACCCGATCAAACAAATGCATTTTTCCTATCATAGTAGAGAATCCACATATAATAAAATTATGTATAAGCAACACTACATTTTACTCTAAATTTAACAGGCTTTTGAGAATCCCATCTGCAGTTGATATTATGAAGCATTGCTTTCTACATTTAGGGTCCTTCTTACTCACTTGGATTCACAAATCTTGCACAAAAATGTAAGTTCATTGTTGTGGCCATGCAACTGAATCTCCACTACTTTGTAAAGTCAATGCATATACAAAAGAGTGGGACATTGATCATGCAGTTGTGACTGCCACCTTGATTATTTTGACTCTTCTTAAATATGTTGTTGCTCCTGAATTTCCTCTAAATAGGAGTTTGGATGTATGCCTTCAAAGCCACTAAATTTGGGGTTTTTATCACAACAAGACTGATCTTTTTCCTTTGTTGATTCTGTTTATTTTTATAAAAGTGGTAATTTGGGGGGTGGGGATGTCAACCCTGCTAGATTCAGCCTCTCTAGAAGTGTGATTATGTGTTGATTGGTGGGTGAACTGCAAGAAGAGTGCAGCAAAGTCTATGGACTAGAAATAATTATTTTCCATTATGCAAGATTAAGGATGCATAACGCAATCCAAGTTTAGTAATACAATGATAATATTCATCATTTGTACTTCAAATGTTTCACAAAGATAATATTGTGTTTCCTAGAAAAGGGATTTAAAAAAGGTGAGCCACTTTGTCTGCTTCCTGGTTGCAGGGAAATTTGGGTTTCAGATCAATAGTGAAAACTTTTAGCTAGGCATACTCACTTTGTCAGACATTTATGCATAAGGATTTAATATGGACATGTGGAGTATATTCTAGTTGAATCATTATTCCATTGCTCGCTGTATGTAGAGATTATTGATTGATTAATTCGTATTTTCTCCAGGAGTTAACCTATGTGGGGTCCTCACTTCATTTTATCTCAAACCCTGTGTGATATTGGAGTGAGAGATTGCAAGAGAACGACTGACTCCTAGTGTATTTCCCATGCATAAGTTGCATTATTTGTACTGTGATGACATGACATTTTGTTTTTCCATGTTCTCCCATGGAACCCATTAACAAAATTATCAGCACCTCCACACCATCTCTTAGTAGTCATGGTGTGTGTGTGTCTGTGTGTGCATTCCCATGTGACCCTACATAATTTTGTTTGTAAAACCAGAATTCTGCTTGAGAGAGATATGGATCAGTGAGGAATAATAGCAGCCATGCTTAATATTTTAATAAAAAGAAATGTGGAAATAACAGCAGCAGTTTTTGGGTTATTTGGGAGAGCAACTGGAATCTCCTATAGCCTCTGAATTAGGAAGTCTTGTAAATATGAATTTGTCCAATATCTCTAACAATGTGTGGTGGATCACCTTCTGTTGCCTGCTTAATTTTAATAGCTTCCTATTTGAAATCGCTTTTAAAGAAGATGTAAAATTGGAAAAATAGAAAAGGAAATAAATATTTAAGACCAGACACTGATTGTAATTGGCTGAAGTGCTTCCAGACGATCATTTCATATTTGTGGAAAAGAAATTTAAAAAATCAATAAAATATTCAAAGCATTTTCCACTAGACCATAAAGTGCCCTTTACTGCCTCATAAAAGCAGCATTATACTATTACCAAATACTCATGGGGAAACGTAGCCCAAACTCTGACTGTTGTCTCTTTTTCCTGCTCATAATCCTTTTGTGGTGGAGCTTCACAATGGAATGTATATTTTTCTCAAGCAGGTTTTCCTCTTTGATCTTGGAAGACATCATAAACTCTCCACAAACATGTATAGCACTTGGCTTTATGTGTTGTCTTATAAATAAGCGTTGCCAATGCAAATTGATCTAACAATCTTTTCCACCTGTGGCTCGTTTTTCTTCTTTGAGTGATCTTGAAAGGTTGCAATAAATTGTGAAAAAGACAATTATGAAAAGTTCAAAGGGGAAATGTTCTTCTTGACTTTTAGAAATATTTGGCAGAAATAGCTGGCAGCAGAGTCGGACAGTGAGGGGGTTGGGAAGGAACATGGGCTAGTCCTGGATGCTGGGAAAAGCTTGGACGAGAGCTCTGCATCAGAGGCAGAGATGGGACCAAGGCCCCATCTGGCAGTTCTCAGCTGCCTTCGGAGATAGACAGCAGTGAGGCAGATGAACACTGTTCCCAGTGTGCGTATGTGCAGAGCAGCCAGAAGAAAAGAACAGCTCAGAAATCAGGGTCGATTTAGGAATAAAGCCACAGGTGGATGATGAATGGTCCCTCCCATAGGAAATAAAAGAGGAATGAAAGGGGAGTGGGCTTTTGGAGAAAACAATTCGTTTGTTCGTTCATTAGTTTCAGGAGTGTGAAGATCTGTCTGTGAATCCCAGAGACTCTGTGCCAAGTCTTTCCTTGCACTGCACTGAGTTTGGAAAATATTTACATGGCAGCTTTCCAAGCTAGATAAGATCTGTGCTAATAAATTCACCTTTGAAAGACTGTTTACCAGGCCTTTGCTGATGTGAATGAGAGGAATTCACATTCGTTTAATAAAAAAGGGTTTTGCCAGGACCAGGAATCTGCTTCGTGCTTTTTGGGGAAGGCTAGGTCAGAACAATCCCATTTCTCCTATTTTTCCATTCTGCTTCCAATAGTTATTGTTTCATGGCCATTGAAAATGCCAAGTCATTGAAAGAAACATCCAGACAGCCCAACAGTGGTATAAAAAGGGTACTTTAGAGCTATTTAATAATTAAATAAAGAATACATTCCCATCATGATCTCTTGTAATTTAAAGTGAAAGAGCCACTTCTGTTGCTAGAAAATGATACGTTTAATTTATCTTTATCAAATAACTAGTGTAATCTTATGATATTCTAATGAACATACATAATCTTATGGGCATAGAACAATGCATAGTTGTGCTGTGAGCTTCACAGTTAAATATTCAATAATGCCAGGTAATAAAAACTGAGACATGCTCTGTATGGCCACAGATTCAGCATATGGTCCAGGCATCTGGGGGATGGATTAGAACAAATGCCATGCTCATCATGATGTCATCATACAAAGAGTGTAAGTGATGCATCATTTCCTTGACAGGATTATGATGCATTGCACAATAGAATCATGATACATTTGTTATTGGTTTGACATCATCAATGCTTGTAAATGATTTCTGCAAATAGGTTACAATGTACAGGGATTAACAGGAGATTCACCAACACTTCCCTCCTTTTTTAGTGCCTTTGCATTTGTTTTCAGAAGTTTCAGTTGGTTTCAGGAAGCCCTGTTCAATGAGAGTCTCTTTTCATCTATATATCATCTATATATACCTTGAATGCTATTTAACATCCAGGCTATAAATATTTGTCCCTAAGTATATTATCCCATTGAGGTCTGTCATTGGATGTGGGCTGTCCCATATATTCCAAACATTTTAATACTAATGTTGGATGATCACAGAAAAACGTTTGTGGTTGTGCTCAATGAAAATGTCAACTTCATATACACGAAAGGTTTTATCAAAAAAAGAGGCACATCCCATGTTAAGAATCATTAGGAAGTGGATTGAAAGTAAAACTATCAATCTGATAATTTAAGATAATGCAGCTGGTTTTGCAATATACTGCATATTAAATCCTATAAAGAATATAGATCTGGAAAATATGCAAAAAAAGACTGCAAAAATAATAATAATAGGGAGCTAGAACTGCAGCACTCCACTAAGAAAGCATTTTAGTTTAGAGGAAAGCTGGATAAATGAAGACCTGGTATATGCATATTATGTACAGTTTGGGAATTATACTATTTTTCCTCATGCATTCATAATATTAGAACTTAAGATAGCTACTGAAACTAAACAATGGAAGATTCAGTACTGATGCAAGGAAGAACAGTAAACTATCACTTCAATGGACCATTGAGGACAGGACATGTAGGTAAAACATGAATATTGGGTTAAATGGTTTCATTTAGTATTCAGAATCAAATGTAACATGCCCAAATACTGGTTAATAGAGGGCAATAGTAGAAGAGAACTTGTGATGATCTTAGTTAGGTTGCAGTACCTAGTGGACTTTGGATAATCTCAAAAAGCCTAGTCTTTGGTAAGTGCTTATATGCGTTAATACTAGGAAATGTTAAGGCTTTAGGCTTCATCAATGTTTCTCAAATATGGCAACTTTAGTGTGTTTGGATTTCAACTACCAGAATTTCCCACACAGCATCCAAAAACATAAAAAAGCTCTTCCATATTGTTATAGGACAACAATATAAATGTTCTACATGGAGCTTAACTTTTCTCAAAGTAGACTGTAAGTTTTACTCCTTGATAATTTCAATTTGCAAAAGAATAATGGAATAAATAGATCTTTGACTTATCTAGCAGATCGTCTTTTAAATATTATGTTTTGTGGGATGCCACAGTATGTGAAAAATATTAAATAAACAAATATTTTAACAAAGGAATTATATCTGAACCTTTAGTTACTGCCCATTGGGTCTATTGGAGCAAATTATGTCACTCAAATCACCATTGGAGTATCTGTTTTCAGAGTTTAGATTTTATTACTACTTAGTCATCTGAAGGGTACATAAGATTACAATTATTATCAGTCCCTCTTTATTCATCTATGAAGGGAAATTTAAGGGTTTTTTTGGGGGGGGTATTAGATTACCTGACAGCTTGGGGTTACGTGCCCTTCATTTATAAGTACCACTTTATTCTGAGGGGATACATGGAAGCAGAAGCTAGCATAAGTCTGCCAGATGTCTGGAGGCATCACAAGGGAAGCAATGATATTTGCCTAATGCATAACTGTGACGGGGTTTAATTAAAGACAGATTCTATATTTACTTTTGCTACCTTTCCACCAAATGTGCTGTAGAGCAGAACATGTTGTGCACTATCTAGAGAGAACAGCACATGGGGAATTAACCTGAGGAGAACAAATGGAGTGTTCCATTTGAAAACTAAACATGGCTGATCCAAATAAGATTGTTAGGTTGCCACTTTTTACAGTTCCTAACTATGAAATAAACATAATTATTTCCATTCTATTTTTATCATGTCCTCTTTTTACATGCATTTCTGGAATCCGATTTGTTAGAGCAGATGAACAAGGTAGGCCGATGAAAGAGAAATGGAAACATTTAACTGCTTTGTTCCCATTGGTTTGAAATTGAAGAATGTAACTCATAAATGTAACTCATAAATTGTCACATTCCTTTGAAACACTTTGATAGAGGCTTAACATATCGTAGTTCAGTAAGAGAATAGGTAACTATAACATTGACTTTGTTTTCTGTTTATCTAAACTAGGAGAAAGGAAAACCCAAGATTATTTTGGAAAATCTTGCAATTTTATTGTACAATGCAAAAATTGGATTGGCACTTCATGAAAATGCATAATTTGACTTGCTGTTATGTCTTAAGCCACTCTTAAGGGAAAGAAGGGAAATTAAACCCTATGACAATATTTGCATGAACTGGAAGTAAAAGGAGGAAATATAAAGTTGGTTTATTTGATTGAGGTTAAAATAAGATATGTATTACTTCTGGCTATCTTTTTTGGACTTTCTGCTGACACCAGGACTGAAAAGAGGGTTATATGGATTTGTAAGATGTAGGATATAAGATTCAACATGGAAGGTTGAAAATGAGGATCCCATGACTGCAGCAGCAGCTGGATAGATGAGATGGTCACAACTTTTCCAAATTTCATTTCCTTGATCCCAGATTTTGGATTCATTCTGTAGGTTAGCCCATTCGAGGCACTTTGGTTCAAAAATTGTTGACCTATGACACTGTTTCACCCAAATCAAAGTTTATAGAAATGAGAGTTTTAGTACTATATAGATATTATTTTTCTCTTTCTTCTCTTTTTCTATACCCTTTCTATTCTTTTTCTTCTATTCCCTTTTCTTTATTTAAGTTTAGCTTGTATTAGATTTTACAAATATAATCAAAATGCTTAATAAAAATATATGTGAATAAATGGAGTCTTTAATCATTGGGCTATTTGAGTTTTAAGAAGGTCACAAGATTTTCTTCCACTGAAGTGTGGAATCTTATCCATCAGATTCAACCATTTCCTTAAAGAAAGATGCTTCAGGCCACTAATCTTTCTCCAATACCTTGTTTATGCTCCATGAGTCCTCCCTACGTATTCATGCACAGATAGATGTGCAAAAACATCTGTGCATACAAAGGTGTTTTTACTTTTTCTGGCTGACTAATATATTATCAAAAGTAATAGGAGTCAAATGAAGAAAACTAACCAAGTGAAACTCTGTAAATTGGTTCTTGCACTGCTGCCATCTCTCCTAATCCTTGGTGCTAAGGATTTTCATTCTTGTCTGGCCAATGCTAAAAGGGGAAGGATTAGAAAGTAAATAACTCCCACACCTGTAACAGGGAACAGTCATTGGTATCACTGGCCCATTTCTTAAGCTGATCTGAAATCCAAATAATATTTCAGAATTACCCTGCTGATTGATCGCCGCAATTTTTAAATAAGTGATAATTCTACCTCAAAGTAGAAAGAAAGAAAGGGAGAACAGATATGGCATTGCCTTCTCTGTTTTTGTTGCATGAAAGAGCATTTAATTTTTGTTCATATTGATGGCTCAGAAATTATGTTTGCATTCAAACTCTGGGACCATTTTTGATGTTTTGAAGAGTTGGTGAAAAACTGGATTGATTGCACTGAAAAAAAAGTCTGTCAATGGGATGCTGTCAATAGTAAAGTTAGAATGATCAACTGTGAAAATAGACTTCATAGATATCACACAGAAAATGTACAGCATATGCAGCTATCAACATACTTTATTATCCTTAAGATAACACCATTGGAGAAATGTGCAAGAAGCTTAATTCTGTTCCTGCAGAGCAGAATTACAGTGTTCTGCTCTGAAGTTATTTAGCCTTTTCTTACATCTTTCCTTCTAACTAATGATTGAATGAGAATTATTATTACTTCTACTATTAATATGAGTAGCAGTATTATTGTCAGTATTATTAACCCTTCCATGTTTCTCCATTCCAGTCAACTCAGAATAGCTTCAGAGAAAGAAATATATATCTCCTCCCTACCCCTAGGTAGTTTTATTTTTTATTTATTAAAAGATTTATATACCTCTCCATTTTTTTAAAAAATCTAGTGTGATTTAAAAGGAAATGAAATAACAATGCAAATTGTCTGTCTGTCTGTCTCTCTCTCTCTCTCTCTTTCAGAATACCAACTTTCACGATATTGCAATACATAGAAACCTTGTAGGTTCAAAAGAAATCCAGTTGGACACATTTGTTGCCCATGGACAGTATTTTGGTCCAGATGTAGTCTAGCAGGCTGGACTGTTGCCATAGAAAAAAACCCCTTCAATTTAGTTGTACATTGTCAGGAACCAAGAACAACATGTGGAGTTACTTCTGAGTAGTTTCTTTTGTTTGCCTGCAGACAGACATCTTGTCAGATGAAAAGTAAGGGGACAGGTTCACCTTTTCCTGCATACCAAATATTCCAAGCTCCACTGTCTCTTTGTTCTCTCCCTTCTTCCTGTGACTCTGGACTACATTCCACCACAACCCGTCCAAAAAGTTATCATGAACACAAAATTGTTTAGAGCTCTTTTTTCCTGTTAGGAAAAAAAGACTGGGGCTAAATGATTAGGCATGTTAGTATATTGACCTTAGAAATTTCAGATCCAGGTTGCAGAATACTAAATGATCACTAGATTAGAGGTGGTATTCAGCAGATTCTGACCAGTTCTGGAGAACCAGTAGTGGAAATTTTGAGTAGTTTGGAGAACCGTTAAATACCACCTCTGACTGTCTCTGCCCGCATTTATTCTCTGCCTCCCGAGTTCTAGCTGATAGAGAGGGAATGGGGATATTGCAGTAACGTTCCCCTGGAGTGGGGTGGGAAAGGAGATTTTACAGTATCCTTCCCCTGCCATGCCCACCAAGCCACACCATGCCCACAAAGCCACGCCCACAGAACTGGTAATAAAAAAAATTGAATCCCACCACTGCACTAGATGCAAGCGAAGAAACTAAGTAAGCATTCTCAATTTTGAAACTTTGTTAAATTTAGATCTGAGCCTTAAACTTGCAAAGAATAATTTTCAAAATGGGCTCCCATTCCTTGACCCTCCTTCTCTTACTTTAAACATATTTGTACGAAGCAGTTCATTGTATGACTGTCTCTATGACACAGTGTAGCTTCTACAACTTTGTTTATTAGATTCCGGAATATATTGGTTGAAAGAATTTCTGTTAAAGAGAATGAGAAAAATTGACACTTGTCAACTGCTAATCAAGAGATTAGTTTGACAAGACACCTTTTGACTCAGTCAGATACTTTTTCATTTTAGTTTTTTTTTTTAAGTAGCTCACCATTAAGGAGTTCTTTGGAGAGGTGTCTACATCATTACAAATTAGGGATGTGCAATGATCCAACTCAAAGGAAGGAAGGTGACTGGAAGCATGCATGGGTGCGCACATCACACCTGTCAGCATCTCTTTAAATCAGAGCTTCCCTTGCCTGGCACAAGGCCAAGAACAGACAGAGTATTGTAAAAGAGCTGCCAATAAGTGCACACTCGCAATCTGCATATACAAATTACATACTTTCCACTCTGAATCACTTTTCTCCTTTCAGATCTAGAGTGTTGCACTACCTGGTTTCAACTACAGACTTCTCACAGATTAAACCTTGGTAGTGATTCATTGTTGTAATATAATAGTGATATTAATTTGTTTAATGAAATCAAATAAATACTTAGCAAATTGACCATTATCCTGTACAAAGAATGGAAAATGTTATTAAACCCTAGTGTTTTCCTTTCATTTCTTTCTTTTAGACACAGGTTTGCTCTGTGGGCTATGACCCAAATGTCTCAGTCCAGATTTTCTTAAACTGGCCTAGAGTCAAGCTGGAATGCCTCCATGACAGGAGCACTTAAACAAAAGTGTGGATGTCCCCACGGGAAGATTTCTTCAGGCACAAAACAACCTTTTAAATATTGGACTTCTCTGTATTGCCCCAATAAGACACCTCTCATTATTAAAAACTGAATTTGCATGAAATCAATTTTATCTCATTGAGGCCTATTGCCTCCTTTCTTTGCAAAACTATAAAATTAAACCTTCTGAGACCACATTCTTACTGACTGAATGGCAGAGAGGAAATTTTATCATAGGAGCCCCAAATGACTATAGATTACAGAGAAAAATGGAATTAGATTATAAACTCAAATGTTGAGTGGCAAACTTAAATCTAGGTAGGGAGGAATTTCCATATGAATTTCTGTTTTTAAAAGACTTTTAGGATGATTCAGACTATTCTTTTTTTAAAGAAAATACATGCTTTCATAGGTTGGAAAGAGAAATGCTAGATAATGATTATCTCAGTGTTAAAGGAACAAAAAGAAAGTTGGATATAAACTTATCTAATTGTTCTATATCTCGCTGACAAACTTTGAAAGGATTAAAGCCAAATCTTATTTTGACTAATATTTGAAAACTTATTCAAGTTCAGGAAACAGTATTCATGAGAAATGAAAATATTATTGTAGCTATGCATCTGCCAAATATAAGATGTAAGGCATTTAGAGGCAAAACCATATGATGAATGGTTAAGGAAACTAAGCAGAGGTGGAATTCAGCTGGTTCAGACTGGTTCAGGTGAACCTGTAGTGGAAACTTTCAGTAGTTCGGAGAACCGGCAAATACCACCTCTGGTTGGCCCTGTCCCCCACCTTCATTGTTTCCTGTCCTATATTCCTTTGCTTTTAGCTCACCTGTCTCACGTGGCAGAATGGATTACCACACCTCAGCTAAGCTACAAAACAGCTCAGATCACCAGTGCTGACACTGAGGGTGGTCTTTGAATGCTGTGCACATGCACAAAGTGCTCTCTCATAGAACCAATACGAAAAGATTTGGAATCCTACCACTGGAACTAAGCATGTCTAGCTAGTTTTCTGATACTTGAGGGGCTGTCACAGGAAAGAGGGTATTGACCTATTCTTCGAAGCACTATAGGTAGGACAAGAAGCAATAGGTGGAAGCTCTTTAAAGAGAGATCCAATATGGATCTAAGGAGAAATTTCCTGATAGTGAGAACACTTGGAACAGTTTGCCTCTCTAGTTGTGAGTTGTGAGTTTCCCATATCTGGAGGACTTCAAGAAAAGATTGGACAGACAGTTGTCTGGGATGCAATAAAGTCTTATGAATTGGGAGTCTATATAAAATCAGGATTACTCTTTCATATTATGTATCTAACAGGTTATAAATTATTTTCTACATCATCTTCATCATATAAATCTAACCTCATTGGATTTAGGAAGAGGTGAGGTATCAAATCCACCTATTTATCAAAAGAAATAGGAATTGTACATTAAATGTGCTTATCTAATACACACCATCTAACATAAGCAAGATATAGAAGCAAGATATAATTATTTCTAAATGTAATTTATTTTGCATCCATCCATCCAGTGTTCTGTGGTTTGGCAAGTGAACAGTTCTGAAACCACAATTACATTAACTTAACTGTAAAACCACAGTTGCTATATACAATTGTCTTCAACCAATGATAGAATCTAATATTCTGAAATTGTCATCTGTGTGGTATGACTGTCAGTAAGAGTTAGTATTACATGCAGCAAAAATCTAATCCTGAATTTAGATGAAGACTACTGGTAAAGATAATTCCATAGTTTAATTTGTTCCCATGAGATCTAATATCATAAATATTGAAAATTAGTATTTCATAACATAAATATCTATTCCTATCTGCAGTGATGTCAGAATAATGAAATTATGTGATGATGTCATAATGCAAGCTCTGTAGTTTCATAGTTGCATTATTATATTGAATGCAGGTACATAAGGGACGCACTGGCTCAGTGACTAAGATGCTGAGCTTGTTGATCAGAAAGGTCAGCAGTTTGGCAGTTCGAATCCCTAGCGCTGCATAATGGAGTGAGCTCCCATTACTTGTCGGGTGGGTGGGTGGAGCCTCCCACCACCTCTACTACTGGCTGATCCAATCCGGGCCAAACTGGCAGCAAAGCACCTCTGATACACGCACAGACACACACACAGACACACATACTATGGATACTCCTGTGAAATATTGTGGAATAGCACATCAGATTGACCAAAGAGAGAAGAATGGAAAACAATATCATTGCTGCTTTCCTCACTTACTACCATATGATTTCCAACAAGTAAAGCAAACCAGGATACTCAGAACAGAAGGAAGTTTTGGATATGAAGGACAGGGATTTTTTTTTTAGTCCCTCAAATTGGATTGAGAATTGTTTGATTTGCTTTTGAACTCAAGGGAAAGAAACTAGGACACTTCCAGGTCAGTCCAAATAGAAGCAAATATCTGGGAAGAACTATCTTATATATGATATATCTACTTTTCAACACTTACCAAACTTGATTCCAATTATAAGTTCCAAACTTTGTAGTGGGGTAGATTGTCCTGCCTATATCCTGTTCCTGGTCCTTGAACCATCCTGGCTTCTCTTAAAAAGCAATGAATAACCAAGTCTATTAGACTTCCTGCAGTTTAAGAGTCAATATTATTTTAACATTGATAAAGCTTAAGACAAATCGACACCTTATTCATGGGTTAGAGTCAAGATAAATGTAATATCAAGAATACATTGCAAAAAAATGAGGCTGCCACCTCCATTAAACCAGCTTATTGTGGTTAAGTGCAAATGGAGAAGGCCCCTAAGCAAAACAGTCAGAAACAGTTTTGAAAATAATACAGAGATGCAGGGACAGCTTGCTGAATAGAAGGGAAATGCTGTCATAGATTTTGTCATTCTTGTTGTCTGATTTGTAACTTAGATGCTTCAGAGTGTCTGGCCAGGAAGATGTAGAAATATATAATCAAAGAAAGTGCTACATTCTATAGTCATTCACCAAAGAACTGTGCTCTTGTGACTGATTTTCTCATTTTCATTTCATTGAGAACAACAATAGTAATATAGCTCAACTTTAGTATTTATTTGACTTATTTGACAAGCACAAATGGCTTCATCACTTCTTTGAAGAACTGAGAGGTAATTGACAAAGCAGTGTTGGCACAATCAGAGCTGTTGACCACAGGACAAATGGAAACTCTGCCAGCAAAAATGCCTGCATCAGTATATTTCTATCATACTCTCTCTGTTGAAATTCTCAGGTCTACTTAAAGGAAACCAAAATTCACATCTATGTTTCTCAAGTGTGTATATGATAAATCATGAATTGGGCATGTAAGACATGATTTATGTTACTTTATTGCATTGGGAGGGACAGATATCACAGTTCCCCTTTGCACAAATTTCAAAACAAGCCATCATGCTGTATTATTTTTTTATTCCCCTCCACTCCTCCTCACTTCTCTTTTCCCTTTTCCCTCCCCTTTCCCTATGTATCATACTATTTGCTTTTGTACTTTTGTACTTTATTCTATAATCTAATAAAATGTTATAAAACTTTGAAAATAAAATAATATAAAATAAGAAATACACGATGATCTTTGTCGTCTGCTATGTATTTATTTAGGGGGCATTCACATTTAAAATAAGATCATAGCTTGTATACTTGCATAATGCTTCATCTACAAGGAAGTGCTCAGAAAGGAATCCTATTCCTAATTCAGGCTATCATTGATACTAGATTCAGGGTTGAGTCCAACTTTCATGTGTCTCATAGTGTGATGGATTGTGCAGTTGCAGGAGCCTGTGGGATAGTTTTGGCAGCACAGAGCTTTTCTCAAAAAAAAAAAAGGCTCAAATGATGAAACTGTTCAGTCCTGAGCTGGATGGAACGGTGTGGGATAGGTTCAGGGTAGCCAAACCCTAGAATCTCTCAGGATATATCTAGTAGGCAAGAAAGTTATAGTTTTAATTTGGTGAAATTCTATCCATTAAGTGTAAGCTAATAAAGAATTCAATTTGATTAGAACTCCCTGCCTCGTATCTGAGCTTGGTATCTTCGACAAAAAAACAAAAGTGGAGAAAAGATTATGTCGATGATTGAGATTCTCAATCATCCAGGTTGTCCCAAATATGGTCCCCACCACCTCAAAAGGCAACTGAATCTTCTTGATTTTTTCTCTCAAATTATGTTGCTTCTTACTCAAGAAGCTTCTTCAGAAAAAAAGAAAGAACCCTCCCCCCCCCCAAAAAAAAACCCCAGTTGCCTTTTCAGAGAAAAATGTACGTCTTGATATTGACTCTAACTATGTCCTGTTATTTTCCTTTCCTGTCTTTATTCCTGTCTTCATCATCTCATCTGTGGCACAATGACAGACTCATCAATGTATTTCCATAATTTTATTAAGAAAAACAGCTATACTGTCATGAGTTTTGAGAGCCAGCCATACAAAATCTGTAACTGTACAAGCCCTGGTTATTTCATCAGATCCTTCTATTTCCATTGTGAAACAACAAAAGTAATACTACCCCCATACAGTTGCGGGCCGTGTGTTGGCTTTGACGAAGCTCTTCACTTTTATTTGTGAACTTCAAGTCTTGCAGAAGCAGGAGGAAAATCTCTTAAAAGGTAGGAAAGGAAAATGACTAAAGGAGCTTGAGCATGCTCAGTGGCCAAGGAACATTGGCTGACTTGTGCTGTTATTTGTCCAACATGCTTCCATCTTGTTTCAGATTGAGGTGCTCAACTTACAATCATTGGATGCCTCTTTCCCCTCTTCATGCCTCCCATCAAATGGTGAGACACTGAAGACAAAATGCTACTTTGCAATATAATTGCTGTCCTGTAAAATAATGGCATTAACTGATCCTGTTGGTTGAGTTCACATATAACTAAATTCATTTTTCTACTTGCCTCTCATCTTTCCAGGAATATTTTGACTAAACTCTGTTGCTAGCCTTGGCCCCACCCTCCCCATTACCTAAGGCCTCCCATTTTCTATAACCACTTCAGGTAGTTCACCAACTCTCCAGGGAATAGCTGGCCATCATTGTCAGTAAGACCCTGGGAATTTTGAGACTGCATGTCTCTTTTATACTTTCCTATATCCCATTGTCAGCCCTTCAGAGTAGACAAGGTCAAGAAATAGGCACAGCTGGGATTCCAGAATGCTTTTTATTTTTGCAGAATACAATTACAATTGAAAACCTGCCTCATCTTATACCAAAGAAAATCAAGGTAGAATTATTCTAAGTTTCTTTCACATGCTTCCCTCTTTCTCAAGATTGAATGATCTTTTTAACCCCCCCCCCTACTTTTATGGTTTACCTAGAGCCGAGGTGGTGCAGTGGTTAGAGTGCAGTACTGCAGGCTACTTTAGCTGACTGCTAGCTGCAGTTCAGCAGTTCAAATCTCATCGGCTCAAGGTTGACTCAGCCTTCCATCCTTCCAAGATGGGTAAAATAAGGGCCCAGATTGTTGGGGGCAATATGTCGACTCTGTAAACCACTTAGAAAGGGCTGTAAAAGCTCTATGAGGCGATATATGTCTGCTATTGCTATCATTTCCAAAATATCTCTGTGCAGAATTAGGAATGCAATTTTAGAACTGCCTCCACATTTTAGCTTTGACTTTCAGTTAATAAATGCTTCCTGTCAGATTCTATATTTTATAAATTGAGTTCATTCCACTGCCAGCTCTTTAATTCTCCATAAAATAATGGTTTTCTTAGATTTATAACATTTGTAAGGAGAAATCTAATGATGACATATTGAACTACGCAATGATTGTCATTTACCACAATTAAAAGGAGCAGATGCCAAATAGTGATTGGTGAGATGGGACTAGGGGTAGTTTCATCTTTTCAAGAACATTAGGTTGAGTAATTTTGAATAAAACACATGGCCAAATTTCTTTCTCAGATGAGATGGAGCATTCTGATTTTAGGAATAATAATAATGTCTACTCATAATATGTAATGTTACCTTATCCCCTACAATATAAATACCTAAATTGAACAGAATCGTTAGTTGCACATAATAAAAATATTTTGTTTAAACAGTGTGGAGCATAGAGTGTAGAACTTACTATCCTGACATGACTGGGAGGAGAATAGAAGTAAGAGGATTCATGTTTGGAGCCATATTAACTGCCACCTGGACCGAATACCTGGATATTATTATGACCAAAATGGAGAAAAAGGCAGACAACAAGCAGCCAATTTTTTTTTTTTAAATGGCTTCATTTCACCTGAAAGCTCCAGTGCAGAAAATCCCTAAAACTCATTAACTTCAGAGTGAACATTTAGAGTTAAATATGTTTCATTCCTCTCTCTGGATTACAACAATGTAGCATTTCAAAAGCCATAAGCTCTGCTTTGAGAGATCAAGTTTGTATATGTTGACTTCACATTTCTTCAGGCAACATGCAGTTTCATGTTGTAAAATGTATTTATACAATCTACCACAAAAGATTGCAAGATACAAAATCTTTATGATAATAGTTCTTGCAGGAGAAGATAGTTTTCTTTAAGGAAGTGGCTAAACTAATCTGCAAACCGAAATTAGGTGCAACACTTTTAGGAGAGCACAATTTATAAGGAAATCCCTATAACAATAGCAATAGCACTTAGACTTATATACTGCTACACACCCCTCTCTAAGCGGTTTACAGAGTCAGCATATTGCCCCCAACAATCTGGCTCCTCATTTTACCCACCTCAGAAGGATGGAAGGCTGAGTCAACCTTGAGCATGGTGAGATTCGAGCTGCCAAACTTCTGGTAGCCGGTGATCAGCAGAAGTAACCTGAAGTACTGCACTCTAACCACAGTGCCACCACGACTCTATGGTGCACCTTGGGGTAAACACAGGCTACTTCAGTGGAGCACCATGCATAAGTTGCCAAAATCCAGACAGTCAATAGAGGGCAATCCATCAAGATGCCATTAGGGTGGCATTCTCTTAATGCTTTGCTTTGTTCTATAGTGGTCAGTTAGAATTTTGCACTAGCAACTCTTATTTTTCAGGTTTGATTTTATTACGTTGTTGGACTGCAGTTCTCATAATTTCTCACTTTTGGTGCTGTTGGTTAGGGCTGACTGGAAATGGCATTCAACGAAGTTTGAAGGGTCACAGATTCTAGTGTAAAAACCCAATAAAATGACTTAGCTACACAATTGCTACAAGGATTCTATCGGTTCCGGTGGAAATTGCAGAACACTAATTTTTTTAGCTAGAGGATTGCAGTACCAGCTGCTTCAATGGCTTTCAAAGGTCATCTCCATAATGTGTGTCTGCTTGGATTGTGACTTCATTTCCCTGAGACGCCACTCAGAAGTGTTATCTTTACAGGCAGATTCACACAATCTGAAAAAGCCCTTGAAGCAGCTATGCTGGCCTTCCAAAGGACAAAGCTGCTTTAGTGTTTTGCTATATGCTCCTTTGAATGTTTTATACAATATTAAATACTAATATTAAATATGACTTTCCTGTTCAACGTTCTTACTTGCAATAATGAAAAAGCTAAGGAACCCAGAGGTAGGCTGCCATTAAAAGTGTTCTTTTTTTTAACACTGAGCTCTTATTACATGCAACTTTTATTCATGAAAAAAAACCCTAACAAAATAGGTTTAACTAGAGGCCCAGAGACTAGTAGTGAAGGTGATCCATGGATTAAAAAAGAAAGAGATAATGTAGTTATACTATAATCCTGTATATCCTCTTAAGTTCCCGCATTATTATTCACAATGCAAACATCCTTGTGTAAATGTAATATTCTCTGAGTTTAAAATGTGGTGCAGCTATGTGACAGGAATATAAATCAATCTCTCTGCCTGCTCATCAGACAGACCTACAGTCCTCCAAACTTTCAATGGCAATGAAAGGTCTGCATAAGAATGTTGGGGGAAGGGAGTCATTGCTCTAAGTGCTTCATTATTACCAGAAGCAAAGCCTATTAACTGCTACCAATATAATTCTAGTTGTGATGCTATGAATAAAACTCCAGGTTTGCTTGATTTGGGATGAAGCCCAATCTGCATAAAACAGCAGAATTTTGGACTGCTCTGTTCAAAATTTTTTGAAAAGCACCAACTCTATTTTGTCATTTTGGAATTATATTGTGTTGTAAATGGTGTCACTGCAGTAGTTTTAATATTTGTTGTTTTAAGGTTTTATCTTATTTTAATGATTGTAAATTGCCCAGAGTCACATCTAGGTGTGATGCATAAAATGTAAATTTAGTAAATAAACAAACAAATTTGGGGAAATGTGATAGAGATTGGAGCAAATGTTTGACTAAAGTCAAAAGATCAAAATAAAAAAAATAGAACACTGCTTACAATAAGGTAAAGGTTCCCCTCACACATATGTGTTAGTCATTCCTGACTTTAGCGGGTGCTGCTAATCTCCATTTCAAAGCCAAAGAGCCAGTGCTGTCCAAAGACATCTCCATGGTGATGTGGCCACCATGACTAAACACCGAAGGCACATGGAAAGCTGTAACCTTCCCATCAAAGGTGGTTCCTATTTTTCTACTTGCATTTTTTACGTGCTTTCGAACTGCTAGGTTGGCAGAAGCTGACACAAGTAATGGGAGCTCACCAGTGGTAGATTTCAATTTTTTTTGGAACCTCTTCTGTAGGTGTGGCCTGCTTTGTGGGAGTGGCTTGCTGGCCATGTGACCGGGTAGGAGTGGCTTGGCAGTCATGTGACCGTATAGGAGTGACTTGACAGTCATGTGACCGGGTGGGAGTGGCCAAGACGATGTCACTGAATTCTTTGCCCCAATGGATGATCTACAAAAAGATATAAAAAAGGAAATTTATTATTTTGTGTACTTAATACTTAAATAAGATTAAAACAAGTACACAAAACAATAAAAGAGCTACTTAGAGAAGGAAGATGATTGTCCTTGCCAGTCTTCAGTATCACTGACTCCAATGAATGGCCTGCACAAAGAAGAGACACAGAAATGAACTCTTTCATTGCATGCACTGCATTAGGATGAAACCAGCACACAAAATAATAGAAAAGGAAGATTACTGTCCTTTTGTGTGTTGAAGTCACCCACTGACCATCTTGCTCCAATGAATGGCCTGCACAAAGAGATACAGAAAGGAAGACTTCAATTGCTTGCGCTACTATATTAAGGATGAAACCAGCACACAAAGCAATAAAACAACTACTTACATAGGAAAGATGACTGTCCTAGCGGTCATACTCTGTTGCCTCTTCATCCTGTTAAATAATACTAACTGTAGAAGAAATAAAACAATATTGGACTCGATTGTGGTTGTAAGCTGATGACTACACAACAGGTGACAGAAGGGACCTCTGTTTTCACCCAACAAGATGCTGAGCATCTTAGCCCTTGAGCCACTGCGGCCCTCTGTTTACAATAGGCCCAGACAAATTCAGATTAAAGCTTTGGTGAAGTTTAGGAAGAAAAGCATAGCTGTTGCCAAAGTAAGAATCTCAATGTTAACTTTCAGAAAGGACTCTGATTCCCTGCCCCCTTTTCCACCTCTTGCAAATTATCAACTAGTTTTATCTCTCCCTAGGGATCTGGTGTAGGAGTTATATGTTCAGGCTGAAGTATGTGCATGTGTAATGGTGGGAAAAGAAAAGGGGAAGGGGCTTCCTTCACCTTGGATTTGAGGATTTTATTGTGCATTACTTTAGTAGGAGCAAGAGGAGCTCTCAGGCTGCACTAGAACGATTACTTCCCAATTATTTTCTCATCTTAGAAACAAAATATCAACAAGGTTGGATTTTTGTGATTTACAATATGACACATTTCTTGAATTTTTTCATGAATCATGCTTTAGAGTAGAAAAGTCAGGACTAAGTCACCTAAATGACCTGGGAATGACAACCTATTTTTAGCGCCCAAATTATATATAGACCATGTAGCATGTCAAGCAATCTCTGCACAAGTCTAATTTCTTTCCTCCTATTTATATACTTGGCAGGACTTTGATTCTGCTGCTTATGAAATATTGATCTGGACATTTCTGCTGTTTCTTGTCCTCTTGGATAATCCATGTCATTTGCTCCCACTCTTGCTGTGAGATTTTAGAATGAGATTTGGACTTTGTGGAGCCTGGTGGTGGGAATTATTTTTCTTGTCCTACCTTTTAATTGTTCCCTTCCAGTTTTATGTGATGAAAAAAAAAGTGTGACTGATTTATTCTTTGTTTTCCTGCTTGAAATCTCCGTTTGAGACCCATACATTTACATTTTACTACAAGGAAAAAAATGATCTCACTCCTCTATATAATATAACACATCTTATTCTTTCTTCAGAAAGGGACACAATGGCTCAGTGGCTAATACGCTGAGCTTATCGATCAGAAAGGTCAGCAGTTCGACAGTTCAAATCCCTAGTGCTGTGTAACAGAGTGAACTCCCATTATTTGTCCCAGCTTCTGCCAACCTAGCAGTTCGAAAGTATGTACAAATGCAAGTAGAAAAATAGGAACCACCTTTGGTGGAAAGGTAATAGCGTTCTGTGCACCTTTGGCATTGAGTCATGCCAGCCACATGACCATGGAGACATCTTCGGACAGCACTGGCTCTTTGGCCTTGAAACAGAGATGAGCACCACCCCCCTAGAGTTGGGAACGACTAGCAGGCATGTGCGACGGGAACCTTTATCTTTATTCTTTCTTCAAAAGGGAGGGGGTCCTTGGTGCTGTCTGAGCTTGATTGTTTTCTTGCAGATGTTTCATTATACAAAGTCAGTAACATAATCAGAGCTAGCACTGATGATGCATTCTAGCATTCTAGCACTGATGATGTTACCTAGTTTGGGTAATGAAATGTGTTCAAGAGAACAATCAGGCTTAGAGAGCCCCCAAGGACTCTTCATTTCAACCCTGAGCCACAAATATTCTCCTTTATTCATCAAAAGTATAACCATAAAAAGGCATGTAAATCTTACTGATATTTTCAATGTCCTAGTTAGATATAAACCGGTTTGATTATCACTATTAAAATACATTTAGAATGAGTTGTGCTTTCAATTTTCCTTAGAATGTGTTCATTTATTTATTTTTTGTCAGTGGATAAAATCAGAAATTTTTCTCTCTCTTGCTTCTGAATAAACCTCAAATGGGTAACAAAATCCAAATAATGATTATTACTGTTTTCCCAGTGATATCTTAACCATTATTAGGATTATAGACCATAAAAAGGTAATTTGGGATTCTGAGAACATATTGAAAAATAATTTACAGTTGTGCTCTTTGCTGACATAATGTTAAATCACATTAAAACTTCTCATTGCTCATGGCATGTTCCACTTTTGTTAAGAATGAATGAGTCCATTGTCTTTTTTCCTTTCTTATTGTTTTAAATAATATGTTTTCTAGGGTTCTAATGTACCAGTAGGGAATTCTTCCTGAAATTCAATTAATTATCAGTACCTTGATGCTACATAATAAATACCAAACAATGCATAAAGTAAAAGGATGACATAATATGGCATTTTTAAGGTGCACCTATAAATTACTATTGTTTCCCACAGCTGCTTATGATTGTGAAAATTGGACCATGAAAAAACTAGATAAGAGAAAAATTGATAATGTATGTTCGAACTGTGATTTTGGAGACACCCCCTGTCAAACACCAGGAGAATCAGAAGATCCATGCAGTTCATATGGGTATAAAGATTTATTGCAAGCTTAAATTCTCTACAATAACCAGAACTACTAACAACCAAAATAAATTGGTGGTAGACAAGAATCAAGGAAATTCAAGATGGGCTGGATTTAGATCTCTTGTGGGCACAAAAGGTCTCATGACTGATGATGCATTTGACTCCTCCCTTGGGCTTAGCCTAGTCATCTCCTACAAGATGGTAACCAAACAAATACCAGAGCATACAAAATCAGACATACGGACTAGGGGTGGGTTCTGGGTTCTACCGGTTTGGTCATGTGTGTGCTTGTGTGTGCTTGATGTGCACTAGGTACACATATGCAGTTCAATTAAAATTTTTCTGTGCATGCACAGAAATGAAAAACAAGATGGCGGTGCCTATGGCGCTGCCCAGAGAACCGGTTTGGGGGCATGGCAGGCCTGGGTTGCTCCCAATTCCAGCAACCCAGGCCGCCAAACCACTACTGGTTCATCCAAACCGGTAGAACCCACCACTGATACGAACTCAGGCCAGGTGGACATGGAGGGGGTCATTGAGTAGAGGGGGTCATGTGGCTTTCCTCTGTCTCATCTCTGCTCTTTGTCCCCCTGTCTCTGGGGCTTTGTCCCCTGTGTCTCGCCCTGCAGAGATGAGGAATATAGGGACATATCTAATGTAAGACTTAGTAGCTAAAATAAATCTCAAGTTGCATCTTGATCAGTTAGGAAATCCCTGCTTTATTCAGGGGCTCAGTTCAGAAATCTACATCTCCAGTTCATTATTGTTAAAAATCAACAAACTGGCACATATTTTTGAATATAATTAGAATTGGTTCAGGAATTCTCCCTTTCCAAATTAGGCAATTAATACACTGAAGATATTGGTATTGCAATTTCTTTCTAGATGCCTTTAAATATCTTTCTCCCTTTTTTTCAAAAGGGCTTATTTTATTTCTTGGTGGAATTGAATGAAATGACAGATTAACTCTGCCAGAGATTTTTTAAAACAGCAGTGTTTACATTTGGGAGGCAAGCAATCAAAATTTAACAAAGGAAGCATGAGGGCCTTAAATTCTAAGCTACAGTAGATACTAAAGTTCAATGAAGAGAATAATTGCAAAAAAGATCCAATATAATATCTGTCTATTTTGTGATAATTTAGTGTTCAGATAATCTGAGACAAACTAACAAGACCTATGTGTCCGAATAAGGCCAGCAATAATATCTGAGTTCAAACTCAAAAGAACTCAGAACTTCATGATTTGTAACTCCGATTCATTTCAGGCATCCTGTGGCAGTCCAGGTCAGTGGTGTGTTACGAGCAGCATGGCCCGATACTAGCATACCGGTGGCAGCTGGGAGCAGCAGCCACCGTACCGGAATGGTATTTTGTGGCCCACCCACCCACGCTTTTTATCTCTTTTTGAGGAAAACAGGATAATTGTGCATGCATGCATATCGTATGGTGCCAGCGCGACCTCGCCGAGAAACTGGGGCATCACAGGGTGGTGGCGTGCACATATGTGTGCAGTGCGCATGCCCAAGGTGGACGTCTGGCCCTGTTGCAGCATACCAGTTGCGACGGGATCCGGAACCCACCACTAGTCCAGGTGTTATTGAAATACAATTCCTAGCATCTTTCACCATTGATCATGATTCTCGGGAATTCTAAGAATTGAAATAATACCTGGAACAATGTTTCCCAACCTTTGCAACTTTAAAATGTATAGATTTCAGCTCCCAGACTTTCCCAGGCAGCATGCAGGCTGGAGAATGCTTGAAGCCCACACATGTTATATAGTGATTTTTAATGTTAATACAATTAACAAAATGTACATCCGAAGCAGTAAAGAGAAACACTAGGAAAGTCTTGGAATGGTTGATTAGATTTAAATCTGTATCCCACAGTTATAAGTATATGCTAATTATAACTAATGCCACTATTTGAGATGGTTTGTTTTTTTAAAAATACAATAAAATGTTACCTTCCTCTAATTGCCTTGAACTATTAGCAGAGTAGTGGTGTTTCCAGATAGATTTCTGTCCTCACTAGATTTTGGATTAGCCAAACTTTGTGAGTTTACTTACAGGGTCGAAGCTGGGATTGAGATAGACATGAATAAATATTGATCATTCTCTGGGAAATTCCCTTCAGTCTAATTAACCAAGGAAGAAAATATCTCTGATTCACCCATGCAGCATATAACAGTAAGCACAATAATAAAAAAATCTTAGTTGTATTTGTTTTTAGTATATTCATTAAGCTTTCTTTATTTTAGATGACCATCTTTTTTGTCTGGGAGAAAATGGGACGGGTATCGGTAATATTCTAAACAGAATATCATTTTACTAAGAGAAACACAAGGCAGAAAATATCTTGAACAAGGAATAGCAGATCTGAGCTCTTTGGTTAGTATCAAATATTATGCTTTATATTTTAGAATCTAAATTTAAAGTTGTCATTGCTATGGCAACTTAAATGCTGATATTCACTAAGGTAAGAAAAGCTGGGTGAAAATAAAAGCCTTGATGAATTATATCAAAGTTCTGTTTAGTCCCATGTTCTATTTCTATGTTGATTAACTGGATGTGTTCAACATCATGAGTGTACTAGCACTTTCCCATTCATTCTGTACACTAGCTTTAATATGGAAGTCATATTGTTTATTACATATGATAGATAATTAATTGATTGATTCTTTATTTGCTCTTTATTCCACCTTTACTATTTTATAAGAACTCAAGATAATGGCAAACATATCTAATACTCCTTCCTTCTCCTATTTTATCCACAATAACAATTCTCTGAGGTAAGTAATGCTAAGAGGAAATGGCTGACCCACAGTAACATAATTGGCTTTCATGCCTAAAGTGGCACTAGAACTCACAGTCACCTGGTTTCTAGGCATCTTCACCACTACACTAAACTGGATCTCTATCCCTATTCTATGAAAAGGTGTCTAATTCCCCTTTAAGTCTTCTAGATTGACAGCCATCATTCTTGTGGAAGCAAACTCTTTAACTCAGCTGTGCACAGGGTAAAGAAGTTCTTCTTTTTGACAATTCTATGCTTGGCACTATTGGATTTCTGGTTCCCATCTTCAGCAAGTCAGAGAGTTGCTGCTGCTGTTCATTATACTATTCAAAGATCTGTTGACTGAGCACATGCAAAAGAACATATGGTAGCTTTTTGTAATCAAAGACTTGAATTCAAATTAATTCATGTTGTTTTCAAATTTGTATTTGCCCTGGCTTAAATGTTTTGGTTGCAATAGCCAAATGATCTGAATATCAATTTCTACTATGATTGCCTTTCTTTTATTTAATGGCTTGCGTACTAGTTTTTTTATTTAAAATATTCTATTTATATTTAAATAATAGGTACAAAACAATCAATTTATATTACATATTGTAAATGTGACTTCTATTATATTATGGTTTGCCATTGTTAATGTGTCCCAATATCTTTTGTCAGATAGCACTATATTGTTATGAGTTGTATAGAAAGACCAGGGAATGGATTCTCTCCCCCATCCCATCCTGAATATGACTTTGACATTTTCAGACAACTTAAGAAGCTGTTTACATGGAAATGTTTTAAAGACATAGCATACTAGTCACAACATGTAAACTAGAATATTGTTTTTTCCAATGTAAAATCAATAATTCAAGGCACTGTTATCACATTTGAAGTCCTCTGTGGCTATATGCGTTGTGGGGTGTGCGTTGTGAATCCCATTTTGCAGAACCTGGGAAATGCATCTGTTGCAATATTTTCCCTGTGGAACAATAGGTTTGTTTCACACAATGTTATTCTGAAAATTGTTAAAGGCAATTGTTTGTTCTCTCAGGCCTCAGGGATATGGTGAATATGAAGTCTGGCCCCCTTCAGTTAGAATAACAAAATAACAAAGTTGGAAGAGACTTTGGGGGTCTTCTAGTGCAGCCCCTGCTCCAGCAAGAAACCCAAGTCATGCCATATAAATGGCTGTTCAGTCTCTTCTTAAAAGCTTTCCAGTGATGGAGCACCCACAACCTCTGAAGACAAACCATTGCACTGGTTTATTTATTTATTTAGAAAATGTATATAGCCTCCTATCTGCTCACAGTGACTCTAGGTGGTTTACAAACAATAAAAACACAGTATAGAAAAAAAACAAAAACCCACGACTCCAGTGGTGATATTCAAGTAATTTAACAACCTGTTTGCCCAGGGTCAGGTTGCCTGTGGGTGACATGGCCCATCCTTGTCCTCCAGCTCCACCACACATGGGGGACGAGCCTCCTGGATAGCCAACCTGACCCTGGGTGAACAGATTGTTAAATTATCCTCCTCACCGACCACTCGGTTGCCCATTTCTCCATTGCAGCCCAGTGCTCAGGATCCATTTTGATAGCGGTGGTGGTGGTGGTGATAATTTAACAATCAATTTACCCAAACCTGTGTGAACCTCGAGACAACGCATGATCACATAAACACAAGTTAATTGGTTAATTGTTCTCACTGTCAGAAATTTTAGGTTGCTTCTGTACTTGATGAATTTCCATCCATTGCTTTTTATCTTGTCTTTTGGTGCTTTGGAGAAATAGGTTGACCTCCTGTTCTTTGTGGCAGCCCCTCAAATATTAGAACACTGATATCATGTCACTCCTATTCCATCTTTTTACTAGAGTAGACAGGCCTGTGAGCCCTTGATCCAACTTACAGGGCTGTCACATTGGGAACAGGAGAGTAGCAAAGAGAGTATATCATAACAACATTCTTTCACATGAGATCAAAGTTGGGCCTCTGGCACCTGGAAGGGAGTGACTGAAGTTTGGCAGCAGCTGAGACATGATTGAGAATGATTAGGCCATGTGATGTGAATGTTACTGGACAGGGCAGGGTGAGAGCTTTAGCGTAGGTGGGGCAAAACGTGGGATTTCAGATTCAGGTTTTCACCAGATGTGCCAATATGACTTCTGTATTATTCAGGATCTTAAGTCTATTAAGTGTTAGCATTGCTGCCAGCTTGGTATCATCTGCAAATTTGATGAATTTCCCTTTTATTCTCTCATCTGAATTGTTTATAAAGACATTGAAGAGTACAGGGTCTAAAACAGAACCTTGGGGAACCCCAGTGCCAGGGGTGGGTTCCTGCCGGTTCTAACTGGTTCAGTAGAACAGGTTCCACAAATCTATCATGCTGTTTAGAACCGGTTGGAACACTTGGCTTGCTTCCCCTGCCTGACGCGATCTCCTTTCATTCTCTGTCTGCCTCATTCACTCGTTCGGGCAGCAGAGAACGAAAGGAGATCGCATAGCTGAGGGCAAAGGAGCCTGCAGCCTTCTTCATTCAAACGTCAGGCAGGGGGCGGGGCTCTCTCACATGCCTTTTTTTCTCCAAAGGCATGTGAGAAAGCCCCTCCTATTGTCCGAACGTGTCCCGGAACTGTGCCATGAAGTAAGGGAAGCAGGTCTTGGGAGAGACCTTCTGTCCCCCTCTAGAGAGCCCATGCCGAAAGAGAGGAGGTGAGCTGGTTTTAATGCGGGTGAGCTGGCAGTTTATTGGCCCGCCTTCTTTGCTAGTTCAGGTGGATGGAGAAAGGAGGCATGCAATAGTTGAGGGTGAAGGTGCTCCCTTCGCCCTTGGAGGCAGGGGTGCTTTATCACAAGCCTCCTTTCTTTCTCTGCCTGCCCGAATGAGTGAAGGAAGTGCTGGCCCCAAACCGTCCACTGGTCCACATTCCAACCAGCCGTCCCATTTTGTCTCCCGGCATGGGCTTTCTGGAGGGGAAAGTTCTTTCCAAAGACCAGCTTCTTTCCGTGTGGTGGTAATGGCAAGCGAAGCTCTCAGCGAAAGCAAGAGTCCCGCCGCTGTGCCGGATTCAGAAAACCAGGCGGCTGTCAGAGAGAAGAGGCAGTGCATGCCCGTGGGCTTGTGCAACAGCTGAATCCTTGCCTCCTGTTCTTTGGCTGCTGCACAAGCACACGTCCTCTTCCCTCTTGACAACTGCCTGGTTAAAAAGAAGGAGAAGGCTCCGCTGGTCCAGACCCATCCGGGAAGATGAGGAACACGAGGGGGACCCCTACCCCTGCAGATGGGCTCCAGACAGAGGAGCAGAGCCTCATCCTTCTTTTTAACCAGGCAGCTGTTAAGAAAGAAGATGACAGCGCACACCATGTGGGCTTGTGCAGCAGTCGAAGAACAGGAGGCGAGGATCTGGCTGCTGCACAAGCCCAAGGGCACACACTGTCCTCTCCTGTCTGTCAGCTGCCTGGTTAAAAAGAAGGATGAGGCTCCACTGGTCCAGAGCCATCCATAGGGGAGGGGTCTCCCTTGTGTTCTTCATCTTCCTGGCTGTCAAGAGAGAAGATGGCAGCACACACCATGTGGGCTTGTGCAGCAGCTGAAGAACAGGAGGCGAGGATTCGGCTGCTACACAAGCCCACGTGGCATGCACTGTCCTCTTTTCTCTTGACAGCCGCTTGGTTAAAAAGAAGGATGAGGCTCTGCTACTCCAGAGCCCATCCATGGGGGGAGGGGGTCCTCATCTTCCCAGATGGGCTCCGGAGTCATTGCCAGCTTCACAGAGCCTCGCCACAGCTCCACACTGTAGAAAACATAGGCACATGCACACACCCTGTAAATTACAGCCTCTGAGACTTTGTAACGGTGGGAAACAGTTGGGAGAGGGGCTTTGGTCTTGCTCCGGGCTGTAATTGTGCAGGGCATGCGCGCACTTATGTTTCCATGGTGTGGAGCCGCAGCTGGAAGATGAGGAATGGGAGGGCAACCAGCGATGCCTCGTCCTTCTGTAGAGGACCTTTCCCCGAAGAGAAAAACACTGCTGCCAGGTACTTTTAACCTATGATTGGAACACAAGGTGATCACACTATGTGTGTGTGCGTGTGTGTGTGAGAGAGAGAGACAGAGAGAGACAGAGAGAGAGAGAGAGAGACAGAGAGAGAGGGAGACAGAGACAGGCACAGAGAGAGAGACAGAGAGAGAGAGCGGGAGAGAGGGAATCAGAGAGAGAGAGACAGACACACACACACACAGAGATAGAGAGACAGAGAGGGAGATAGAGGGAGGGAGAGACAGACAGACAGGCAGACAGAGACACAGAAAGAGAGAGACACACACAGAGTGAGTGATTAAGTGAGTGACAGACAGACAGACAGACACACACACACATATACACACAGAGTGACAGAGAGAGGAAGGGAGGGGAGAGAGACAGAGACACACAGAGAGAGATAGAGAGAGACGGAGGGAGGGAGACAGAGAGAGAGACACACACACACAGAGTGAGTGAGTGACAGACAGACAGACAGACAGACAGACACAGTGACAGATGGGGGAGGGAGGAGAGAGTGACAGAGCGATACAGAGAGAGAGAGAGAGAGAGAGAGAGAGAGAGAGAGACAGACAGACAGACAGACAGACAGAGAATGACAGACAGACAGACAGACAGACAGACAGGAGAAGGAAGGAAGGAAGGAAAAAACTTATGACTACAATTGAGCCCAAAATTTTGGTTGCTAAGCAAGAATGTCATTAAGTGAGTTTCACCACATTTTCCAAGTTGGCCATGCCCACCTAGTCACATGACTGCCCAGCCACTCCCACAAAACAGGCCACACCTACAGAATAGGTTCTAAAAAAATTTGAAACCCACCACTGCCCACTGCTTAGTGCCATTCTTCTAGATATAGTTCCATTACGGACTATACATTGAGTGTACAGTAGTTTGTCGGCCAGTTACAAATCCATTTGATTATCCCACATTTTTTTAGCCTACCAAGAAGTAGGTTGTGGTCTATTTGTCAAATGCTTTACTGAAATCCAATATACTTCATCCACAGCATTTCACTGGTCCACTAATTTAGTGTCTTTGTCAAAGAATGAAATAAGAGTTGTTTGGCATGATCTGTTTTTGACAAACCCTTGTTGATTTCTGGTTATAACCTTGCTTATACCCAGATATTCACAAATCTATTGTTTTATTATATTTTTCAGGATTTTCTCAGGTATTGATGTCAGGCTGAATGGTCTGTAGTTTCCTGGATTCGTCGCCCCCCCACTTTTTTGAAGATGGGGACCACATCAGCTTTTTTCCAGTTCCCTGGTGCTCCAGGATATTTGGAAGATATGGGTCAATGGTTCTGAGATCATGTCTACCAGCTCCAATTCTGGAATGTAATCCATCAGGCCAGTAGTGGGTTTCTAATATTTTTTTACTACTGTTTCGCTCATGTGTGCACTTTCTCTCATGCCTGATGCTTCTGTGCATGCGCAGACGTGTCCAGGCAGGTAGACAGAGCCTCCTGCCGCCTCTACTACTGTTTCGCCCAATCCAGACCAAACCAGGAGCAACCCACCTCTGCGTCAGGCCCTGGTGATTTGAACTCATTTCGAATGAACAGTTGTTCTCTTGCCATTTTCTTGCCTATTTTAATTTGTATTCTTAGTTTGTCTTTTATGGTTTTGTTTTCAGTAGGTTTATAGTTATTATTGGTTTATAGCTGTTTTGTTCTTTATTGGAGTGAGTTGCAAAATATATTGCTGATGGAATATGATCAAATGAGGCTTTTGGCATTTCAAACTTCAGTAGGCAACTTGGCAGAACATAGTTTCAATACAGCTTTAAATTAAAATAATTTCCTGACCACCGTAACACCTTTATCAAACACTTTTTATTTGCTTTAAGCAGATTGGCCTTAAAACCCCTGAACCACATGTATTTTAGCTTCAACTTTTTCCTAGACTATGATAGCAGCATGCTTAACTTTTTCAATAAAAAGTGTTTTCATAAACACTGAAAATGAAATTTAAGTTGACTTATTCTTCATCATTTTACAATTTAGAAATCTGAAGGAAGGATTCGATCCCTCTTCATACTGTCTTTATCTTATATCTTGCCTGCTTTTGATCAGTGAGATTGTTAATCTTTTTGTGCTTCCTTCCTCTTCCTACTTTTCCCTTTCCAAACATAGTCTCTGACATTCTGCTAGGATGTAGGACCTAGGATTTCCTTAGAACTTCCCTACATGTTAGGATTTTCCGATGTCCATATTTTTGTTGAAGTTATGGAGAGCTAGTTGACAGATCCTTGCTCAGATTAGATTCCTGCTTTTCAGGAGCACAAACATTGTTCCCTCTGACAAGGGGGAACTCAAAAGTAAACTGATTTCTTTTTTTAATTCATCCTTTTTGACCCTCACTATTGAATATGTATTCTATGGAAAGATCAGTGCACAATGTAATACATATTTATACAGATTCAGATGTTCAACCTTACCTTTACCATGATTCCTGCAAGACTATCTTATGCCTGTGGTGGCAAACCTGTTCTGTCCCAAGCCTCTAAATTATACTGATGCTGGCTTGGACATCTGCCACAACTAAGGAAGGAGATAAGCCACCCCTTGGCTAGGAGAAAAAATATCTCTATGAAAAACAAGACTCACGGAACTCACGGAATTCTTCAAACTTTAAACTGATGTTTCCTGCAAAATTCCCCTCCCGTCGCTCCACCTATAAGCTCTCTGGAAGGGGCCAATCAGTAGCCACTTGTTTCCTATTTCCTTCTATGAGCCTGTTTCCAAAGCTGCTCCCTCCTCCTATCAGCTCTACTCATCCTCACATCAGGGACAACCTCCCTCTGTTCCTCCTCACTGCTCCCTGACTCCGACACCCCCTAGTGACCAACAGGCATCTCTAGTCTCTGTTCTGACTCCGAACACCCCCCCCCCCCAGAGTCTTCCTTAGCCTCCAGGGCAGTCCCATAGTGTTCATCGCTGTCAGATTCCACCAACAGCTCAGCAGGCGGCTGCTGGGCCACAACAGAACCTATGGCACATGTGCCGGAAGTGGCATGCAGAGTCATTCCGCCTGGGATGCATGGTCTCACTGTCTCCACTTCTGCGTTTCTGTGTGCACACACTGGCCTTCATGCACGTGGGAGTGCCGAAACCAGAAAGAGCAGCATTCCGGCACACATGCCTGCGATGGCATCTGAACTTCTGGGTTTCTATCCGGTGCATATATGATGGCCAGTTGTTCATTGGGTGTGCACCCATGCTGGAAACTGGAAGTTTGGGTGCCAGTGCATGCCTGCATGGAATGCTGCTCTTCTGGGTTTTGGTGCTCCCATGCGCCCGAAGGCCAGTGAGGTTCTAGATGCCATTTCTGGCATGGAGATCAGCTTGCGGTGATAGAAAAGGTTAGCCATCACTGATCTATGTATTTTGAGTCAGCCCTCCCAATTTTTTTTTTTAAAATCATGAGTTAAGTTTATGGGCTATGGGCTGCTGGCATATTTGTTTTGATAAGTTAAGTTGTTGGTGAAAAATCTCTTCTTCATTACTGTTTCCCATTCATGAAAAAAAAGCATTTGATTAGTTCATTGGACTATGCTCAGGGTAGAAAGTTGTTAGTCATGTTTTCTTTCTGTGTTTTCTGTTGTGTTATTTTGAGAGGCGTGCTATAAAGTTACTTAAATATATTTTCTGTGGGGAGACAGCTGTTAATGAGAGAGAAAAAATATATCCTGATAATCAGTTCAAACTTAGGAGGAGAACTTAGAGGATCTGCTAGAAATAACATTTTAGTTTGAAGTGGTTTTTTTTTGCAAAGCACTTAATTTTAGCATTTAGTTATTATCTTTTATCACCAGGAATAAACTAGGTCTATAGATCCTTGACAAAACAGGCTATGTTACTGCAATTATACCAAATTTAGCAGTCATTGCAATGCTGTTTAGTATTCAATGCTTACATCAGTTAGTTTAAACAGAATGCAATGATAATAATCTTTTAATAGACAGATTACATGCCATTACTGTACTTGTGATAATAATGATCAATTGAGTAAGTACTTAAAGCAAACACGTTAGAAATGTATCCTGTGATATTTCAACACATTTTTATTTTATAGTAAGAAAAACAAAGGTTTTAGTCAAACGACAATTTACTGTGATTTATTCTCATTAAAAATATTTATTTAATTTGCTTAAATGTTCCTTTCCATGCTGAAGAATCATGAAATGGCTTATAATACAGTATTTTAACAAAAAATGTAGATAAGACAACTTCCTCTTAAGGATAATAAAGCACTCCAAATCCATTGGCAATGTCCATTTTGCTCTCCAAATTCATAGTGATCTAACCCTAACTCTAGTTGGATTTGCCCCCCAAGGGGATTTTCCCATGTATTTTACCAAGAAATGTAGATAAGGCAAGCTCAAAAAGTCAGGACCTTCCTAAGCATAATAGAGCGCTCTGGCTCTGCTGGCAACGTCCATTTTGCTCACCAAATTCATGGTACCTAACCCTAACCCTAGGTGAATTTGCCTCCGCAAGGGGATTTTCTCATGTATTTTACCAGGAAATGTAGACAAGGCTGGTTCAAAACATCAGGTCCCTCCTCAGCACAATGAAGTACTCCAAATCCATTGGTGATGTCTATTTTGCACTCTGAATTCATGGAGACTTAACCCTAAGCCTAGGAAGATTTCCCCCCCCCCCAAGGGATTTAACCATGTATTTTACCAAGAAACATATAAATGGCAGGCTCTAAAAGTCAGCACCCATCTAAGCATAATAAAGTGGTCTGAATCCATTGGGGATGTCCATTTTGCACTCTGATTTCGTGGCAAAAATCAATTTTTTTAAATTACTGGTTCTGTGGGAGTGGTATGGTGGGTGTGGCAGGGGAAGGATACTGCAAAATACATTCCACCCTATTCCAAGGGAATGATATTGCAAAATCTCCATTCCCACCCTACTCTTGGGCCAGCCAGAGGTGGCATTTGCTGTTTCTCTGAACTACTCAAAATTTCCACTACCGGTTCTCCAGAACCTATCAGAACCTGCTGGATTTCATCCCTGGTCCTAACCCCAACCCTAGACCCAGTAATAAAAGTGTAGCTAGACTAATGTATAAAAGTTTCTTTGACTTTTAATAGCTAGTAAACTGGATGAAAGTGGTATATGTTCTGCAAGTTAAGGTGAGGAGAAATAGGTCAAAATATGATACTATCTAGATCTATTTAAGGAATTCTAGTTGCATATTACTATTAGGGTTCTGTGTGGTGAGCACATTCTCACAGGAATTGAAAGAAACATCTGAATAGTTCAGTGGGGTTTGAATTAAATTACATAACTGGAGCTATGCATGGACAGGCAGTTCTATAGTTACATTTGTTATGCATCATGCAACAAACAATTTCTGCAACTAGTGAGTGCATCTAATAAATAATCTTCCATTCAATTGGTGTAACATTGCATCCATCTACTCTGTATTCCTTTACCTATGCTGCTTAAACGATAACACTATTTGGTCATCTACATTAGCGATGGCGAACCAATTTTTGCTCGTGTGCAGGGGGGGTCATACCCATAATGCGTGATCCCCCCCAGCACGCATGCGCGCATGACAGATGCTCCCCCATTTTTGCATGCTTTTTTTGCCCTCCCCAGGCTCCAAAAGCTTTATAGGAGCCGGGGGTGAAAACAGCCTCCCCCGCCACCCTGGAGGCCCTCCGGAGGCTTCCGGAAGGCTCCTGAAGGCTCCGGAGGGGTTAAACCGGCCCTAAGAGCAAACTGGAAGTCGATTCCCGAATGTCCGGTTTGCCCATAGGACCGTCTTTTTGCGCTCCAGAGGCGTGAAGGAAGCTCCTGAAGCCTCCGGAAGGTTCTTGGGGGAGGCTATTTTTGCCGTCCCCAGGCTCCTATAAAGCCTCTGGAGCCTGGGGAGAAAAATAGCCTCAAGAAAAGGCTAAAGTCAGTTGGTCAGCATGCCCATGTGCACTAGCTAGCCGACAGGGCAACACTTCGCGTGCCCTGACAAATTGCTCTGCGCGTGCCATAGGTTCGCCATTCCGTATCTACATCATTTTTCTCTTTCTCCCTTAAATCAACTGATTTCACTCTTATCTGTGACATAATATCTAGGTACTATATAAGTTAAATTCTAGCTGTGTAAACATAAACAGCATACACAGGTATGCTCCACAAATCACCTTTCATTAGGAAAACCACTTTGTTGTTCTTTTTTCCTCCAGGAGCTTGTCAGACAGACTAATGTCATATGTAATGGCATTTGATCAATAGCTAATTTGTTAGCATGTCGAGCATCATTTGTGGTCTAATTCTGTCACATGGGCAGAGAATACAGCAAGTAGAAAAAGTTTTTCCCATGAAACAATCTGAAATTGCTAAAGATCAAACCTGATGCATCACCACTCTTAATGCTGTTGACTTCCCATCAGCCACAGACTACTGCTTACCAAGTGGCCATTGCTGCTAAGTTACTGCAACTCCCTCTTGACCTTTATGCTCTTTTATTAGTTACTGCCTATCCTTATCATTTACCTCAGTGATAAATCACTGATTCGAGGAGGAATTGCATATGCTGGATAAAGAGCTGAAAAGGAGATTCTGGTCTTTGGCTTACTGGTTTTGGTGGTTAAGGCATCTACAGGGAAAATCAAATTGCATTGGGTGATATAGGAGAACATTCCTTGTTGGACAATGATTTATTTTCCAGGGAAAGATTGTGTGTCCCTTGCACTCAGACATAGAATATCTATGGAGGTGATGAGATGAGTTCTGTTGTCAAATATGACAAAGTAAATATACGTATCTGCTTGAGAGATAGGCTTCTTATTTTTAATGGTTTTTTAACACTGTATGTACTTAACGGTAGACTAATGTCAATTTTCAATAATTTCTTTATGAAATGCATGACCAATAAGGTAATTATTATGGTCTATACTGCCCATTTGTTTTACTTCTGATATCTCTCTATGCATATTCTACAAACCAAGTCCTGAGCCATGGGAAAATAGGGCCTTTGTCGAGCATTATTAGTAGTCTAATTCTATCATATGGGCAGAGAACACAGCAAACAGAAAGATCTGGCTTTCCAATAACTGTGCACTGGATGAAACAGAAAGTAATCCACAGAAAAGTTTGATCTTTAAGCTTCAAAACTTCTTTGGGGGATTTTGGGTCGCAACAAACTTACAGGGCTATGCTGTAAAGGTATATTTTTGACAACAGCAACAACAATATGTAAAGGGGAAGGACAGATCCTTTCGGCGGCTATACACTTTATCTTTAACTTCACTACGGCTGTCTTTCCATGATATGGGGCTTATATACAAACAAGGTCTGGTTGATTTTATCTCTCCTGCGGTGACTGCCTATATTAAAAAAGGAAAAAAAAAAAGAAAGGAAAGATAATAATAAGTGAAAGCTACATCGCTGTAGAATGTACATCCAGTCCCATGAGAGTGAGACAGTTGCCTCATGTAATTGATTTTGGATGTCATAAAAGGGCAGCATATTTTTAGTTATTTAATATATCATTAGTGCATGCATGTGTGTATGTGTTTAAAACTGGGAAATGGGAAAGGCATAAATGATGTTTCTGCTTCAGTTGTCAAAATAACCTGGCTATATTAGTTTTTATGCATCTTAACTTTGGATAGGGCAGGTAGCAGTTGCTCTGCCTTAGGTAATGCAGTAAAATACTGTATTTTTTGGAGTATAAGATGCACTGGAGTATAAGATGTACCAAGGTTTTGAAGAGGCAAATTAAAAAAAGGTTTTTGCACTCTGCAGGCTCCCGAAAATGGGCTCCTTTTTTGTTAAAAAAAGGAGAATACATAGCCTTTAGGAGGCTTATAGAGTGCTCCTGGGGGCTGGGGAGGGCAGTTTGTTTTTTTGCTCATTTTTGCCTTCCTCAGCCCCCAGGCTCTGGAAGCGCCCTAAAGGCTATGCATGGCCATTTTTGCAAAGGGGGTGGAGTTTCGGGAGGCCAAAAATGCTGTATGAGACGCACCCAGATTTTCAGCCTCTTTTTTGAGGGAAACAGTGCATCTTATACTCCGAAAAATGTGGTACCTTGGGATCATCATGCAGAATATATAGGTCATGTCTACTTACAGCACAACAGAGCACCCCCACCCAAAGTTTGGGGCATTAAGGCGTTAAGATTAGGGAAGGTCCACATACTAATTGAGAGCCTATGAACCCCTCAGAATTCAAATCAAACATACAGCCAACCAGAGACAGCACTGATCTTCAAACAACTCATACAATCACACACCCCAGCCAAAGTTTGGGGCATTAAAGTGTTAAGATGAGAGAAGGGCCGCAGATTGAGAGCTGCTTATTATAGTGCTGCCAGCATAAAGGACGAGCTTTAGCAGTTCAAGAAGTGACTTATCAAGGATAAGAAACACAAATGGCTCTACCATCAGACTTTCAGAATATAAGGTTGCTATCCTTTATTTAAGAGTCAATTCTGCTGTGCTTATGAAAGAAAGTTCACAGGAATACTTGAAGGTTTCTTTCTAGTAATATTATATTTTACTTCAGTTGAACTAAGACCAGAATCTAAGTTTGTTGGTGAAAATGAGATATTCCTTCTCAAGCAAATCAACTAGGGATTTTAAAATGAAGTAAATTTTTTTGATATTAAACCAATAGAATTTTCCAGAGTGATTTTCTGTACATCTTGATTGTTACTTGTTGGGCCAGTGAAGGAAAGAAGGAGGGCCTGGAAACAGGAAGAACATCTGGTTGGGCTATTAATGTCATGTCTGAAAAAGTGGAAAGGGGATTGTGAAATGTGTATTTGTGTTGTATGGGTGTGATAGTGCTTGAAAGAGACAGATGGATATATTGGATGACATATTGGGCAAGGGTTTCTGGATATATTCTTTGGGGCATATATTTCAGGAAATTTTGTGATGGCTCATTGATATTGTATAGTCCCTATAATACCCCTAAGGGAAAAGAAATAAATAAAGTAGATTAAAGTAGTGATGAGGAAGGGAAAGTAGAACTAAAAGCATAAGGCATATGCCATTACTTGAAAAGAGAGATCAGCAATGTATTGCTAATTCTTCTTCTGGCCTCTCAGCTATAGTCTATCTAGGAAGTTGTGACTTTGACCTTAAACTGCAGTAGTTATCTTGAATTTCAGGTTCTATTGTAAACTGAATAACAGATGGCCAGATATGCTGAGGTAACCTCAAAACAACTCTTTATTCAGAAACAGCAGAACCAACATTAGAATGACAACTTCCACACACGCTCTGCTTGACAGCTATTTATATTTGAGTGTCAAGCAGAGTAGCCAATAGAAGAACAATAAAACTCCCGCTTCAGCCAGGCATGTCTTAACCAATAGGCGATGTACAATTGTTGCCGGGCTGATAGGTCGTAGGTCGAGAATTGCAGGCAGTTGCAGGTCAAGGACTTTCAGCTGGTTGCAAGTTGAGGACTTTACACCCCTCTCCTCCTGGATGGTGCATACGTAGTTATCCCGGTAGGCAGGGCACCACCGGATCTGCCCCGAGTTACTCAGTCCTGGGACGGTGGCAGGATGTACTGGCTCTTGCTCGTCCCTGGTCTGGGTTGGCCCTTGGACTACATCACAAGGCTCCACCTGCGGAGGCTGACCTGGTTCTTTAGGTAAGTCCCCCACCGAAAACACTTCGGGTTGGGGAGGCAGAGTGTCTGGTGGTTGCTGGTAGGCGGCAGATGGCTGATCGGTAGTCAAGGAGAGGCCTGACTGGGGAAAGGCCTTGCTTGTTTCACGGCACCTCAGTTGGTCGACTTGACACTACCATTGTCAGTTGTCTTGCTGTAGGATCCTGTAAGAGCAGGGCCCTGTTAGGTGGGTGACCAGGGCCGGCACCCAACGGGCATCTCTGGCAAAGTTTTTTGCAAAGACCCTGCCCCCCACCTGGAATTGCCTGATGTCTGGGGGGCCCAGTTGGGGGCCCAGTCGACATTATAGTTTGGGTGCAGCTGGCCTAATGTCGTGCGGAGCTGCCGGCCCATCAGCAGCTCTGTGGGGCTTTTATGGGTGATGGGGCATAGTGTTGAATGTTGCCCCCAGAGGTAGAAGACCACTTTGTTGGGCCAACTTCCTTGTTCCATCCTCCCTAGGGCCTCCTTGGCTGAGAGGGCAGCTCTTTCCACTTGGGAATTGCAAGCCAGGTGGTAAGGGGCCGCTAAGGCGTGCTTAATTCCCAGGCTGTCCAGGAATTCCTGGAACCTGGCTGTGGTAAATTGTGGCCCATTGTCAAATGCAAGGGTGTCTGGCAGGCCATGGGTTGCAAAGATTCTTTGTAACCGTCTGATGGTTGCCCCGGTGGTGGTGGACGCCACGAGCATCAGCTCCAACCACTTGGAGAAGGTGTCGACCACCACCAGGAAGCTTTAGCCATGCAATGATCCTGCATAATCCACATAGATTCTGGACCAGGGCCCCCTGGGCTGTTCACAGTTCTTGACTGTCACAATGGGAGGCACTGGCTTGGACTCTTGGCATGGACAGCAATTGGCTACTCAGCAGTGATGGCCTTGTCCACATAGCTGTGGGTGAGTGCCTTCATCTGCGCTATGCCTGGGTGATCCAAGAGCAGATGGCCTACTACCTGGCAGCATAAGGTAGGGGGCACCACCACCCTGTCTCTCCACAGTAGGCATCCCTGCAGGACCAACAGTTCCAGCAGCTGTTGCTTAAATGGCTGGAACTCTGTGGCTACCTTGCCTAGTGGCCACCTCCTCCTCACCCAGTCCAGAACCTGGGCAGTGATGACATCAGCCTTCGAGTGGTGTGCTATATCTGCAGCTGAAGTGGGAAGATTGAATTCCTCAATGGAGAGAACATGGGAGGAGGGGGTGGGTCCTGAGCTATGCTGGGCAAGGGACAACAGCTCAATGCATCTACGTGGCCGAATTGTTTTAGCAACTGGTAGACTAGTCTATAGTCGTACGCGGCCAGGAACTTGGTTCACTGTGACATGCATGGACAGATTGGGGGGGGGGGTAGGGCGGTCATTGGCCAGAAGCCCAAGGTGTGCTTATGGTTGATGATCAAGGTGAAGTGTCTCCCTTACACATAATCATGGAATCTTTTGATTCTGGAAACTGCAGCCAGAGCCTCCTTGTCCATCTGGCTGTAGTTTCTCTCCAGTTTGGAGAGTGTACAGGAGAAGTAGGCTATGGGGGCTTCCATGCCATTTGGAAACAAATGGCTGAGGACCGCCCCAATGTCAAAAGGCGAGGCAGCACATGCTAGTGTCAGTGGCGATCTGTCATCATATTGAACCAGAATGGCCACTGATGTCAGCATGGATTTGAGCTGCAAATGCATGCACTTTGCGGCTGCCCTGGCACCAGATTGCAGAGTGATCAAGCAAGTGATGCAAGGGCTTGGCTAGTGATGCCTTGTGTGGCAATAAGGAGGCATAGAAATTTAGAAGTCCCGGAATGCCTGCAGCTCCGTTTTAGAGGTAGGAGTGGGGGCATTCTGATGGCCATGATTTTAGATGGGGAGGGGTGCAGTCTCTGGGCATCGATAAGATAGCCCAGGAACTCCAGCTGGGAAACACTGATGTGGCATTTACTTCATTTTAATTTTAGCCCCACCTCTCAGAAATGCAAGAGGACAGCCCTTAGCATTTCGATGATTTCTGATTTGCTCCCTGCAACGATCAGAACATCATCGAAATAGGGAACAACCTCAGACAGGCCATAGAGTTGGGAGTCTTCCTTATGACCTGATGAATCTAGATTGGTATTGGAGTTCCTTTAGCTGTGAGTATTAGAAATTAGCAAAATTGGATAAAGATGTCCCTTACAGTAGCCTCATCATGTTTGCAATAGTAACTATGAATCTAGGATAGGAATGCCACTCTATTCAGAGACAGTCGACAAAAGTATCTCAGTCTTGCCTGAGTTCAACTTTACCTTCTTTCCATCCAGATATCCTGCAGTCTCTAATCACTGGATCAAGATTTCTATAGGCTTTGCCTATGTCACCTCTCAATTGGTGTGCTGGACTTACAACTAATTGTAACCATTTGAAGTTACAACAACACTGACAAAAGTGACTTACAACTGGTCATTGCACTTATGACCATCATAACTTGTCCAAGGTGCATGATCAAAGTGTGGGTGCTTAGCAACCAGTATGTATTTATGATGCAGATCCCGGGGTCATGTGATTGCCACTTGTCACCTTTCCAGTCAGTTTCTGATGAGCGACTTGAACAGGAGAAGCTGGATTTGCTTAAGGACTTCAAGATTCCTTTAACAGCTGTAGTAATTTGCTTCACAACCATGGCAAAAATGGTGGTAAAATCAGGCACAACTCACTGAACCATTGCCTTGCTTAACAATGGAAATTCTGGTCCCAAGGAAGGTCATAGGTCAAGGACTACCTGAATATCCTTTCCGTATAGTCTCATGTAGATGATAAATAGTAGGAAGGAGAGGCTGATTTCTGAAGAATCCTTCAGTCTAAACAAATCACAAGATTTGACAATACAGAATAAATAAATAAAGGAAACATTACTTGGAGGCTATTGTCATTGGTGTTGAAAGAAGGGAGAAGCACTATTTTAACCAGTGGAGCTGAGGATGACTTCAGGCTGCCTTACTCATGGAATGAAATCAACATTATGGAGACATGACAGGGAAAAAAAAAGACATGTTTTCAAGTTGTGTTTGTGATGTAGTTGATTCAAGTGGGAAAAAGTCACGTATGAGGAGGTTGTCATTGTATGTTCAGGCAGATTGTCCTTTAAGATGCACATGACTTTAATCATTACTTTATGTTTGTGCCACTGTAGAAGAAATAAGTGAGAGGTCTCCATGCTCTTCAAGCCAAAAGAAGTAATGACTTATGACAAAGTTATCCCCTAAAAGAAAATAGAAGAGGGAGGTGAGTGTTTTAAACCATCACAACAAAATCATTCTGTATGACAGCTCAGATTAAGGCATCCTAAAAATAGGCCAGTGATTGTTGAAGACAATTCTTCTGTTACTTTGTGAAGGCATTAGCAACTATAAATATGAAAATAATGAAATCCAAAACCCTTAAGACAATAACAACCACAGCAACAAATTGAAACAGTCTCCCTTTCTATTAATTATGATGTCTTTTATTGCAGCAATACTGGAAGGACAATATTATCCATAGTCTGCCTTCCAGTGCAGCAAACTAACACAAAGTAATTATACTGCATTTATATTTTCCCAATTCAACTTGAAAGAGATATCTGATCATCCCCCAAGGTTTAGGTACCAAAGAACAAGGGTTTTTTTCCCGAATCAATATTCAGATCTGATTAATGTTTTGCCCCTGAAGCTGTGATAACCATCCACAACTGCAAAAGTAACACTCCAGTCTGTGCACAAAGAATATTTATTGAGATAATGTTAGCTGAATAATGGCCTGCTTGAAAAGTGAGATCTTGCAACGGTGCAAGAAAAAAAAAGTAGACCTGTGAAAGAAGGAAGAAGGGGATGGTAGCTGTACAATCATTAAAACTGGTGTTTAAAGGGAAATAGCTGACCCATACATTATAGTCAGAAAACCATTTGTCAGAAAACTTGTTAGAAAACCATTTCACTTAACAAGAAAGAAAGAAAGTTTACTGTTTTCTGTACAGAAAACACCCTGCTAAAGGAGCTATTTGGGTTTCTTTTATATCTATTTATTCTGTTCATATTCCCCCTTTGAGAGAGTTAGTAATGTGGATTTTTTTCTCTTTTCAGTAAAACTATATCAAGAAGATAAGATTGCTGTAAAATGGCAGTAGTCAAGGATATACGTATATTACAGAGGAGCTGCAGGCATCCCATATTCAATTATTATTGTATAGAGTAGGGAAACAACAAGAGAATTCAAGATAATGGGCAATGCAAGCCCATTTGAATCTTTGTCACAAAACTGACAATATTTGGAGGCAAAAATCAGGTATCCCTGAAGCAAAATAAAATGGTGGGAGATGGACCTTTGCATACCATTTATACATGTGTGTGTCTGTGTATTAATTATTTTTGTAGCTCATCCCCTCATCCACAAAAGATAATAAAGATGTTACTACCACAAACAATATGCTGAGACATTATTTACAGAAACCCATACCAGGTTTTTTGTTGCTTGGGTCAATGAGGTGACAAACATACTACAAAACTCAGGACTTTTGGCTGAGCAACCAGGGCCAACAGGTGCAGGATTACAGAAAGAAAAGTTGTTTACCCTTCACAAATATATGAAGAATTAAAACAAAGAAATAATGATCTCTTATTAGAAATCACATCCAACCAGGAGAGAATATTTGAAAACAGCGTACCAGTTCTGGGAAGAGCAACATCCAGAATCAGAAATAATTGATAAAATTACTTGGATTTTGCCTATCCACCAGGATTTCCCAAAGATTACCAAATTACCTGTTAGTTCCTTTAGTAGCCTGATTTAAACAATTGGCCTAAATTAATTTAAATTAAGCAAATTCTGTTTTATCCCCCCTCCCTCCAATCTATCCTAATTTGCAGCTCCTTCCTACCCTCAGTGGCATAAGAATTTCCAACTAGGGCTTCATTTCTCTTATGAGAAAGGGAAGATGCAAAATAGAGGTTAAGAAGTTCACCTTCCCGGCATTGTATATGTAGAAAAATGAGTAGACATTGTAGTTTAAATTTTTTTTTGCACTGATCGAAGTGTGAAACAACAATTGACTGCTAAACAGAAATGTATGATAATAATGTCTGGTGAAGAATGGGAAATTGTCAAGTAGCATGTCTTCTACATAACATGAATTGATGCATTTTTTTTAAAAAAGAAGGGGAATTACAGATATGTTTGCACCTCTTCAAACAACAAGCACTTCACTGTGATTTATTTAGTCAGGAGAGGCTAAAACATACTGTTATGATAAAAGGACTATTTGTCTTAGAAAATATCTCGTTACTGGTGATCAATAATGGAGCTAAAATGACTGATCGTTTTATTTTCTGGTGGTGCTCAACCACTCTAAATTATTTATTTGACATGGAGCCTGAGGGCCAATTCAGAGAAAGATCCAGAAAGTGATCATAAGTTTGCCCTCTTATATCATATTGATAAACCTGAACTTTTTTCAAACTGCAGTGATACACAGCTGCAGAATACAGGCTGGTAAAGATATGCTGAGTAAAAAGGATTTTATTTTCTCTCTTTCTCTGTATTGCACAATTGGTAATTCCTGAATTAAAAAAAAAACATTTCTTTGTCTCTTAAGATCAAATCAAATCTTTATTATGGTAATAAACCAACATTCGGGAGAGGTCGGGTAGAGTCAATTAGAAAGCATGGAAGATACATAAGAATCTATTTCAATGAATTTTAGAAGCTGCTTTGCAAAACAAACCATTGTTTGCTGTAGCATGGTTGGTAACTGAAAACAGCAGGGAGGTATAATATTGTCTTATGTGCTCTGGGTATTTATGTAGTAATGGTGAGATAAGAGTCATGCTGGTGCAGTATTGCAGGCTAATTCTGACGATTGCCTGCAATTCATTCCTGACCAGCTCAGAGTTGACTCAGCTTTCCATCCTTCGGAGATTAGTAAAATGAGGACCCAGATTGTTGGGGGCAATATGCTGATTCTGTAAACTGCATAGAGAGAGCTGAAAAGCACTAAAAAGTGATATATAAGTCTAAGTGCTTTTGCTATTGTTATGAGGTTAGTGTGTCTGTAATAGAGGCATTGGAGAAGCACATGCTCTATGGTTTCTGGGGGACCAGAGTCACAGGGGAATGGTATCTTCAAGTAAGGAATCTTCCAGTTCCAGTCAATTTTTTTTAGGAAGATCAAGGAATGTCTCAGGATAAAAAAATAAATCTTTATTCCTGTAACAGTACTAACCAGAAGAGAAAATACCAATAGATTTGGAACTACCAAAATTAGATTCTTTCCTTTATTGTCAATGAAAGAAAAAAAAATGGAACAAATGAAAATGTGTTTATCTTCCGTAAAAGGTCCAATAATAATTCTTGACTTTCTGTCTAACCACTTTACAGTACAAACTGTTTTTTTTTAAAAACCCTCAACTGGACATAGTCCTGAATAGCCTATTAAAACTGTATTGTAAAGTATCAAGATAATAGTTATCTGCAGATATTGATGAAACCATATTTCTAAACTACGAAAGCAGGTGGGAAATTAACATTTGAAACCATCATTATTAAAAAAAATGTGGGATAATAATCTTTATCTTGGTCTTATTTTTATAATTTATTCACAAACATAACAATTAATTAGGGATGTTTAACACCAATGGCAAGTGTCTTCAGATTGCTAGCAATGCAATCATAGAACAATTTTCACAACTGATAATTTCTTGAAAATTAGCTTGAAGAATGAAGGACAACGAATGACTTCTGTGATTATTAACCTGCTTTATTATATTTTGATAATGAAGTAATAGGCTTTTTTTAAAAAAAAGTAATGACTGAGATATTTAATTGTCAGGAAGATCCAGCTGTGTTTCATACTTGACTTCAGTTCCAAAGGGAAAATGAATTATGCTTTTTGAATGAAACGTTTAACATAGAATGGAATATCAAATTTCAGATGTTAAGTTGTTTGGCATTTTTAATTCTTTTTGTTTGAGCAGCTATAGAACTATGTTAAAATCCAATAAACAATTTTTGAGAATTGAAAACATTGTAATACTGATCATTAATTTGTTTGATAATGGGAGATTCTCAGATCATCATTTATGTTTTTATAATATTTTCAGACATGTAATAAAATGTGGCAACCTTCACAGAATAAGTTCATCCTTTGAACTCAGGTAGAATAGACATATTTTAATTAAGCAATTGCTAATCCCTAGTAAATTTACATTGATTTACCATAATGGAATCATTGTTTCTATTTTCTCTTGCTTGATACACTTGCCACTCTTTCGTTCTCTCATCGCTTTATATCCAGTGGTGGGATCCTGCCGGTTTAACAACTGGTTTGGTGATCACGCACTGTGCGCGCATGCACAATTTTAAGAAAACTTACCTTCCGCGTTACTGCTGGGGAGTAACACAGCTGAGGCGTGGCAATCCATTCTGACATGCAAATCAATGGAGAAGATATAAGTCAGTAAAGTGCAGGGGCGGGATGGCAGGCCCACCTGATCGTCGGAGCTACTGATTCGCCCGAACTGGTCTGAACCAGTCGAATTCCACCCCTGTTATATCTCTGGAGGAATTAGTTTTAAAGTTTAGAATTGAAATGGAATGGCACAGTGGCCTAGATGTGAAGACCTTCGCCTTCCAATCAGAAAGTTGACAGTTCACTCCTAGGCAGCAACAGATGATTCTCTATCAGGGCACAAAGAAATAATATCTGCTGAGAACTCTGCATAGGTGGCAAGAAGGCGAGTAAATGCTCAGCTTCATTCCATTGCCCTGATTACAGCCTGATAAAAAGGATTACAGGGTCATAAAAAGAAAAAAAATGTTTAGAATTAGAGCAATCACATGTGGGTTATGTACCCTGTTTCCTATTTATTTAACAGAATTAAATAAGTTCAATTGCAAAGGTGGCCAGTTTATTGCTCATCCCAAGTACATAAATGAAAAAGTAAAAAAAAAAGTGCCAATACAGATTCACAGGGAAATGCCACTGTTTACATTCCTCTTGTGACAACTTAATCCTAATCCCAGTTTTTCATTTTTCAAGAGTTATCAGCGCATGACAGGACCCACTATTTTATGCCGTGTCTGCTAATCTTTTTTTCCAAGACTGAGAAATTGTAGGGAAGAAATATTTAAATGTCAGTGTACACAGCATTTGCCAGAGCATCACTAACCAAATATGTATGACCCTCTCAAAAAACTCTTAAAAGTTAGTGAGACAGGAATAAGTTTTTTTTATAAATAATGATGATTCTCCTGACATGTTCTCCCATAGTCTTGATTACTTTATTTATTAGCTGCCGTGTCCTTTCCTGGACGGCTGTCATTGGAGGTTTTTTTTAATTAAATGTTATTATATTTGATAGATTCTTATTCTCAAATATTAAGAAAGAAAGAAAGCATGTATGTGTGTGTGTGTGTGCGTGTGTGTGTATATATATATATATGATCAATAATTTTACTTCTGAGTTATTTAATAACTTTCAGATGAACTCCACTTGGATCTTGTGATGTATCAATTTTTAATTTCTTAGTACAACCTACAGCATTATTTCTTGTCATTGTTAGTTATTTCAGTTCAAAGAATTCAGATTCCAGCATGAGTAGAAAGGGCTCACCAAGTAATAGAAAAAACCATCCCTGTTTGTGAGCTTATCAAGAGAGTAACAATGCAGAGAATGTAACCTGTTAGGCATTAACAAGTTGATGAGATAGGAAAATAGCAGTTCTCAAGACTGAGAGAACATTTCACCCAACTGGTTTTGAAAGCAAAGTATTCATTGCCTCAGAAAGGAGGAAGGAATAAGACTAAGAGTATATGAGATGTAAGTTTAAGGGATTTAAAGACTACAGTAGGTATGGTATGTACCTACATGCATTTGTGTGTGAGCATAAAAACCACATCTTATGTTGCACAAAGCTTCATCCTAGTTTTGATAATGCAACTATTCAAATCAAGTCTTGTCCTTGAGTCTTCAGTCACAATACTGAGTCTGCATAAGGGATTGATGTTAGGGCAGCTGACATTTCCTGTAAGGAAACCTGGTCCCATCATCTAATGGGAACAAACTTTGCACCTAGAGACCAGGGTGATACTATGGTTACAGACTGTTTTGCAACCCAACTAATCATTGATCCAGTTGCCAATATCATGCCAGTATCACAACCAAGCAGTCACCCAGAGGCCTTAAATAATTCAGAAGGAACTACTGTAGATAGCTCAGCAAATAGATAGGACAGAACCTACATCAACTGGCTAAGATCTGGCAGTTATTCTAGAATAATGACATTTGCTGCAGGTCTTTAATACCAACATCCTGCTTGAAAAAACAGATTATGGGAATCCAAGCAAATTGATCATCTTTCTTATTCCCTGTGAACTATATGAATGTGAAATCTGTTTTCTTTGTCAAAGTAAGGGTGGTGTAGGATAATGTTGCTGACTTTCAACTGTTAGGTCAGGAGTTGTACTGCAAACTACAGCATACAAAACCTTTGCCAGACCAATTCTCGAATACAGCTCATCTGCCTGAAATCCACATTGTATATCAGACATAAATACAATTGAATGAGTCCAAATGTATTTCACGAAAAGAGTACTCACTTCTCTGCTCACAACAGAATATCTTATGCCACCAGGCACGAAATTTTGGCCTTGGACAACCTGGAACTATGCCACCTACAGTCTGACCTAAGCACAATATACAAAATTGTCTGTTAAAACGTCCTACTTGCAACACTACTTCAGCTTCAACCACAATAATATGTGGGCAAACAAAAGATACAAACCCAAGGTAAACCGCTCCAAACTTGATTGCAGAAAATACGACTTCAGCAAGAGTGGTCAACACCTGGAATGCTCTACATGACTCTGTTGTTACATCCTCAAACCTCCACAGCTTCAACCTCAAACTGTTTATCATGGACCTCACTCCATTTCTAAGAGGTCCATAATGGGGCATGCATAAGCACACCACGGTGCCTACCATCCCTGTCCTACTGTCCAAATTTATTTGTACTCATTTCCTTTGTTCTTGTCCATGTTTATACTTATTATCTTGCACATGTTTGTCAAACCAAATAAAAGAAAATAAAAGAAAATTTGGGCTGGAATGAACCTTAACTGTGAGCAGTTTAGAGAGGAACTAGGGCATTCATTCAGACTATAAGGCATGAAAAAAAAAGCATGCCACTGCTCTCCTGCCCCTCCCTTTCTCCATCCTGTGCTGTCAGTTTCAGAGGCTGATGACACCTCCTTCTACCAAAGGAGCCATTTGATAGTGTTCCCTTAAAGCATATGGCATTCTACAGATTAACCTCAAGTAAAGCAACTTGTTTCACATGAGAAGTTTGTCATGGGAACAGATAAGTTGGTTTACTATTGGTTTCACTATAGGTTTTTCCTCCTCTGCATCCTACTGAAATATGTTCTGGAGACAGAGTTCATTAGAAAGAAAAAAAAGACTGCATTTATTTTTTCCTCTGAGAATTTAACCAAATGAAAAACATTCCCCAAATGTAAAATATTGAGGTAACACAAATAATTGCTATAAAATGACTTTAATAGCAATACATAAATCCTAAGCCTTTAAGTCTAATTCCATACCAATATGCATTTAAGGCTTATCCAGAAGAGCAGAGCTATGGAATTTCAGGAGGAAATGTTTCTTTCTTTCAATAATAATTTCATACATACAAGTACAAAGACTCATACAAACTAAAGGAAAATATAAAAAGTAGAGAAAAGAAAAAGAGAGGGGGAGAGAGAGATACCAAAAAAAAAAGAAAAAAAGAAAAAAAAATTACTCCCCTTTCCTCCAGAGAAGTATAATTTCAGAAACTTAACTCCAGTCTAGTAGTTCAATAAAAAAGATACCTTCTTCCCATGTTTTTTCCTCTTATCAATAATCAAATTATAAAAACTCATTGTTTAATCCTAATTAGTAAAAGTCTATTAAAGCTACCAGAAATAGTAACACACACACACACACACACACACACACACTAATCAAATAAATCCATTTTGTAATCCACTATATCTCTTTCTCTAAGAAATGAAGCAAAAAAAATTCTCCTCATTTATAAACAGAGCTTTAAAGCCACATCATTCAATCCTCATCAAAAAGAAAGCCCATTAATAGCAACCAGAAACCATATTTTTAAACATCACTTTCTCTAAGGAATAAAGCAAAAGAAATCTCTCTCCATTTGTAAACACCTGTTCAAAGGCACATTGTTCAGTCCTCATCAAAAAGAATTCCCATTAATAGTTATCAAAACACACAACATATATTAACCCAGATCAAATACCGTGATCCACTTTGAATTCCTGTTTACTTTTTGTGAACTTTAATCCCATCAAATAATGTCCCATAAACCTCTCTCTTTCTCTTTCCCACCTCGAATGTGCCCATGTGCCTGCAGAGGAAGTGGGGGGTTTTGGGCAGGAGAAAGAGTTGTAGATGGAAGCTGGGCAAGATGCCTTCTAGACCATAATAACTATAAGAGGAGAAATTTCTATAGACTCAGAAGATAAAAAATAGGAGAAAATATAGATGAAAGCTGTTTCCCAGGCTTAGGAAAGCCATTATATTCAAATGCACCAACTGGAGGTACTCCGCTTGGCCTTGAAGAAAATGGTCAAAAATCTATTGACTTGAAAAATTTTGAGGAAGACTTGGCATTGCAACCCTAAAACAGTGATAGTTAACAGACTTTGTAAGGAAATTTTATGTGATATTTAGCATTGTTCTGTTTGCAGTAAATGTGGTAGCCAAGTCATGATGTTACGCCTTAAGTTGTGAAACCTGGTTCTGAATGAATGAATTGAACTGAATTAAGTTGAATGATGAATGTTGGGAGACATATGGTTTCTTGCTATGTCTGCAAAAAATAAGATATGTAGAAATATAGGGTAGGAAGGAACTTTGGAGATTTTCTATTCCAGTGTAGGAATCCTAATATTATCCCTGATCACTAGTTGCCCGTTTGCCCAGTCATATAGATATTAATCAGCAGTTGAATCGTGGTTTAGTATTATGAATGCTATTTTATTTTGATTGCTAGGAGGTAGAATTGACAAATGTTTTTGTTGCTATTGTTATTATTACAATAATAATTCTGTGATTTCAACAGACAGAAGTCATGCATTGTGAAGGGAGGGCTAATGCGAGCAATACTGGCAGTTCATTGCATTTTATTTTTCTTTACAGAACTAATTTTCGTCTCTGAAGTTGTTTCTTCCCCCACCTCATCTTCTCCTAGTATAATTTGAACAGACAGCAAACAGGATAAATTGTTCTGAACATTGTAGAGATAATATCTGTTGCAAGTTCCAAGCAATATAAATATAATTCATAGAAAAACTTGGTGACTTTTGTTAGATTTGCATGGCTAAAGGTGACTTGTTAGCTGTAGTTTTAACTGAACTATGAAAGTTGTTATAAAGGCTAGTTGAGTAGAGATTACGAACGCAGGATAGAAATGTATAGAAAGGAAAACACTAACTGTACCGATTCAGAACTGCTTTATGATATACGATGGAAGTTATTGTTCCTATGTTGTATTTAAGTTATGTGGTTATTTTTGTTAATGTGTTTATGTGTTCTGTTGATGTGCTTATGTGTATTAAATAAATAAATAAATAAATAAATAAATAAATAAATAAATAAAAAAAATAAAGGCTAGTTGAGTTGATTTGGTTTGTCAGTTTTGATTATAGCCACTAGAATTCATTAGAGTCAATTAATATTTGAGTGGAAAAAAATCAGAAAATTAATGAAAATTTCGGGCGGCCACCATACAATTCCATACAATTTCCCTATTGTTATTCGTTAAATATTCCAAACAGTTCCAGAGCTGAGGACAATTTAAGAATGAAAATCTGAAGCTTTTGAACAGTTTTTATTTATTAGAATTTGTCAAACAAATTCAAGAACAAGAATAAAAGAAAAAAAAGTACAATGACAGGGGCGACAGGCATCTTAGTGCATTTATGCATGCCCCCTCTACTGACCACTTAATTATGAAGTAAGGTCCACAGAAGTCAATTTGTGACTGAAACTGAGAATTTGTAGCTGAGACAACTGAATCAGGTAGAGCACTCCAGACTTTGACAACTCTATTACAGAAATCATAATTTTTACAGTCAAGTTTAGAACAATTTTCACTGAGTTTAAAGTGGTTTACATTGAGTTTAAAGCGCATATTATTGCAATTAAAACAGAAAAAAAATCATTTACAGGTAAAGCATTACTACATATAATTTTGTATGCAATAACTAGACCTGACCGCAAGTGACATAGTTCTAAGTTACCTAAACTGAGAATTTTGAGCCTAGTAGCATAGGGAATTCTACAGAATTTGCACTCTCTACAGAAGAGAGCAAAACTTTTCTTGCGAAATAGTTCTGAACCTGCTCGATTGTATTGATATCAGATATATGGCGGGGATTCCAAACAGTTGAACAATACTCTTAAGATTAGTCTAGCATAAGTTTGATAAGCTCTATTAGCAATATAATATTTCCAGAAAAAAAGCTTCACAAAATTAAATGTACAACTCTTAATGCTTTTTTAGTAATGCCGTTACAGTGAACTTTGGAGTATAAGTTGTATAAGAGTATAATATTCTTGAATATAAACACGATCCAATTTAAAGTGATAAATCTGGAATTCAAGCAGGAATTCAATCAACTAAATGTGTATCCATGTTGGAATATAATAAACAACTTCCTGTATGGAATTAATCTACTCTTCATCCAAGTGAACCAGTATAAAAACATGGTGGTTTCTTTTAAATTTAAGACACTGTTTTCTGAACACTTTGCATGGTCTGGCAGATTTCCTCTTAAGTTTAAGCCTTTCCCAGTCTAGAGACATCTTTGGAATCTGCCAGTTTTGTCAAAGCGAGAAAAGGACTGTTGCAATGTCATAGTGCAAGCTCAGCCTCCTATATATATGTGTGCAGTAAATGTGATGGATCTTGTACTACAGTATCACAATACTTATTCCATTATTTCTCCTCCATGCCTCACCTTTGTATGCCTATGTCCCACAAAATAGAATTCCATTGTTTCAATTAAAGTCTGCATGTGCAGTAGAGAAATTGTCTAGCAGTTTTCCAACCAATGCTTAATGGATAATTAAGATAATTTAATTTGCTTTAGAAATTCTTGAGAAGAAAATTTTGCAGAAATTATTATGGGTGGAAGTTGGTATTTTTGCATTCACATATTTCTCTCAGGGTGCAGTTGTATAAAATTATTTTCTTTAAGTATACAATCATTTATCCAGGAGGCTTTCTACACTGTAGTTTAATCTCAATATAATTCATCATGAAAGGATTATTCCCATCAATCTGTCCCCTCAGATTTCTCCTTCCTCTGGAGAAATTCAGAAAAGTCACCCAAAATTTTTGTTGACAATTTTAAACAGTTTTGAATGTTTCTCCTTTCCCTAGGCAAAGCTTTCTTAAATGTCTACAAAGAATAGCTGGTGTTCAAGATGTCAATGCCTTTTTATGCCTTTTTATATTACAAGATATGTAATATGCCTTTTTTAACTAGCATATATATGAAATGATTGGTTACAATCATGGCCTAGAGAACCAACCATTTTTTCCATAGATATTCCTAAAGAAAGGGATTCAGACCTAGGGATTTGAGCCCATTGGTACAAATAATTATTTAGAGAATTAGTAGTTCAGCAACTACATATGAGATACGGGCCTTCCTTCATTGCACATGTTCAAGTAGAGATGGATACCAGTTTGTCTGGGATGGTTCAATCTGGATTCTTTTTCTGAGTAAGACTTTGAACAAATGATCCTTTCAAATCTACCATTCTATGATAGTTATTGGCCCTATTTGGAAGTTCCATGCAGTAGCTGCCATGTTTTTGTATCCATAGTGGGAGAAAAATTGTTAAATGTGCTAGATCTTGTTCTTAAACATCTCAGATGTGGGAAAGAATAAAAGTGAAAATGAATAGGACCATGCTTGACTGAATTGTTCATTATTAATCTCATCTCTTGGGGTAATTTGAGGACCTTATCGATATACATGTTTCTGTTTCCACTTGACACAGTTTTGTAAAGCTTCTCAAAATAGTGCGTTCCTTCCCTTCTTTAAAAGCTTTCCTTAATAAAAGCAGGCATATTCATTCTGAATCTTTCAAATCAGAACCTAAGCAGTTGAATGATCTGCATGCCAATTAGCTCACAAATTTATACCCTCTCTCACTGTGCCAAAAGGATTAAAATTCATTCATGAAACAATAGCTCCTTGTAATCACATCAAACCAGACTTCAATAGCAATTCAGGCATATAAAAGGCTCTTGGTTTCATATGTATTAAAAATAACTTCTTTTCATTTTCCAGTTTCTGCTTTGGGTACAAACTTTCTTCTTCTTCTTCTTTTGTTTAATATTCCTTGTTCACTGTAGTTGATTCTCTTCCCTTCAGTAAATCCTACCATGCTATAGACAATGAGTATTTCTCCTTTATTAACAAAAAAGAGAACACAACAGAGAAGCCTGAGTGATTGATAAGGGCATTACAAAGGAAACCCTTTCACCTTGAGATCATCATTTTAGATCAAGCTCTTATGAATTGTGACTGGAAGTTATTATTTCCAGATTTTAACTTTGGATATTACACAGGATGAGTCTAGAAATGCTAGAAGCAAATATTTAGTAGAGTAATGGGTCAGATTGCAAACATTATCTTTATGAAGATGAAAAAAAGGCTGTGATAACATGCCTCCATTAGTAAATGTGAGAGATCTCTTCCCCAATTTGCTAAACAATTTCTTTAAACCAGTGTTTCTCAACTTTGGCCACTTGAAGATTTGTGGGCTTCTGCTGCCTGGGGAATTCTGGGAGTAGGAGTCCAGACATCTTCAAATGACTGAAGTTGAGAAACACTGCTCTAAACAAAGGGTAGGTGTAGACATGGTCAGATCAAAATCTACCAAAATACATTGCAGTTTGGTTGAATAATTCTGACCTGGTACAGGTCTAGTGAAATTAAAACCTAAAACATCTGCATGATTATATATGTTACTGGAAAAATCATCTAACGCTGTATAAGGATGCTTTAAATAATTGTTGGAAGTGTGTAAAGCATGAAGTGACACTTCCAGAGGTGGGCAACTGGGGGTTTGCAGTGGTTCTGGAGAACCTCTAGCTAAGATTCTGTATAGTTCAGAGAACCCTCAAATCCAACTCCTGGCTGGCCCTCCCCTCCCCTCCCAGAAGTCCCCACACAACCCATTTTGGATGCAGGTAAGTGCAGGGCACGTACAGAGGCTCAGGGAGGGCAAAAAATGGGCCTACTGTAAGGTGACCAGACATCCCAATTTCAGCGGGACAGTCACGATTTATAACAATTTGTCCCGTGTCCCGGGGCGTTTTAAAAAAGTCCTGATCTCAGGTCTCAGGCTGCTGTCGCTAAATGCCAGGTCTGTTGTTCATAAGGCCCCCCTCATCCGGGACTTGATAACTGATGAGGGCGCAGACCTGGCATGTATTACTGAAACATGGCTGGGCCCTGAGGGAGGAGTCCCCCTCGTCGAGATGTGCCCAGCCGGATTTCAGGTGCTACACCAGCCGAGAGCCCAGGGAAGGGGTGGCGGTGTGGCTATTGTTGTCCGGGAGTCTTTAGTACCTCGTAGGATCCCTGCTCCGGAGCTTGTCGGGTGTGAGTCCCTGCTAGTGAAGCTGGACCTCAAGGGTCAAGTGGGTTTGCTGCTTACGTACCTGCCTCCCAACTACGTTGCAGCAGCCCTCCCCTCGCTCCTCGAGTCAGTAGCCGAGCTAGCGGTTGAGTTCCCTAGACTTATAGTTCTGGGGGACTTTAACTTGCCTTCGCTCGGTGAACACTCTGATGGAGCGCAGGAGTTCATGGCTTCCATGACAGCCATGGGCTTGACTCAAGTAATTCGAGGCCCAACTCACTCAGCGGGTCACACGCTTGACCTCGTATTCCTCTCGGAGCAGTGGAGTTACGATCTTGGTCTGAGGGGTAATGAGATCATACACCTGTCGTGGTCAGACCACTACCTACTGAGGCTAGACTTCCGGAGGCCAAACCTCCACCGTAGGGAGGAGGAACCGACCAGCTGGTTCCGCCCCAAGCGACTGATGGATCCTGTTAGGTTCCAGACGGAGCTTGGGGTTATTCCTGATACCCTCGCCCACAGTTCGGCGGAGACTCTCGTCGCTGCCTGGCACTCGGCAGCTTCGGAGTCTCTCGACCGGATTGCGCCGCTACGGCCCCTCCGGGTCAGCGGCCCCCGGAGGCCTCCTTGGTTTACTGAGGAGCTCCGGGAGGTAAAGCGCCGGAGGAGATGCCTAGAGCACTCGTGGAGGTCCGATAGGTCCGAGTCGAAACGGGCACTTTTGACAGCATGCACCAAGGAGTATATTCGGACCCTAAGAACAACAAAAAGAACATACATTGCCTCCTTGGTAGCGTCCGCCGAGTCCCGCCCAGCCGCCCTGTTTAGGATAACCCGCTCCCTCCTAAATAGGAGGGAGACGGGGGACTCCTTACAGGGTAAGGCTGAGGAATATGTCCAGTTCTTGGCGGACAAAGTTGCCCGGTTTCGAGCGGACCTGGACTCCACCCCAGTAGATCCAGCCGAGACACAAGGAGAAAACTTGGCAAACCATCTCTGGGTTGAGTTTCAGGAAGTTGCCTCTGGGGATGTGGACAAGGCTATGCGAGCTGTGAGTGCCTCCACCTGCATACTGGACCCGTGTCACTCCTGGCTGGTTGCCAACAGCAGTGAGGTGACACGAGGCTGGATCCAGGCGGTTGTTACCGCTTCTCTTCGGGAGGGGTACTTTCCCACCGCGCTTAAGACAGTGGTGGTGAGACCCCTCCTGAAGAAGCCGTCTCTGGATCCAGCTATTCTTAATAACTATCGTCCAGTCTCCAACCTTCCCTTTGTAGGGAAGGTTGTTGAGAAGGTGGTGGCTCTCCAGCTTCAGCGTACCTTGGAGGAAGCTAACTATCTTGACCCCTTCCAGTCTGGCTTCAGACCCGGTTACAGCACAGAAACCGCTTTGGTCGCATTGACTGATGATCTCTGGAGAGCTAGGGATGGAGGCCATGCTTCCATCCTAGTTCTCCTGGACCTCTCAGCGGCTTTCGATACCATCGACCATGGTATCCTTCTGCGACGACTGCGGGAGATAGGGGTGGGCGGCACTGTCTTGCAGTGGTTCTCCTCCTATCTCTCGGACAGGTCGCAGTCGGTGTTAGTGGGGGGGCAGAGATCGTCCCTGAGGCCCCTAACCTATGGGGTGCCGCAGGGGTCGGTCCTATCCCCCCTACTATTTAACATTTACATGAAACCGCTGGGCGAGATCATCCGAAGGCACGGGATAAAATATCACCAATATGCGGACGATACACAGTTGTATCTGTCCGCCCCGTGCCAACTCAATGAAGCGGTGGACGTGATGAACCGGGGACTGGAAGCCGTTAAAGACTGGATGAGAGCGAACAAGCTGATACTCAACCCAGACAAGACCGAGTGGCTGTTGTGTTTCCCTCCCAAAAATTTGACCACCATACCATCACTCAGGCTGGGGGGACAAAATTTAAACCCCTCAGAAAGGGCCCGCAACTTGGGAGTCCTCCTGGATTCACAGCTAACTTTTGACCACCATCTCTCAGCTGTGACCAGGGGGGCATTTGCCCAGGTTCGCCTGGTGCGCCAGTTGCGGCCCTACCTGAATCGGGAGGCCCTCACAACAGTCACTCGAGCCCTTGTGATCTCTAGGCTGGAATACTGTAATGTGCTCTACATGGGGCTGCCCTTGAAGAGCATCCGAAGACTTCAGCTAGTCCAGAATGCGGCCGCGCGAGTGATCGTGGGCGCACCACGGTTCGCCCACATAACACCGATCCTCCGTGAGCTGCACTGGCTACCTATTGGTCCCCGGGTGCACTTCAAGGTCTTACTCACCACCTATAAAGCGCTCCATGGTAGTGGATCTGGCTATTTGAGAGACCGCCTTCTGCCAATTACCTCCCTGCGTCCCATCCGATCGCATAGAGTTGGCCTCCTCCGTATTCCATCCACCAGTCAGTGCCGACTGGCGACTACTCGGAGGAGAGCCTTCTCTGTTGCGGCTCCGACACTATGGAACAATCTCCCCGTGGAGATTCGTACCCTCACCACCGTCCAGGCCTTCCGTACAGCCCTCAAGAACTGGCTAACCCGTCAGGCCTGGGGATAATCTTATTTCGCCCCTCCCGAATGCTGAGTGAATGTTGAGTTTTATTGTCTAATTTACTTTGTGCACATTTCTTTTTTTGTATTGTCCTACACTCCCCTTCCTTTTTTGATTGTAAGCCGCCCTGAGTCCCCTCAGGGAAAAGGGCGGCCTATAAATAAACTACAAACTACAAACTACAAACTACAAACTGATTTTCTGGCTTCATGTTGAAAGCCCAGTGGATTTGCTTAAGAAATCCTAACCGGGGCAAGACAAAAGACACTATGTCTAACTAACCTCTCTCTCTGTCTCAGTACTTTCATTGAAGATATTAAAAAGTTAAAGCAACAAAATGGACCCCCCCGCCCCTTTTACCTTATTTTATAAGAAAAAATGACCAAGTACCATAGAGCTGCAGGAAATACTTGGGTAGAGAAGCCGTGAGTGTTACTTCCTGGATTTTCCGGAGGGGAGGGGCACAGAGGTTGGAGGTCGGCTTGTGTGGAAAAAAATGGTGGCAAAGTTTCTTTGAAAAATATTTCCCTGATTAATTTCACCATTTTAATTTGCTCAGTTCTTTGTATTAACATCTATATCATTCTGGATTGACTTGGAGTGTTCACTTGTGCCTGCTGGTAAGTGAGCTGGGTTTTTTCTTTTATTTTTTAATGTATTTTAAAATAATATTTTATTTATTGTGCATAGGATTTTTTAAAAGTTTTATTCTGTGTGGATTCTTTTTTTAAATTGTCTTAGACTATTTAAAAAAAAGATTCTATCCAAAATAAATTGAAGTGAAACCATTTTTAAAAATTCTATGCACAATACTTCGAAATGTTTTACTTCAATTTATTCTGTGTGGATTCTTTTTTTAAATTGTCTTAGACTATTTAAAAAAAGATTCTATCCAAAATACAAAATACCAGCTGCAGTTATTCACTTAAGAACTGTGGCAAGAAAGGTGGTATAGTGACCAAAGTTACAATGGCATTGAAAAAAGTGACTAATGACCATTTTTCACACTAAGCGACCATTTTCACACTTAGCGAACTTTGCAGCATCCTCATGGTCACGTGATCAAAATGTTGATGTTTGGCAAGAGTTACAATTTATATTTGTAAATTGTAGTTATGTTGAAATTAAAAAAAATTACAGTACTATTTTTGCGTTATATGAAAATTTTTGTTGCTCTGTATAAAATTTTTAATCAAGCCCCCCCCCCCCCGGTCAAAGGTGTCCCTCTTTACCAATCTGAAAATCTGGTCACCTTAGCCTACTGGAAGTTTGGGAAGACTGGAAATGGGCTCGTTTCTGGCCTCCAGAGGGCCTCCAGTGCCTGGGGAGGCCATTTTCACCCTCCAAGAGGCTCGAGGAAAGCCTCCAGAGCACAGGGAGGGCAAAACCACTCTCCCCACCATGGTGTAGGAGGCTGATTAGGCCACGCCCACCATGGCCATGCCCACCCAGCAGAGAACCCCTTACTAACATTTTTGAAGCCCACCACTTCACCATGCACAATGAAAAAGTGAAAAATATTGGTCACAGATACATTGGAAGATGCAGAGCATTTTAAAAATTAACATCCAGATGAGACCAGAATTGTTTCTCTTAAGACTTATGGATGGGTGATTAGAATTGACTTATAGACAATTAATTTATGTATGATAATTGCAGTGAGTTTATTATGTGCACAAAGTGCAAGAATGGAAGAATACTTAAATACCCACAATGATGGAACAGACAATGAAGATAGCTGAATTTAAAGAAATGGATAAGCTCACTTATCTGAATAGGGAGGGAACAACAGCTGATTTTATAAAATAGTATTTTTTTTTATTTTATGAACATTTTACTGGAAATGGATAATGGTGAAGTGATTCAGCCCAACCTCCCTTCCTTTCCTACAAGGCTTTTTTTTTACCATCCCACTCAACAATCTTCATAGGACATTTCTGCTACACTTGGATTCACCTGTGACCTGCTGGCCCATCTGTTCCCTCTCCCTAATCTTTACAATACTTCCCCTCACCCTTTTTTCCTTTTTTCCTTAACTGCTGCCAATGAATTTGTCCTTTTTCAGATCAATTTTGCCCTTCAATGCCTGTGCCCAGGCCTTGCATGCTTCAGTCAGTGTGCATACATTACCTGAACCCAGCTGTTTCATGCATGGAACAGTCAATTCACGGAACACTTTTCATTTCCCTACTGTTTGGTTAGCCCAAGGAGTGATGCCATGTGCACAGCCATGTGTTAGACTGTTGGGTGTACACTTTTATCTTAAGGAGAGTAATGGAAAACTGTGGGGAAAGAGTCTGTCTTTATTTAAGTACTGCCTTAGGTTCAGATTGTGTGTTCAGGCAGAGGTTTAGTATTTATAAATCATGCAAATGGTGGCAGCCTATCTCTCTTGCAAATACACACACACACACACACACACACACACACACACACACACACACAGAGGTGCCTGGCAGCCTGCTGTACTTGGCAAGCCTGGAGATGCAGACAGCTAGTAGGCTTGTCATAAGGAAGAAGAAATGTTTAGAAATTTTGCACAAGACATAAGCTAATTTCATATTAGTCAAATATATTCATGTATTATACTAGACTAGAACTACTCTGTATACAGTACTTGAAAAGTAAATGTTAACTGTTATATGGAATGCCATTTCAATATGTGAAACTTGCGGCAAGCAAAAGCTTTTTCTTTTGCTGTTGATAGTAGGATGGTCTTCAGAGTGGATCAATTGCCTGATTTGCTTCTTGCAAGAGAAACAGTTAGGTATCACATTGCATTTCCTGCTAATAGATAAATACTGGTTTGATATGTTAAGAAAAGAGAAAGGGAGGGACAAAGTGGTCCCCGAAGCAGTGGCTTACAAATACTGACTTTCAAATAAGCTGGACTGGAGAAATTTCTCATCCCTCCTTCATGGATAAGTGAAAATTAAACAAACAGATCAACATAACTGCATTATTTCAATTGTTTGTAAATTTTTATTGCTTCAGTACAATAGGGAAGAAAGAAATAAAGTATGAAGAAGTCACAAATAAATGCATTATAACAAATTATAATGGATGTTAATGCTTAAATGTAATACAGCTTAATTTTCAAGCAGCAAATGTTGACCTTAGGGAATTATATTGTCTAGTCTTTCCATTGCAATATTAAAGGGACAATTCGAAGGGTAATAGCATACCCATACATTAATCAATTAACCCAACCTTTGAAATCTGGTGACTAGTATGCATGTAAAACTATGTAACAATTGAATTGCAAAAATGCAAGCACGATGGATTGAAAGTTCTTCATTAACAGATACATTCCAATTTTTGTAATACTCAATTGACAATATCCATACAACATGGAACAACTGGATGGCAAGACCAAATCATGCTTATTAACATATCTTGAAATGTGATCCATTCCAAGAACAGTAAAGTAGATTACAAACATCTGCTAGCAAGTCCATTAATGTCAAATATATATTATTTTTAGAAATTAGCCTTATACCAAGATCAGAAGAGATATAGAACCAGACATCATTGATTTGTTCTGTTTGTGACAAGACAGTATTTTTTACGCAGCCCATATTTATCAAACATCTGCACAACCTTATGTTATTACATTTTTCTTCTTTGGGAAGGAAATTTAATATCTCTGATGACAGGTTGAATGTTGGAGCTACTTGTTCATTTAGACTGTCATTTTTCCTATTTATTTTGTATATTTTTTTGGCTTTGCAAAGCTGCCCAATTCAGAAATGATTCTTTAAATATACACATATTGAAAATGCACCTGAAAAGCACCGGCATTTCCTGTTTATTCACTATCTTTTATCTTTGGAAAGTTTTCTGTTAAAAGTACTGAAAATATCTTTGTTGCATGCTCATAATATACCATCTCTTCATGATACAGAAAATGCCTCAAGAGAGAATTATGAGAGGCTTAATGGCAAAAGTCATTTCAACATTCACAAACCAGCTTCATGAACCATAATTAAGCATCTGTCTGCAAAGCTATTTTGAGGAGATATGTGTTTGTGTATACATGTGTAATTTTATACCCAATAAATATTCATAGTCTTCACAGAAGACTCATCCTTAGAGGATGAGAATAAGACAGGAAATGCATTAAATCTTTTTGATATAGGAGCAGGGCCGAGCAAACACCAGCAAGGCAAGTAGGGTAAAACTGACACCTGCTACAAGTGGATCTGCAGCCTCAAAGTTTGATCAGGGATCTTCTAAATACCTCCAAAATCTCTGAGAACAATGGTAGTTCTAGAACAGAAGCTGACAGGTGCAGAAAGGTGGAAATACTCCTTGTGTGTAATAAGCTACACGGAAATCACTTTTGCTCAGGAACAAAGAAGCATTCTGAACCAACCAAATGCAATTCAGATTGGTCAGAGCAGTGATTTAAAGTCTGGGGTCTGATGTTGTCATTTGGAAATAATCCAGTGCTGGAAAAATTTGTACAGACATTTTTCTGTACAAATGATGCAATGATTTAAGAGTGTGATGATCTCTCTCTCTCTCTCTCTCTCTCTTCATATATATGAATATGAATATGAATATGAATATGAATATTGATATGGATATTGATATGGATATTGATATGGATATTGATAGAATAGAATAGAATTTTTTTATTGGCCAAGTGTGATTGGATACAGAAGGAATTTGTCTTTGGTGCATATTCTCTCAGTGTACATAAAAGACAAGTTACACTTGTCAATAATCATAAGGTAATCAGGAAATGATCAATATCAATATAAATTGTAAGGATATAGGCAACAATGTTACAGTCATGCAGTCATAAGTGGGAGGAGATGGGTGATAGGAATGATGAGAAGACTAATAGTAATAGTAATGCAGCCTTAATGAATAGTTGGACAGTGTTGAGGAATTATTGTTTAGCAGAGTGATGGCGTTCGGGAAAAACCTGTCCTTGTGTCTAGTGGTTCTGGAGTGCAGTGCTCTATAGAGTCATTTTGAGGGTAGGAGTTGAAACAATTTATGTCCAAGATGCGAGGGGTCTGTAAATATTTTCATGGTCCTCTTTTTGACTCATGCATGTACATGTCCACAATGGACGACAAGGTAAAAGCATCAAAACACTGATTCCTGCCATATTTTTGCCACTATAGAATGGACATAGCATGGAATAAACACTCATTTTCAGACACTTATCTTATCAAATTTCAGTTGGAGATTTTCAACATTTTTTAAACATCTTCCCTACCTGTTTTAAAGCAATGACAGTGTGAAGGAGGATAGAATAATACAGTAATCTCTAATATTTTTCTGTAAAGAATCTAGATTGTGCTAAACCAATGCAGAAAGCTCTTAATCCTGCTTAAACTTTCAAAATCTGCTTAAGATGTAAGTATCCTCTTTTCCACTTGCTTTTTTGGAGTGTTAGATTGTGCACAACACTGATGTGCATTAGCTTAACCATTAGTGCCTCTCCTCATTGCCTTTTATGGCATTGCAATAACTGATTTGCAAGCCTGGTCCTACTTCAGAAGGCTCTCTTCATCACTGGTAACTCTTGATTGAGTCAAATTTATGATTTCTTAAGACTACTGTATGATTGTTATTTACTTAGCAAAGGCAGCCAAAAGAGGTTGCTGTAGTGCAGGGGTCAGCAACCTTAAACACTCAAAGAGCCACAAAGGTCCTAACCGGAAGGGCCCCCCCCATTCAATTCTGGAGTTGACCGGAAATCTGGTTCCCTTACCATAGAGTCTTCTCCTAGCACAGCGTCCTTTTTCCTCTACCAGTCCTAACTGAAAGCCCTATCAATTGTGGTGCCGATCGGTGACAGGAAACCACAGCAGAGGGTTGAAAGAGCGACATGTGGCTCAGGAGCCTTGGGTTACTGACCCCTGCCATGGTGCAATATATTGTGGAAAGAGGTAAGCCACATAAAAACAATTGACACAGAGAAAGGGACGTTAATAAAATAGTGAATACACAAACCGCTGTCTGCATATTTTAGCCTGTCACTCATGGTCGAGATGTTGTGTACTAGATTAGACAGCCTTGAGACCATACCTAGAGTGCTGAGAACTGAGCTGAACTCCTTGGGTCTTCCCAGGAATGCAGTACACCATCAACAGAAGAAAGACCAAGTGTTTGTGGCCACATTAAAAAATCTGAGAGGTTGAGAAAGTGAATGAAGTTCCGTGTAATATGAACCAATGCTACCCCGAAAGGATTCTGATTAGCAAGAGTGGTTCCAAGGTTGTTAAATCTTAACAGCTCCTTTGATACCCATATGAGCAGGGAACCAATCACACCACTCAATGTTTTTAAGCATTCTCCACAAATAGAAGTGAAGTTATAACAATCTCAGATACACCAGATAAACCACTGAATCTATGAATTAAGTTATTGTATATGTGGTACTTCCAATATGCCTGATTAATTTGAAGCACTATTTTGAAGCAGGTGCCTCTTCCTGTTTGGGAATCTGTTTAAATGAGGTATGTTGGGAGAAAGATGCTCCTCTAAAAGAAACACCAAAGGATTTGGAGATAGAAACAAAAACATTTGTCATATTGAAGCATTGCTTTGAAAAATTTTATTGACCTATTTTATTAGACTTTCAGTTTGGCCCAAAAAGAAATCTTGATTTGAATTCTCCAGTATTTGAAGTTATCTTGTTCTTTGGTAGTTTCTAGATCTTAGACAGACCTTATGTCTATTTTTACACTCTTGACTGCTTGTTATTTGTCAATAGGGAAGACCTAACTACCTATTAAGTACAGAAAGTCTTTGTGAGATCATGGGATTCTGTGCCTTACATATGTGACTTCAGTTTTCTAGCCCATAAAAAATGAGACCTTTTCTCTTGTTCTCTAGGTAAGCTGCTTGACAGGACATAAGGAAAAGGAATGCCTTTTCTGTAAGTCCCATATAGTGAAGGGAAACTATAATTATTGCTTCAAGAAAATATAACCAGAACATTTTATTAAAACTTGTGCCATGCAAATGTTCATATCTGTGAAAGGTACAGCTGTAGTGGCACAGTAGTTAGAATGCAGTATGGCAGGTTACTTCTGCTGACTGCCGGCTGCCTGCAATTTGGCAATTCGGGTCTCACCTGCTCAAAGTTCACTCAGCCTGCCATCCTTCCAAGGTTGGTAAAATGAGGACACAGATTGTTGGGGGAAATATGCTGACTCTTTAAACTGCTTAGAGAAGACTGTAAAGCATTGTGAAATGGTATATAATTCTAAATGCTATTGTTGTTGTTATTGCTATATCTAAACCAAGATGTGTACACAGAGCAAGCTTGGCAACAAAGTGGTCAGTTTTTGATAATGGAGATACAATTCCATTAACTAATGTAGAAGAGTTAAGTGGACTTATTGGGCCATTTGGGGTAACTCATGTTGAAAGATGATTCTGAGATGTTGGTAGACAATAGTCTACTTTGTCTTACCCCTTCCCTCAGAGTTAGTCTGCTGCTCCTTTCTTTTGCCAATGTTAAAATCACATCCACCTCACAGTTATATACATACATAGCAAGTTGGGATGGAATCAGGATAGGCCCTGAAATACAATGTATGGTTGGAAATGATTCTTCATCTTCCCGGAACTAAAATGTGCACAAATTCTGTACTGGTAATTATTCAATCCAATATATAAGAACAACATGTTATCATGCAACTTTTTTTTAGTTATGATGATGTAAAGGAGGATGGCAGGCATTGGACCAGTAAGTGTAAATCAGAATTTGCCTGGCTTCCAAATTTAGGAAGAGTAATTTTAAATCATTTAAATAAGGCAGTTAATCTGATTTGCCATGGCTTTGAGAAGTGATATCTTATATTTTTCTAACAGGTTTTTTAATTATTTATATCCAAATCAGGGATCTTTTTGCAATAAGGATAATCCCATATCAAGCAAAACTCCAAGGCAGGTGAAATCCTCAAAGAATAGCTTTATTGGAAATATTATATTGGCACATCTGGTAAAAACCGACTCTGAAGTTTCTCACGGTTTAAAGAGAAAATTTTCCCACAATCCCAATCAAACAGTCACATGGTCCAATCAAGACACTGTCTGTTGTCTGGTGACTTCACTCCTCCTTCCACGGTCCAGGTGTGAGAATATCCTTGGTTCCCAAGAGAAAGTATTTCATTTTGGCTACACAGCAATCTCTAAATCCCCGCTCCCTATCCCTCAACTCCAGTGTGACAACACTGAAGCTCCAAGATGGCTCCGGTCAGGTCAGCTTCAAGGTTGACAGATAATACATATAAAGGATAAGTTATTTACCTACATTTTAATTTACAATTTCTGTGGAATATAAGTGTAGGTGTCACAAATTTAGAATAAACTAGCTGTATATAATATTAAGAAGTAAAAGATGAAAACAGGAGAAAAATGGAAGGGAATATGGTGCTCAGACTGAGAAAACATGATTGTAATTCTGTTTTAATTTCTCTACAAAAATGTCTCTAATCATGCATCATTCTTTTTTTATAAATACTTTTCAATGACAGAAATCTAACATCCTCATTAATGTTCACACTGCCACATTTTGTCTTTGCTGGGTTGCATCTGTAACTAATGAGAAACATCATGATTAATTTTTATAAGGAGCAATGTGTAAGCAATAAAAGATGACAGTGTAGGCTGTAATGTGTTCATTAATGATAATATCCAAATGTAAATGGAGCATAAGTCTCAGATCTGTAAGTTTGTCATACCCAAGAGACAATCATGCTAGCATCAGCTTACACAACTATTGGTTTTTTAAAATATTTATATTTTGAGCAAATGATGAAGCAACCACCTTCTGGATAAAGTAACAGATCTTTCAGGATTATAAACAGTTCATTAATATAATCTAAAAGGACAGAGGTTTCAGACTAGCCTATAATATAATTGTGGCTTTGAGGAACTAGGTCTTTAGTGCAGGTTTTACAGACAAAATTCATTATGAAATGCACGGTATTTGCCCCAGTGCTTTTCAGGACAGAGAGTCACTTTTGAAAGGGTGAATGAAGTTACTGTTACCATTCCATGATCTAGAAGTGTTATAAAAGTTATAACACAGCAAAGCAAAACTCTTGAAAATATATGGAAAATATTTTCTAGCTAAAGTTTGAAGTTTTTATTACATTCTTCAAATCTATTGGAGTTCTAATTCCAGTAGATAAAGAAGGAATCAGAAAAAGAAGAAAATGGCATTTGTATCCATCAATATTTTTCACTGTCTCTTTCAACGGTTTCATGCTTGGAAAATAGAATTGATTGGAATAAGTATCAGATGGGTCTGGGAAGGGGTGTGGTGAAAAAACAAGAGGAGGAGGAGGAGGAAGAGGAAGAGGAAGAGGAAGAGGAAGAACATAATTCCTGTGCATAACTGTGAGCAGTTCCAGTCCACTTTTGTTCTCACCTGAGAAGTTCTCTAGTCCTGCTCTAGATTAAGATATTAGCAATGCTGTTTATGAGAAGGGCTAGTGATATAATGGACAAAGAGAGGATGATCTAGCCAGTTTTTAAAATACATTTTTAAAATCATATAGCAGAAATCCTGATAGGAAGAAAAAAATAATTTGTTTATAGGCTCAAGAATAACTGCCAAATTGGGCTTCCTGGGGGCGTGGCCTGTTGCCGAGGAGGGCTCCACCGAGCTCCTCAGAGATCTGGTCTGTATATCTAATTAAGATCATAGATAGCACCCCTTTTTGGCTAAGAAAGGGGCAGGGAGGATAGCTCCGTAGGCTAGGGTCTAATCGTAAGCCACAGCCTTTTTTCTTTTTTGGCTGTGGAAAGAGATTAGATCCAGCCGAAGCGGAGCGTTTATCTCCAGCCATTTCTTCTCAGCTGCCTTTTTTTTTTTTGGCAGCCCCAGACAGGCTAGCCCCCCCCAGGACAAAATAAAGTTTTCTCAAGCTAGAATTGATACGGGCGGGTCCCACCCCTGTGAGATTTATGCTTTCATTACTATCGTAAATACCAGCACCATTCGTCTTAGAGACTTCTTTGTCTAAACAGACCTTAAAATGGCGATTTCTCTCCGTGGATGATTGATGTACTCAGCCGGTGTTATCTTCTTGCAGACCGCTCCTTAACAAAATAAACTCTTCTTCTTTGGAAATAGAGGGGAGCGAAGCTCTGCTTACTTGCTTATCTATTATGCCACCCAAGTCAAAGAAGCGTCTTGTTACAAATGTGTCTAAAGAATGTAAAGAATTTTTATTGGAAACACAGCCTTTGTCTCCTACGCCCTCTACTGGAGAAGTTTTAACACAGGAATATCTCTTTAAAATCTTTAATGCCTTTAAGCAAGAACTTAAGGAATTTGTATTGCAACTTTATGATGATCTAAAATCTAAAGTTAATCAAATGAAGGCGAATACGTTTGCAGCCGTGTCTGCCCTGTCAGATTACTCTGCTGAAATAGAGAACAAATTGGAAAGTCTGGAGAAGGCTAATTTTAATTTGACTACCAATATTCAAATTTTACAAGAAAAAATTAGAAATAACGAAGAACAGCTTATGATGCTAAATTTTGATAGGAAGGCATTTTCAATAAGAGTCAGAGGATTCCGTGAAAAGGAACAAGAGAATTTGAAACAGACCTTTGCTGAAGCCTTCAGCCATGCGCTGGGAAGCCCGGGACTTAACTTTGATTGGCAGATTCGGAAAATCTATCGCCAGAACTCATTGATAGCGGAACAGCGACAGCTCCCGAGGGACATAATTATACATTTCTCTACAAAAGAATCTAGAAACGCGATTGTGCAAAAGTTTTATAATAACAGTCTCCGAGTTGATGACCAAGACGTGATTGTCTTCAAAGATATACCTTTCCACATGTTGAAAGCAAGAAGGGAATATACTTTTTTAACTAAAGAGCTTAGGAGTCAACAGATTCGATACAGATGGGAGGCCCCTGCCGGCATCACGGTTACATTTGAGAATCAAAGATTTCGTCTTAACTCTGTTTCGGAGGCTCAAGATTTCTATTGTAGGATTCTGAAGGCGGGACTTCCTGATGCGCTTGGAAGAGAGAAGAGACAAGCGGAAGGAGAAAGCAAACGGCTGGCCATGCGGCTGCAAGATGGAGGGGGCAGCCCCTCCTCCCTCGGAGAAGCAGAAGAACGCAGATCGAGAATTTAGATACTTCAAAAGACTTCCTAAAGTTGAGGACTGAATGGGGGTTTGAGACCTCTCTCCGGTAGAAAAAGTGGACTAATTTTTATCAGAAGGGAAAGCTGGGTGAAACTACTTTGAGCTAGATTCTAAAGTAACGTTAGCATAAATTTGATAGTGGTTAAAAGAATGCGGAATGATCTATGTTGTTTAAACTTTGTTAGATGGGACTATTTTAAAATAGAAGGTTAACTGACTCTTGCTGAAAGTATTATTTGAATATGATCCATGCTATTTAACTTTTATTTGAAGGGAAAGTTGGTTGTAATAGTTCTGAGTTACTTTTCAAATAAACGTTAGTATAAATTTGATAGTGGTAAATATTAGACAAGCAAGAGATGAGGGTAAAATGCATGTGGAATGAACTACGTTATTTGTGGTAAATATCAGACAAGCAAGGGAAGAGGGCAAAATTTACGTTGTTTAAAGCTTATTAGAACAGGAAGCCGCTTGGGATTATTTTAAGATAACTGTAAAAAGAATGCGGAATGATTTATGTTGTTTAAACTTTGTTAGAAGCGACTACCTTAAAATAGAAGGTTAACTGATTCTTGCTGAAAGTATTATTGGAATATGTGGAATGATTCATGCTACAAATCGCTCTGAGTTATATTTTAAACAAATGGTAGTATAAATTTGATAGTGGTAAATATCAGACAAGTGGGGGATGAGGGTAAAATACATGTGGAATGAACTAAGTTATTTAAATCCTATTAGAAGAGGAAGCCAGTTGGAATTATCTTAAGATAGAAATTGATTCCTGTGTAAAGTAATATCTGATCTACGCTGCTTAACTTTACTAAGAAGGGGAAATCTGGTTAGATTATTTTGAATTACTGTTTGAAAAAGGGGTAAAGAAAGATCATTTACGCTGTTTAAATTTTACTAGAAGGGAAAGTTTGATTACTTGTCTGTAAAGTTATATTTGAATATATGGCATGAATCACGCTGCTTAAATCTTATTGGAAGGGATCATGAGGTTTAGGAAGGGAACGGGAGAACCTACAGAAGGTCGGGGTAAATAGCAAAGAAGTAAGAGATGAGAATAAAATATAGATAGAATGATTTATATTATTTAAGCATAGATAAAGATGGGGGGCTGAGATCAACACAAAGAGTGGTTTCTTTTTTTCTTTTTTCTCTTTTCTCTTTTCTTTTTTTCCTTTTTTTTTCTTTCTCTGCTTTTCTTTTTTTTTTTTTGATATATTACTTTTATTTTTTTAATTCATATGTATACAAGATATTTTAGATAGAAGGTAGTGCCAGGTGTGGGCCCTGGGAAGTCGGGAGGATTAGGGATGGGGATTGTGGGGGGTGGGGTGGGGGGGTGTTAACATAGTCTTAATAAGAACAAGAATGTATTTATATACGGTGGTCCTTTTTTTTTTTTTTTTTTTATTATTATTATTATTATTATTTTTTTCCTTGGTTCATTTTACTTTTATCAGATCAAACAACATTCGAATAAAGGCATACACCAAGGAGGGAGGTAGAGGGAAGGAAGAGGGAGGAGTAGGAAGGAGTAAGGGGAATGTAAGGAGTAAGGGGAATGTAAGGAGGGTGTCTGGGGAGTAAGGGGAGAAGGAAGGTTTGAGGGGAAAGGGAAGTAGGAGGGGAGTGTTAGAGGGAGAAAGGAAAGTTGGAGGGGGTAGATGGGGTGTATGGAGGATGCAAGGGTTAGGTGGGGTTGTGAATGATGAGTTGTGTTTCCTTTTTACTTGTTCGTTTTATTCCCTTTTTTTTTTTTTCTTTTCTTATAGTAAATACCCTGTATATAAATGATTGCAAATGGAATGTGAAAATTGAATAAAATATTTTATTTAAAAAAAAAAAAAAAAAAAAAAAGAATAACTGCCAAATTGATTTCTGTTTTAACTGTTTTCATAATTTCTTTTATAACTGATTGTGAATGGAATAATTTTGAAGCAAATTATTCTAATTAAAATTCATATATGGAAACCTGAAGTTTCTGTTCCCAGTCTAACAGAATATGAACTCAGTTTGCATTAATAGCATAATCCCAGGAAGGAAAAGGATTCTTCAAGTACAAAAGCTACACATTATCATTTTTTAAAATCCCAGCAGCTATTTCTATGTGTGTTGGTTTATTGTTATATTGTTATATTTACTTTTCATAGTGTTAGTTGCCAGGAATCCTAAATTTGAGATAGGCAGCTTATATAAATTGAAATAAGTAATAAACAAACAAATAGAATAGTAAACTGCATTAAAATAAAATTAAACTTATTGAAGTAAGAAACCATACTGGAACAAATCTTCCCTTCCCCGAGCAATAGAAAGGATAATTTAAAGGCTTTTCTAGGTACATGATTTGGGTGCCTTGGGCCAGTCATTTTCTCTCATCCCAAACCATCTCACAGGCAGAATGGAACAACTCACCATGGCCAACTTGCCACTACTAATAAAATGGGACAACTTGTTGTGAAACAACTCAACACAAGAGAAGAAGAAGAAGAAGAAGAAGAAGAAGAAGAAGAAGAAGAAGAAGAAGAAGAAGAAGAAGAAGAAGAAGAAGAAGAAGAAGAAGAAGAAGAAGAAGAAGACGTTATCTCTCTGTGAGTTGCCCATGGCAAGTTGGCAGCGGTAAGTTGGCCATGGTGAATTGGTTACTGCAAATTGGCTGCAGCAAATTGTCCTAGATCTTCTCACAGGAGTATTGTGGTTGGAGAATAAGAGGAGGAAAGAATATTAAGTATATTTGCTGCCTCGAGTTATTTTAAAAAATAATAAAGATGGAATATATATGCATGCATGCATGCAAATTTGCATGGAAATAAACATGCAAGCATACATAAGAATGTCCCTTTCTATATAACTGGACATAAAGCATGCCCTGGATGAGAAGGAAAATGTTGAAACTAGAAGGCATGTATGGATCTTGCAATCTTGCTTAGTCAGAGAGGCTAATAGCTGTGTAAAATTGATGGAAATTAATAGAGATGCTTAAACTGACATCAATTCAAAATAATTTTATCTCAAATGCTTACTGATTTGGTACATAATAATTGAATTTTTTCCATCTGAAAGGAATTGAAGCTTTTATTTTGTAAATGATATTTTATCATTGGGTTCATTTCAATTTATTTTTGAAGAAGTTCCTTCCAATTCAATTTGAACTACTGCCCTGTATTTATGTGCATATGGACGTGTATATTAGGGAACTATCAGAAAATAGTGACTGTCAAAGAGCAGAGTAATTTATATGGTAGTAATAGTTGGCATTTTTATTTTTCCCTTCTTTGAGATATACAGATGTTCTACTGAATATGGCAAAACCATATTCAATTGTAGTTTGAAATTCAAAAATAATAACTAATGTTATCTTTGCAGTAGAAATAAGTACTTAGGAAGTTAAATGGCATACACAATTTAAGTGCAAATTGAGTCCAGAGTTTTTGTCTGTAAGAGATACACATAGTCACACTCACATATATAACATATGGGTTCTGTTTTTCTGAACAGGTTTTATTGTTAAACTTTTAATGTTGCATCTGGTCAAGAATCTAAACTTCAAAAAAGTAAAGAAGTATGTACTTAAGAGGTTAGCTTAAGCATATTTGGCATTAATCGGCACTGAGGGTTAACTTCATTCAAAACATAAGACATAGGAATCTAAACAATTTATCCAGCTACTGTAACTAATCATTAAAACTTTGTATTGAGAAAGCACAGAGAACTTCAGATGACTGCTAATAGACCCAATCTTTAGAAATGGAATTAGAATTGAATTTGTCATCACTATCATTAAGTGTTGTACGTTATGATTCTTGACAAATGTATCTTTTCTTTTATGTACACTGACAACACATGCACCAAGACAAATTCCTTGTGTGTCCAACCACACTTGGCCAATTAAGAATTCTATTCTATTCTCCTAAAGTCAGTTATTTATTTAATTATCAAATTTGTAGAGCTACCTATTGCAACAAAATTGATTCTGGCTGGTGCACAACAATCGTACCTAGCTTTTCTTGAACATACCCACTTTCATTTGGACTTTCTAAATGTTTCAGGGTCATCTAGTCAAATCCACACTTGGTTTGCTGAGCATTTATAGGAAAGATGGCAATCCATATTCTGTTTGAAGACTCGTCATGAATAGAAATGTGTTACTTGCTGAGGCAATTGATTTCAATGGATGCAGCTCTTATTGTCAGAAAATGTTTTGCTTGTGAAAAACTAGTTTCTTTTTCCACTTCCTGATCAAGGAAATTATGAACAAAAGAGAGCAAGAATTTCTTGCACCTCTGACTCTTGGCAGAGTTAGATTTCCAGCAGGTATCATAGTAGTTGTAATATCTCATTGTCACTATGCACATGTCATATGACACAAAGAAACCTCATTTCTATCTTTGGTCTGTCCAGGTGGTCTATTTTAAATTCCCATAATGATATCACTTCTTTCTCACTTCTATTTTTTATTATAAAAACACTTGAAGCCACAGTTGTATACTCCAGCACATTGTCTTACTAACAATAATGTTTTTTACAGAAATTCAAGTCCTTCGTCTCTCTTGAGTTTGCCAACTTTGTAGAACTTGCCAATAAACTTGAAAGACTATGAAAGCGAAGATCTCGCTCAATTCATACCTACTGTAATTAAGGTGAAGTTATTCCGAGTCTTCTCAGTCTTCTGCTCTTTGGAATCAAGAATATCTTTTGCAAAGGTAGTTTCCCGTTTCCTTCCTTGCTACTCTTTTCTGAATTCCTATCACAATTTCCCAGTTTTATTTGTATTCATTCAATATATTGTTTCATTCAATATATTGTTTTTCTGTATGTCTTGTATATATCATGAGTCATACTTGAATGGGTAAGCCTGTTCAAATCAATGCAAGGTCAATCATATTTAAGGTGTTTTTTTTAAATTATTCCCCTATTGGTATTACTTGCACATTCTCCTCTAGAAGGTGAGAGTACTTGAACAGCCATATATAGTATTACTTAACTTACAATTTTGATTTCATAGGTGGGTAAGTATTTATACTTCACTTTTCTGTTACCGTACAAGCACCTTATGAAGCCAATAGTTCACACAAGCTACAGCACAAAAATATTCTACTAAAGTAGAAAATGTATTTGAAGAATTTTCAGATATAATGATTGAGACACATAGAAGCAAAATTGCTTTTCTATAAAGGGCCTTGTGGTGTGCATATTCTTTAAGTATGAGAGACTCTCTAGTATGTGTATTTTAAAACACCATGCTTGCTAACAAGAATATTTTCAGAAATAATCAAATGTGAATAACAGCTGGTGTTCCTGCACAGAGTTCCATATCCTATCAATTTACCACTCTAACTTAACCTCTTCATATTACATATTGTAGTCCTTAGATTGATTTTCCCAAATAGGTATTTCTGCTTTAATGGCTGTGCTGAATTACAATTTGTGATCTTTTGATATATGCCCCAGTGCTGCCTTTTATTTAAGCTCTGGTAGGATTTCCCAGTGTCTGTCACCTTAGTTGTTTCTTGATGATACACCTGCCATGCAGAATCTATCCATGACATTTCCTCTGCTTAATCTTCCTCTAATGTCTGTGCTACTCCAGGCATTCTTCCAGCAGCTTATTTTTGGGTGCCCTCTTACTGTCCTGGATGCTCTGGCTTCATCTAGGACAATGGCTTTGACACTTACTAAACCTTGCCTTTTCTCTTTCCAGCTGAAGTACAGTTGGACTTAGGGTAGAAACCATTTCTTCATATTGGTAGTTTTTATATTTTCCATCAGCCAGCTCACTATATCAGCAAGATATCTGATGATTGGTTGAGCATACATGTTGATGGAATGGATCTTGTCTTTCCATTGAGCTGTGTCTTCAAGACCTATCTTATCCTTTAGTAGGATTTAAATTTTTCTGCCTTCTGAGCTTTCTCACTGTGGTCCCTTTGTAAATGTGGGATACCAAGGTACCTGTAACTTGTCTGCATGACTATTGTATAGCCTGCTGGCAATTCCACTTATCAGTTTTAACTACCTTCTCTTTTTTGACTATTAGCTAATTACTGTTCTCCAGTCTAAATGTCATTCCAGTGTCCACACTACAGATCCATGTCAGGTTGATCTGTATGTTGATGCCTTGTTCATTTTTAGCATATAGCTTGATGTCATACAATGTAGAAGAGATGGTAGGTAGTAAACTGTATCCATAGTCAGTCATTGTGATTATCTAGTTGAGGAGTTTCAAACTTACACAGAACAGAGTGTGGCTAGTGCACCACCTTGGCATATGCCCACACAGCAGAAGCAAAGGCTGAACATAATTTTGAGGTCTATTTATAATTCAGCTATTTTTGAAATCAAACCAGGAGGATAGCTGGCATATAGACTGTAGATTGATAGAGAAAAAAGGAAATGATATGAAACAAAAATGGGCTTGTGGAAATACCATCCCCAAGAAAACATAAACTGAGAGTTGAAAGAGACACCTATAACAATAGAAAAAGAAAGGAAGGGAAGAAGGAAGGAAAGGAGGGGAGGGGAGGAAGGAAGTAGAGAATGGAGGGACGAAGGAACGGAAAGGAGTGGAGGGTGGAAGAGAGAGAAAGAGAAGGAGAGATAGTAGGAGAGGAAGAAGAAATGTGGAGGAGAGGTAGGGGAAGAAGAAAGAGGTAAGGCGAGGTGGGTGGAAGAGAGAGAAAGAGAAGGAGAGAGGGTAGGAAGGAGAAGAAAGAGGGTAGGAGTAGGGGAGAGGTAAGGGAAGGAAGAAGGGGAAGGAGAGGAAGAAGGAAGGAATTAGAGAAGAAAGGGAGGACAAAAGAAAAGAAAGAGAAAATAAGGTGGTGTCATAGTAGGTGCGAAGGATGGTAAACAAAGCACTCCAAACTATACCTTATAATCTTTTAAATGGAATAATAATAATAATATAAGAATGGCAAAGAAAAAGAATAACTATGTGAATGTATACCTATAACTGTATGTAAGAGAATAAATGACAGTAAAGATATAAAGCACAATATAGGTAAATAATATTTGGTCATAAGTAGCTAAGTACAAATAAATAAAGAATTGTACATGGATAACGAATAAGGAGATTATGAACGCAAGATAGAAATGTATAGAAGGGAAAACACTAACTGCAAGAAACCGATTCGGAACTGCTGTATGATATACAATGGAACTTATTGTTCCTATGTTATTTTTAAGTCATGTGTTTGTTTCTGTTGATGTGCTTATGTGTTTAAAATAAAAATTAATACGAAAAAAATATAATTCAGCTATTTTCAGGGAAATCTCTTACACCTGTGACAAATTAATTTGACAAGTAGAAACGTTTAAATTTTATCTATTATTTCTTTTGAATTAATGCAGCTTCTTTTATACAGCATTTCCTACATAGGCTTGAAAAGAACCTTTGAATAGGCTGTCTCTGAATTTGACCAAAACCTCCTCTGTGGTATAACTTCCATTAAATGGAGCGTAAATGTGGAGGACTGGAATATAAAAGCTTTAGGCAAGTGACTACTCTGCTATCAGATTTCATATACAATTCCTCTGCTTTCTTTTCAATCCAGTTTAGAAAAAATAAGTTCCATATCTGACAATATTCAGCCCTCATTGATCCATCCCTTCACACAAAGAGCTGATGTGCATTTCTAGCTACCGAGAATTAATTCTGTAATGACTTTTTGGTCCCTTGGGACCACTTCTTTCCTCATTTATTAAAAGCTTGAGAAAGGCTAATATTCTTGTAAGCTGAACACATATTGAAGTCAAGGCAATTTTAATGAAATCTATCCCAAAAGCAGTTGTTAATAGGATCATTTCATGTTGGCTCATGTCTGATGTTTCTCCCTGTCTGATTTGGTCCATTTTTAGGTTCTTCCCATCAGTGCAAAGAGCTCTAGTTCCATTTTTTCCTTTGATTTATAATCAGAATACAATTGCCAAATACAGCAGCTTATTTTATCATCTACTGTATGTAGACCTTGCTAAAAGAAAAATGGATTTTTTAAAATTTCATTTTGTAAAAAAAAATTACAATTTCCCAATTTACTTAGCCTAACTTTACCTATAAATTAATTATCTCCCTCCCCCTCCCCCCTCTCTCTGTCCCCCCACTTCCCCCAGAGAATTTCCACTAGTAAAAACTGAGCATCAGGTTTTTCCAATGCATCTCTTGGAAATTATTCTTGATTAGCATTTGCATTGCCCTGTGATGCTGATGAAATGATCATGCTATAATATGAAGTTTGAAGAACTCTTTAATGAAAAAAAGTTTTTCTCAATGCTTCTTTCTCATTAGTGGCCCTTCCTCCCTTTTCTCTCCTTCTTTTGTGCATTCAAAAAAAATTATCCAGACCAGGAGATAGTTAGTTCTGGAAAGGTCAGAAGCAAACCACTTGGAACCAGTTTACTTAGTTGCAATAACAAGGGTAAGGTGCAAACCCTTCATCCCACTGTGGGAAGAAATATCCATCTGGTTCAGTTCTAAGCTGGGAAAGAGATGCTGGAAACATGGAGGCTGATTGGAAAGATGGTTGATTGATGAAGCACAACCACATGTTTGGTCATCTGCAGAACCGCAGCTGGCACAATGGAGTTGAGAGTGGGATTTTTTATAGCTTTTGGGGGCTTTGCACTTGAGCTTCCTGTTCCTGTGCAAGAACAAGCAGTCTACTGGCTGTTGTCAAATTCCTATGGGGTCATGTAGGGGTCATAGCTGGCTCTAAAACCAAGGAGGAAATGCAAATCCTAGATGTTTGTCTGAGCTCCAAGGTTTTGTTGAAGTTTGAACTGCTCTGGGGGATGCAATGAAGGGACTTGTGTTCTGAAATAATGTTGGGCCATACCTTGTGGCTTATTGGCTTTCATCCTGTTTTGGATCTTATGAGGATTAGAGTTAGGGTACTAACTTGTTGCACCACATGCCTTGAAGCAGAAGCCAGTTTTGAAGTTGCTCTCCTTCTGAGGTCTGTTTCAGTTGGTTTTTTAAGATAAGAGAGGTCTATACCTCTAGAGCTTGCTTTCAGAGGTTTAGTTCTTTCTCCATTCCTATTAAACATCTACAGTGCATAAAGCTATTGGGTCATCTGTCAATATGAAGTGAGATATTACTGGTATGCTAATATTATTCAGTAGTAAATCTCTGTGCTGGGCTATAAAAGTGAAGCAGCAAAGATGCTTATTTAGGCCTTGGTTTTTGTGAGCTTCTGGAATTTCTGATTTTCATCAAACTGCAAATCAACCCTAGCAAGACTGAGTGTCTTTGGGGTTTGAGATCCACTGATTCTGGAGCTGTTCCATTGATAACTTGGGATGGAGTTGCACTCCTCTAGACATAGTTAATGCACAATCTGGGTGTCCTTTTGGATATTGATCCTGCTCAAAGAGTGACAGATAAGAGAACCTTTAAGTCAGTGGTAGTCAACCTGGTCCCTACCACCCACTTGTGGGCGTTTCAGCTTTCATGGTGGGCGGTAGGGGTTTTGTCCGATACTGAAGCACTTTCCTTTTTTTAATTTAATTGACTTCCCTACTTTATAAATCACCATTACTGTGGAACCGGTGGACGGTTAGAAAATTTTACTACTAACAGAGATACAAAAGTGGGTGGTAGGTATAAAAAGGTTGACTACCCCTGCTTTAAGTGATCAATATTGAATACCAGTTGTTTCTGTTCCTGGGTCACGAGTCTAGGCATCCTAATCTCAGGGAGACACCCCTCTGCTATTACCATGTTTTCCAGAAAATAAGACCCAACTGGAAAATAAGCCCTAGCATGTTCTATGTACAATCCTTGTTTTATTGATTGCATGTAATATTCTAATTTTCTGAGATTGTGGATTTGGGGTTTTCATGAGCTGTAAGCCATAATCATCACAATTATGACAAATCATGGCTTGAACTATCTTGCTTTGCATGTAATGAGTCTTATCTCATATATTAGTTTCACCTTTTAAGTTGCATTATTGAAATAAATGAACTTTTGCACGATATTCTAATTTTTTGAGTTTCACCTGTAATGTATTGGCCAGGGAATTATAAGTTGAAAATAATACATGAAGTCTCTGTATACTACATGTATGGGGAAAACCAGTGAATTATTATATGACCTTACTCTGGGTTAGAAAAATGCTGCTGCAGCAGGGTGTTACATTCAATTCCTGTTGGTATGACTAATAAAAATAATAATGCATAAGATTATCTAATATTGTCCCCATTTCTGTATATTTGATACTGTTTATTTTAATTTATTTATTCTGCTGAAACCCTTGAGTAGGGTAACGACATATTTCAGAACAACATTTCCAGAAGTTTAAGTTCAGAGGCTTAGTTGGTGAAGTTTTGAACCATAACCTGCCTAGGCAAGGTGGAATCCATGCTCTAAAATGTTGACCTGATCATCAATTTAGATATTGGATTGTTATCAAGATGTGAGATGCTGTCTGAGCTCCCAGCTGTGGCAAGATGGTGCTGGAGATGTTTGAGGACTAGAAATACCAGATAGTAGGCTCCAGAAAATTGCAACAATGACAGTGTGTCAAGAAAATAAAGTTATCCAAGTGGTCATTTTGGAAGCAAAAGTAACATCATGTGTGCATTTGCATTGGGAGTTTTATAATTTAAACACTCTCTGTTCTACTGTGCTATTAAAGCAGAGGTGCAAGCTCTACTACCTAGTCACAGAGAAGGAAAATCTTTCAGCTTTTCATCTCCCCACTGAATGGTAGCAGATGGTAGCACTACCTGACGATGGCTTTTCCACTGCTTTCAGTACTTGTCACACAGTCAGTTTGCGCACAGATGATCAAGTCAGGCTTAGTTATTTAGAAAATTTAGTTATTTAGAAAAGTATTGCATATTACAATGACATTTTTTGTTCAATATCTTACACCTGATGATGGAAAAGACCGAAGCAAATGAATACAGAATTGCCATATGGTATCTCTGCTTTTAGTTCTGCTATATGACTGCAGAAGAGAAAATGGTTTTCCTCTGTTACTAAAGGCTACAAACCAAGGACAACTAAAGCATTACCCACATATTAAAGGAAGAATTTTGAAGTGATAGAATGTGCTGCAAGTCAGGGGAACTGCATTTCTAAGAATATCTTAACATTTTAAACAATAACAATTCATGACAAATTGAAAACTTGTGAGTTCAAGGCCTTTTAATGTCCAGTGGATATTGGGGCAAATATCCTAAACCCACACAGGGAGAGAGTCATTATTCAGCTCTATCTATCTATCTATCTATCTATCTATCTATCTATCTATCTATCTATCGATCTATCGATCTATCGATCTATCGATCTATCGATCTATCGATCTATCGTATCTATCTATCTATCTATCTATCTATCTATCTATCTATCTATCTAGACAGACACACACACACACACAACTAATCGGGCAAAACATGTTAGGAGTCATATCAGATTTTCCCTCAGTAATTAATTCTCTGTCATTGATTTCAAGACAAAAGCTGGCCGCAGAAGAAAACCACAATGACATAGGCTGCAATGAGAAGAAAATGGGGATATCCAAATGAATGTTTTTCCAAGGAGAATCTTAAGAAGCCCTAGAGTGGGTTCATTTAAATTTGGTTATTTTCTTGGTAATTTTTAATGCAACAGGATAGAAAATAGAGTTCTTCACCTATATCTAGAAGTATGGGTAGTCCTCAATTTATGACCACAACTGAGTCCAAAATTTCTGTTGCTAAGTGACACATTTGTTAAGTGATTTTTGCCACATTTCATGACCTTTCTTGCCACAGTTTTAAGTGAATTACTGCAGTTATTAAGGTAGTGAACACACTTGTTAAGTGAATCTGGTCCCAATTGACTTTGGTTGACAGAAGGTTGCAAAAGGTGACACATGATCCCAGGACATTTGGACCAGTTGTCAAGCATTTGAATTTTGATCACATCACCATCGGGATGCTGCAACTGTCATAAGTGAATGAATAACGAACATAAGTCACTTTTTTTCAGTGCTGTTGTAACTTCAAATGGTCACTAAATGTGCTGTTGTAAGATGAAGACTACCAGTAATTGAGTCTACTTTACCAGATCAGGACTCAATTAATTACTTTAGTGCATATACAGATAATCTGAGAATATGGTTGCCCTGATGAAACTGTCTCATATCTTTTCCTGAATATTGTAATTATTATGGTTTTTTTTTACTGTGGTGTTTATTTTGTCTCAGACTAGTCTAAAAATGGTTTCTTGTTTCCATTGCACAACATATCCCTTATACAACATTATATTTCCTTCTCACTAAGAAAATGAAGTATATTAGACGTCTATGCATATTTATACAGACTTTTACACAATGTCCTAAAATTTCTCCTTGTTTGCATATTACTGAAAATAATGGGGATACTCCAATACTTTTAATAAAATGATAGACCAAATAAAGCCATATATCTATTAGATGCTGTTTTCTCTTTAGTGATTACTTTTTCAGGGATTGGGATATTTCTCAATCCATCTATTCGCTCCCATCATGCTATTCCCTTTTGGAGCATGCAACATTATGCAAAATGCAGGAAAAGAATGGGAAATAGCAAATGAAAAGCATTAAAGAAAAGGAAAAAAAGGAAAGGAAAATGAACTCTAATTCTTCCTGGGGAAGCACAATATTATCCAGAATTAAAGATAGAATCTTTCTGGAATGAGAAAGTTTCTGCGTACAGAGCAGTGGTGGGATTCATTTTTTTTTTACTATCTGTTCCATGGGTGTGGCGTGGCTTGGTGGACATGGCTTGGTGGATGTGACAGGGGAAGGATACTGCAAAACCCTCATTCCCTCCCCATTCCTGAGGGAAAGATACTGTAAAATTTCCATTTCCTTCCCATCCCACTCCAATGGAAAGATACTGTAAAATCTCCATTTCCACCCAGGGGAAGGATATACTGTAAAATCTCAATTTTCACCCCACTCCAGGACATGGATACTGTAAAATCTCCATTCTCTCCTCACCCCACTAACCTGTTTTCAGCTATGTTCTCTTGTGCAAGGCAACAGAAGAAGACCCAGCCAATCAGCTGAGATGTCAATCAGCTGGGACTCAGGAGGCAGCGAATGGGGTTAGAGCCAGCCAGAGGTGATATTTGCAGGTTCTCTGAACTACTCCATATTTCCGCTACCAGTTTACCAGAACTGGTCAGAACTGGCTGAATACCACCTTCTGGTATGGAGCCTGTTATTGGAGCCTTTTCATCTCGAGCTAGGTCCTACCAGTCTGCAGCAAGAGGACCCTGAATATCTTTCCTGTACAGCTCAAGTCAAGATATAAAATTGAATATATTCAGTACCAATGATTCTTGAATCTGTGCTGGTGGATAACATTAACCGGAAGCTTTATATAGTAGCAGCAATAGCACTGAGTCCCATAGCAACCATAATAGCAAGTCCTAGGGATTAAGCTCCCAAACCATCAATGACCCATCTACTGAGGAAGGAAGAAAATTACTTCAGAAAAGTGCCTTTCCCATCTAGTCTTTACAAGTAGATAAGTAGGGGTCCTATTGTACTCAGAGTTCCCATCTGGGGAACGGGATCCTTTAGATTAAACAATGTGGATGAAGAAAATTGGGGGTTTGGTTTTTTTAGCTTAACTGTCATTTGAAATAGTTCCTAGTGCTATTTGTGAATTCTTCGGACCCAGGCTTGCATTCCTGAGATTAACATTGTTCATGTATCTTGTTAGTGGCATGTTTCATTTGGTACTGTTGAGAGTTCATGCCTAACAGCTTTTTAGTTGAGCTTGCAATAACTATTTTTTCAAAGAATATGTCTAGATTAGGGGCCTGCACAAGAACCTCCCAAAGGTTTCTCCTGCACATTAATCAAACTTGTTTTCCAGGTCTGTGTCTTGACATGTGTAAATCATGAAGCTAATACTCCCCTGGATTTGATAGTGGCTACCAACTTGTTCTAGGCAAAATTGCAAAGTTGTGGTTATTATTTTGGAATCCTGTAAAGGTAGTTCTCAGTTTATGATCATTTTATAATGATTCCTCTGGATGTGAGCTCGAAGGAGAATGAGCCAGTCCTGGGCACATTTGGAGGGGAGACAGCTAATTGCTCTGAGGCTGTGACTCCAAACTAGGTGGAGCAGTTGATGGGAAAGTGACTGAATGAGCAGCTGGCAGAGAGTGATTTGGCTGAGGTATAGTGGCAGCAGGTTGGTCCTGAGGCTTTGGGTGGGGAAAACATGCAGCTACAGTTGGTCAATGATCCGGGAACACATAGGACAGAGAAAAATCAGGAGCAGTAAAGGTCAGCCCAACTTCTTGCAAGGCTGCAGCCTCATGCCTCTTGATGGGCTGCACCAGAAGCTGGCTATTTAGCATAGCATAGAAATGGAGACAACACTGGGAACAATGTGTTCATTTCCTAATTATGTGTTTCCTGGTCATCGTGATTCCTGCCTTGCTTTGGACTGACACTGTCCCTTGTGGAGTCTGGATTCTTGACTCATGAAGCTTATTGTGGGTTTAATTTGCCTGATTGGACTTACCTTGTTTTGGGAATTTTTATGTGCCTTGTGGACTCATTGGCCATTGCTTTGTGGACTAGCATTGGTTTGCTTTTAGCTGGACTCAGTTGGGACAGTTCTGGGTTTTTGGTGAAGGGAATTGCTGGAGAATATTAATAAAACAAATAAACCCCTCACATGTGTCCATGTCAATGAGCAGGACTTTACACATTTTTTCAGTGACCACTTGAAGTTACAATAATACTGAATGAAGGGATTTATGCATCATGACTGAAGTTACATCCATTGCAATGACCCCATAATCATGTGATTGTGATGTAGTGTTGGTAACTTATTCCCATTTATAATCAGTTATCAAGTGTCTCACAATCATGTGATGGCCATTTGCAATCTTCACTGCCAGTTTTCCCACAAAGTCAATGGGGAGTTGGTCTGGAGTTGAAAATCCTGCTTAGATTTTGGCATGGAAGATTTTAATCCCAAAGTGGAGAGATTTGGAGAAGGAGGTGTCCGAAGGCATTCACGAGAATGGAGCTCCCTTGGAGAATGATACCAGGTGGCCTTGGTAAGAAGACACAGTTTGTGTAGGCCGAGTGTGGTTGTTAGCATTCAGAGAAAAACAGTGAAGGTAAGTTGGGTGCTTTGTATGTATTGGTGGGCTGGGTGGTTGATAAAGCTTCCATGGGTGGTCTTTACTTCATGCCACACTGCAGCATCTTCCAACCTACATGTCGCCTGCGCTAGCATTCCCCAGGGATCCCCTATCCTAGAATCATCCTGAGCTCCTTAGTTGGGACTCCATCTGCATAATAAACATTAATGGGGGTACCAGAATTTCAGTTGTTGAGTGAAGCAGTTATGTGACATCTCGCTTAATGACCACTTCACTCAACAACCAAAGTTCTTGTCCCAATTGTGGTAATAAGTCAAGGCTATTCAGTATTCAGTAGCCTTAGGTCCTTGCTGTTTCAGAGATGGCTTCCTATATGAATCTTCTAAAGACAATCTATTGCCATAAGCTAAACCTGGGTTGCTTCCATTCTTCAGAAACTATTCATGGCAAAGCCAAAAGGTTTAATATCTTTATCAGGTTTTAAGATGTCATTAGAACACATCATTTTGGGAGGTTTTTAACTGCTGAGTTTAACTCTGCATTTTAACTAGTTTATTATTGCTTTCATTGCTCTTTTAACAGTTTTTTACTCTCTCAATTTTATTTTATTTCTATTGTAAATTTTTGAGAGATTTTGATAGTTGGCACTGTAGCAGATTAAGTTGATTCATTAATAATAAACGCGAACTGGGAATGAAACGGGTCAGTTCTTGTTCTTTTAAAATGCACTTGTCTTTTGGTTCTAAAACCTCCAAACCCTCAATATTTACAAGATAGTTTGGAATATGCACAAACTGGTAATAAGTCAAAGAGGATCTTAATATTCTTTTTTGTAGTTAGTAGTAATGGTGTGTTATTTATTTGTTAAATGTTTATGCTACTGTCCTTCTAATGCAGTGACTCTGGGTGGCTTACAAAATGATATGATAATATAAGATGATTAAAATAAGATTTACTAAAGACTAAAAACTGAAAAGAGACAACATGGAGATGGGGATCTTCCCACCTCTGCCAGTAGGCAGAGCCAGATTTTAAGATTCCACCTGAAGGACGCGAGGGTGGGGGCTGACTTCTCCTTCAGCGGGAGACTATTCCAAAGGGTGGGGGTCATAACAGAAAAGGTTCTTTTCCTGGACCAGACCAGCCAAAATTCTTTGGGTGATGGGATCCAAAGGAGGCTTCTGTTCCTGGAATGAGTGGGATGGAAAAATCCCATTGGGATGAGATGGCTCCTTAGATAATCTAGATCAATACCATAAAGAGTTTTAAAGGTGATAAATAACATGCTAGAATTGGGCATGAACCAGACTGGTAACAAGTGCAGCTTGTGTAATAGCAGTGTTACATGTGCCATCTGAGGGGCCTTCAGAACTGTGGTGCTTTGTACCAGTTGTAGCTTCTCAATACTCTCAAGTGTAGCCCCATGTAGAATGCATTACAGTAATTTAGCTGAGAAATGACTGGGGCATGAGTAAATCATGATCCAGCAAAGGGCACACCTAGTGTACAACATGAAGTTACATAAAGGCTTTCTTCACCATAACTGCCACTTGCTCTTTGAGCAGGAATCATGAGTCTAGGAGAACCCTCAGATTGCACATGAGAACTGTTTGTGGTAGTGTCAGCCCATTCCTAAATAAAGATAATATACCTACAGATTTTGAGTCTCCTTGAACCCACAGTTACTCTTTCTTACCAAGGTTCAGCTTAAGCCTGGTGTCTTCCATCCAGCCTCTCACAGTTTCCAGGCCCCACAAAATGAAAAGTACCACACCACTGAGGTCAGGATGGAGATGTAAAATTGAGTATCATCAGCATATTGATGATACCTCACCCCATAATGATAGATGATCTCATCTGGTGATTTCCTGATTCTTTTTTTGTTTTACAATCACATTGCTTAGTTATAGTATTCCCAGTCCACCTTACTTAAGTATTAGTTAAGTATTACTGTATTGCATAATTAGAATATTTCTATAACTGTATTTCCTGGTGGTACTTTAACAAACATTGACTATGGCTATCAAAGTTCTCTTACAATCTTTTGATTTGTGAACATATTTAATTCTTGAATATTACTGAATTAAAATATCCCAGTAATTTCAGTAAGATCCATTGGTTCCAAGTTATTATACAATTGTGTTACTTTTGTTTTTGTTTTTTTAATTTTTTTTGGATATCATCCTTAACAGATGAACTCCTATCATTTACCCTGAAAATTTGAGGGATAAAAAAACTATATAAATATTATTTTCTTTCTCTACAAAATTTAGTCTCAGAAACCTGCAAAGTAGAAAGATTTGAAAAAGTTTTGTTTTACTTCAGTTTTATCTTCAAAATGGACATGTGTCATTTTATCCAGTGTTGTGGTTATTGCTTTAGAAACTGGTTTCAGATGTGTTCAGAAGATGTATCAATACAATACCGTAAGTTTCATTCTGTAATCTCAAAATGCTGAAGGCTGTTGGATCATCGACCATCTTGGCTTTTCTTTTTAAAAAGCCTGATAGCCTACAGAGCAGTAGTGCTGTCACATTCTCAGTAACTGAAACAAGTCAGAAAAACAATGTGTAGGAAAATTTGACAGAGATTGGACTATATCTTATCCAGGGGTGGGTTTCAACCGGTCTGCGGCAGTCCGCACGGGCCAGTTGGTCGGTGAACCCGGAAGTAAGTAATTTCCAGGAACAGCGAAGGACCCACCCGCCTGCCCGCGCTCCTTACTGGTCTTTGAAGGCTTCTGCGATTCCACGCAGGCGTATGGCACATACAGCGCCTGCGCGATTCTCCGTGAGCAGCTGGAGCATTGCGCAGGTGCTAAGATGCATGCGTGAACTGCGCATGTGCACGAGAATGCTGCCAGCCCCGTTCTAACCGTACCAGTTGGAACGGGACAAGCAACCCACCACTTATCCCAAAAAGCAGCGATGGACTCATTCATTACTCCAAAGCATTACAATGCAAATAAGCTAGGAAAAATGTGTGTGATTCAGTTATGCAAGTTCCTTGTCAAATTCTTAGCAAAAATACCACCACTACAATTGAGACAGGTACCCATTATAGATGAAAAATAGAGATCATGCTCTTGGCATAGGAAAACAACATGATAACTAACAGAAGAGTTTTACTTGGAAAACACAATAGTTTCCCAAGATGAGTAATAATATGATGAAGGGAGGAATTTACAATCAGCTATTAAACCCCACATTTTGCTAATTTACTAGTTAGGCATACAATATATTCAATAAAAAGTTAGTTTGCAAATCCTTATACATGACAAAAATTATTCTACAGTTTGTATAAAATCAGCTTTATCCTTGAGTGGAACAATCAGGCTTATAGAATGGGTCCATGCATACTCTATCAGTTCACCACCTCTCAAGAACTGCTTTATAGGTTTTTGCAAACCAACTGTGATCTGAATCAATTCAGCTTTTCAAAATATGTAGAGTGATATGATTTTTTTTTTCAAATCACCAATTACAAATTCAGGGGAAAAGTAATTCAATTTGAGTCATATTGGGACAATAATAAACCGTGAAAAGACCTACAGCTGCTTCATTTTAGGGGAGAACTAGATGAATAGAGCTGGTGTGATATAATCCTTAGAAATATTAATAAAGCAAAGTTTCAGCTGAACAACTTAAAAATACATATGAAATACTCCCCTGCTTTTCTTTTACAGGAGTGAGATAGCAAGAATTAAAAAAAGGACAGTACAGCCGACTCCAAATATTCCAGCAGATAACCCAGATATAGACTATGGTGTAGCAAAACTGAAGTTTTACTTCAGCTTAAAAAGATAATTAAAAAAAATTAAATGTTCTTTTCTATGGCTTTTTGTGAGCGCTGGGATTGGTATGAAACTGAAGTGGTGGGTTTCAAACTTTTTTAGAACCTATTCTGTAGGTGTGGCCTATTTTGTGGGAGTGGGTTGGTGGTCATGTGACTTGGTGGGAGTGGCTTGGTAGTTGTGTGACTGGGTGGGCATGGGCAAGTTGGAAAATGTGGTGAAACTAACTTAACAACGCTCTTGCTTAACAACCAAAATTTTGGGCTCAATTGCGATCATAAGTTCCCTTCCTTCCTTCTTTCTTGTGTCGCTCTCCCCCACTTATTTTCTTTCTTTCCCTTCCTTCCTTCCTTCCTTCCTTCCTTCCTTCCTTCCTTCCTTCCTTCCTTTCTTCTTTCCTTCTTGTGTCTCTCTCCCCCACTTATTTTTTTTCTTTCTCTTCCTTCCTTCTTTCTTATCTCTCTCTCTCCAACTTTCTTTCTTTCTCTTTCTTTCTCTAACTCTCTCATACATACACACACCCAGACACTGGGTGTGCATCCCTCTGTGTTCTCTGTCCCATTTAGTCACAAACAGGCCCATTTACTTTAAATTTGGTCGCAAACTCCACTCACCCTGCACGAGCCCTGGTCCCACCCAAGGAGGTGAGCTCTGGGGCAGGGGAAAGTGGGGAGTCTGTGGCTCCACAACTCTCGCTCTTCATCCCTGCCTTGGTTCTGTGGGAGAGAGGTGCTGCTACTGAGGTGGTATAGCGGTGGCGGCGGAGGAGTCGGGGTGCTGCCCGCCGAGCAGTGTGACACACAGCCAGCCCAGGATCAATAGCCACCACCACCAGCCACCCCACACCGCCATCACTCGCTACCATTCAGACTGGAGGCCAGGCATGCAGAGGGGATGTGGTGCAGTGACGGCAGCCGAGTGGCAGCAGCGCTTTGGTGGGCACTGAGGGAAGGAAGCAATGAAGAAGGCTACAGGATCATTTGCCCTCGGCTATGTGACCTCCTTTTGTTCTCTGCTGCCCGAACGAGTGAATGAGGCAGACAGAGAATGAAAGGAGATTGCATAGCTGAGACAAATGATCCTGCAGCCTCCTTCCTTCATAGTTCACACATTTGGACAATGGGGAGGGCTTTCTCACATGCCTTCAGAGAAAGAAAGAAGGTGTGCAAGAAAGTTTCCCCCTACTGCCTCTCAGAGGCGGGGCGATTGGTGTGCCAGCCAATCAGTGAGTGGCGGGTGGGGAAAGCATGGTGTGGATGGGCAGGGTGAGTGAGGAAGTAGCAACTGGATGGGTGGGGGAAGCAAGCGAGGGGGGGCAGGCGGGAGGGAGCATTCGGGTACTGTCCCACCAGATGAACAGGTTCTAAAAGGTATGGTAAATTTGACAAATCCCTTGTGGCATACTGGTGAGAACTGGGAGCAACCCACCCCTGCACTGAAGACTGATCACTAATGTGGGCTTGTTGAGGAGTGTGGTTTCTGTATCTGGATTATTGGGTTTTGTGGCTGACAAACATATTAGTATAGTTCCCTAACCCTGATCTCTGGTGGGGGGGGTTGGGGGGGGGAGGAAAGGAGGGCAGACTGGTGCAAAGCATATTAGCAAAGTTTGAATTCTTCCTAGCTGTATTGACTTGCCTTATGGATTTTTGGCATCCCAGGAGAATCAGTTGTAAGTACAGATCCTTTGGGGAAGAAATCCTCATCCATAGCACAATTTGGTAATGGTTCACCAGTGATGTTCAATCAGCAGAGGTATAGTAATACAGATCAGCAGGTCACAGAAAGAGGCTGGCACAGAAACAGTGGCATCCGTAGGTACCTGCTATTAGTCTAATCAACAATTCAAAATAATTGACATAGTACGGGAACACTGGGAGATAAGGAATAGTAAAGGAGAAGTCTTGACAAAGAAAATACCTACAGGAATTTAGGAAGAAGATGTTTAGAAACGGAGATGATGGTTGGCAGCTAAAATGGCTAAATGGACTTAGAAAGCTGTAGATGGATTCTTGGTTTTAATCCAGATAAAGTGTGGCTAGTCATCATAAAATGGATTAAGTGGTTTTTGCAGTACTTAAAACTCATTAGTTTGTAAGCCTATCAAGCATTTGAAGCATGATCCAGGAGAAGAGTGCTAAAGAGTAAGAGGACCAGCAGAGGACTTAATCTATTCATGGCAGAGGACCTTCTGTGAGGTTGAAGATGATGGATGGGAAGAAAAGTGGACCAAACCTTTTAGAGCTAGGCAACCTGCCAGTTTATATGACTGAATCAGAGTAAGAGGTAATTTCCTATTAATAACTTACCTATTGTTCCATGCTGCCAGATGGAGGATTGTCTGCCTGGGGCCGATGGTGGCAGCTGGGTGGTGGGACCGCCAAGTGAAAAAAAAAAAACGTTGTGCAGTTTTCACATTGATTAGCATTGATCAACCTGGCAGCAGAAAGAAGGCTGGTGGCATTAGACACATTATAGGAGGCTTACTGTCTTTTTGGGTAGAGGAAGACTGATGGTTCTTTTCTGGGGCTGAAGGTGATATGACTAATGGCAGAGATCTAGAAGATCTGCAAGTGGGTACTCCATCAAACAGGAGATGCCAATATGGATGTGAATTGGTTGTGGCAGAGGCACTGGTATTGGCCTGTCTCCTGAGGCTACAATCTTTATTCTACCACCTTGTCTGGTAGCCATTTTGCTGCCTTTGTGGCTGGGACTCAGAGGGACTTTATGTCATCAAGTAATGCTGTGGAACAGTGGTGGGTTTCAAAATTTTTTGGAACCTCTTCTGTAGGTGTGGCCTGCTTTCCGGGTCCACTGGTGGAACCTCTTCTAACCGGTTCAGTAGATTTGACAAACAGGTTCTACAAATAGGTGCGAATTGGTAGGAACCCACCTCTGCTGTGGAAGTTCTGTATCCATGCCTGGACTCTGCAGTGACCTGGATGAGGTGCAATATGTTTTGGCTCAATCCAAACAAGACAGAGTAGCTCTGAGATTTTGGACTTCCTGGTTCCATCAATCTTCTATTTTTGGTTTTGGAAGGGGTAGCATTACCTCAAACAAACCTGGAGTCCTCCTGGACACAGGGCTCCCACTTGAGGAGCAAGTGCTGCTCTTAGGAGGGCCTTTGCAAAGTTTTGGATTGTGTGAATTGTTCCCATTTCCTCATGACCTCAGATTAAATGTTGCAGCATTCTTTGATTGAAAAATATTTGTAGGTTTCAGTTGCTGTAGAATGTGGTAGCATTTATGGTGTTGGTTATTTGGCTCATTTGGCACCACTTCTCAGCAAGCTGCATTGGCTTCCAGTGTTTTTTCTGAGTGCAATTCAAGATGCTAATGACTTGTGATCAGGTTACTCATGGACCACCTTTCCTCAATTTTTTCTATTTGTTCCAACTGGTCTAGCAGGAGAAGCTTTCTACAGATGCCACTGGCTAAGAAATGACAGCTGGTAGGCCTCAGGAGGAGAGCGTTTTCTGCCATGGTGCATACACTTTGGAACATCATTCCTTCTGAGATTGATTATCTAATCTATTATAACCTGGTTTATTATAAAGTCCTCTAAACTAATTCTGGAACTGGGCCTAAAGACTTGGGAGTGCGACTTGGCTGTGTTGAACTTCATTTTGTAAAGTTTGACTGCTATGTGTTTTTATTGTTATATTATGTATTTTATGTGTTTTATCTTTTTTATTGCAAGCTACCTAGAGTTACATATATGAAATGGCCTGCTAAATAAGCAATGAATTAATCTCTAAACCCATCTTAATCCGGATCTGTAGATAGAATTATAACTGTGTACATCAGTGGTGGTGTACAGGTGTACCAGTGCCTGCCAGGAGCACTGGGTACCGTTCTGCTCGGTGCTCCGGAGGGACCACTTGTCCGCCCTCCTTACCTGTATTTGAGCTCTTCGGTGCTTCGGTGCACAGAGCGTACGGCGCCCTGTGCGATGCTTGGCCAAGCAGCTGAAGCATCGTGGAGGTGTTGCAGAGGCATCATAGGAGGTAAGAATGCATGCACGTGCTGCATGTGCGTACATGTGGTGGACGCCAGGCCCCCTTGCACTGTACCAGTTGCAACGGGTTCCGGAACCCACTACTGGTGCACATATATGCTAACCTTAGATTAAATCTATGCACTTATATATGCTTAGAGTTGACTAGAGCAGAAGGTGGAAATTCAGGGAGAAAAAATCTAATTTGTACTTTTGGAACTTTGTCTTCTGGATGGAAATTGTTTGCATTGGTATACAGAGCAATTAGGCTACCCCACACTTTACTTGCAAAGTTTAGCTGGAAATGAAACGATTACTTCTATATATTGAATCAGTAATTTGAATAACAAGGGAGAATAGTACTTATTTTGCCCTGTTTCTCTCAATCAAATCCTTGAAACCCTTAAATTTTAATAATAGGAACATTCCATCAGCACAAGAGGCAGCAAAGTTTCAGCTTGTAACTAGATGAAAGCAGTAACGTGCGGTCAGCTTTAGGCCTGGTGAGGCACTTTTTAGACTTGTGGACTTCAACTCCCAGAATTCCACAGCCAGGCATGCTCAGTTCCAATTTAAAGCGACAGCATTTCCCCCCCTTGCAAAATAAGTTTTCCCATTCTTTTTCTTCTCCCTCCCCCTCCTCCCTCCCTCCCTCCCCCTCTCTCAAACAGAAACATGCACACAGAGAACTTCGATCCCTCTCTCATTCACACACTCTCAAACACAAACACAGAAGTTGGATTGGATATATTTTCCAAAGGCTTGAAAGCAGCTCCTCTGCCATACCCCCCCTTCCCCTGCTGCCTTCCGATCAAACTTTTTGAATTCCTCCTCCCTCCCACACACACATTTTCTAGCTGTTTCAGAGATGATTTCAACTCTGCTTCTCCCTGCCCTGCCCTGCCCTGCCCTCCCCTCTTGAAAAACCAGAGCTCTGTCAGACTGAGCTAGTTGCTCCCAGAGAACTCTAAAAAGCCTCTAAAAATGCCCTCTACAGGAGGGGAGAGAATACGTGCCTCATTTGTATAAGGAATTCTTTGCTTGTTAACCCTTGCTTAACTCTTAAAAGGCGAAAAATTCCTTACGCAAAAGAGGCCCCTAGTTCTCTGGCCTCCTCCTAGTTAATACTGAGAGCAGACACCAAGCCACTGTGACTTGAAATCTGGTAGCAACTACCCTGGCTTTAATTATTTTTTAAAAAATATTTAAAATTGTTTCCTTTCCCTGAGGAGACTGGTGAGGCCCCACCTCCCTTGCCTCTAGTAACTGCACGTCCCTGGATGAAAGAATCTGAGAGATGAGAAAGTGAATGAAACAGCAATTTCCTTTACCCCAAAGAACTTGAGGTAACATTTATTAAGATGATGCTAACTGGCTTCTTTCTCATGTTGTCAGAGAGCCTACCATGCCACCAAGTCCTCCAGAATTCTCCAAATACGTAAGAAACACAGAAAAGCCATATAATCTTCAAAATGTTAGTTATCCTTCAATTCACAACTCTTTGATTTGGCTTGTTTTTTTCAAAAAGAGTCATTTAATTTGTGATGCTGCTTGTGATTTGGTCCAACTTTTGGTGAATCAAAACACTTTAGAAGCTTTGCATAATTTCAATCATTTTCTCAAATAAACTTAGATTTTATCCTATATGCACTATTCCTCTTGTCCATTGTCCCAGTCACAAAATAATCTTCATTGTAAACTCTACATAAGCCAGGATATTACGAGTTCTAATTCCATCTTAGTCATGAAGCCAGCTGAGGGATCTTGGGCAAATAATTTTCCCCCAGCCCTGAGAAGGAGGCAATGAAAAAGCCTCTTCCAAAATCATGCCAAGAAAGTTGGAGGGACTTGTCCAAGAAGTCTACGGGAGTAAAAAAAGTGACTTGAAACACACACACATAAGTGCGCTCATGCACACACACACATACACTCACACACAAAAACACAGACACACAGACACACAGACACACAGACACACACACAGACACACATAGAGGCTCTATTAAACTTTTGAAAGAAGTATTTCAAAATTAATAGAAGGCCTTACAAATTCCATACAGGAGCTGCATGAGATAAGCCTCATGTTGTTGCTTCACAAGCTATTCCTATTTCTCTATATATGTAAGTGCCTGCGCCGCCATTTTGCTTGATCTTTTTCAGAAATCAGCCAGCACATTCTGATTCTTGGAGTTATTAAAATTAACAGATTAACAGAGTTGGAAGTCCAATTACTAGTCCAAGACCCCCTTTCAAGTAGGAGGCCCTACACTATTTCTGACAAATGGCAGTCTAATCTCTTCTTGAAAGTCTCAAGTGATGAAGCCCGCAGAGCTTCCAAAGGCAAGCTGTTCCATTGGTTGATTGTTCTCACTGTCAGAAAGTTTCTCCTTATTTCTAGGTTGAATCTCTCCTTGGTCAACTCTGAGAATTTATCAAAATAATTTTGATGACCACTGTTATGTCTTATAATCTGTATTCCTTGTTGGTTTAAAAATATACGTTTTTTTTTTCAGTTTCTATAGGTGCCCATCTCAGCCATGTGACTCTGGGCGGCTTACAATCTAAAACTATAGAACAGTTAAAACAATTACTAAAAACAATAAAACATAAAAAAAATCATCTCTACATGAATTTATATACTGCCTGTATCAAATGGGAAACTTTTAAGCTGCATGAGGGTGTAATCAGGCACATATCTGAGTAAATATGCCTGGGTTACATGCACATATGCAGGAATAATTCATACAGAAAAATCCTTTCTCTCCAGAATCTCAGCTATATGCAGATTGTTGATTGTGAGAGTTTGAAGTCCTTCTACTGCAATAATTCCAGTGCATCTTTGATTACCTTTTCCCTAAAGCTATTAGTAGCAGGAGAAGATATTTGCATTGAGATTGCTAGCAGTAATGACAATGAGGTTGCAATTGGCCACAGGGTATGGCAGATTGCAAAATCGAAGGCAGGCAGGCAGGCAGGTGTGTCTTTATGGCGTTTATAAATTGCAAAATGTAAGATAGATGACTTAAGTTAACCTATAGCAATTTAAACTTTTTTTTAAAAAAAGTAAAAGATTTGTTTTTTCCCTTTCTTCCTAGAAGGTATGATTATAGAAGAAAAGTACTAAAAACTGTCATGTGTAGTTCTTTTCACAAAAAGAAAAACATTTCAGGATAGAGTGTTATCCTGTCTCTCATCCAAATCTCTAGATACTTTTTAATAATGAGAGGAATTATTCTGCACTATGATGGTTCATCCAAATTTCAGCTCTAAGGTCACTTAAAGCTATTAGACCCTGATGCCTTACAATGATGTCCTAGCTATTATTCTGCATTTAATCATGGAGATGGCCAGTTTTCACTTGAAATGGCCCATAGGAGGGTGCAAAAAACAAACTATCCAACACTCACCTTCCCCTTGGTTCTTCCCTTGCTGCAGTTACTTTTCCTGGCAAGGGAAAGAAAGGGGAGGAACCTAGCTACATGAAAGGGGTGAGAAAGTGCTGGACCAAACCATGAAAATCTCATCTTAAGTCTCAGAAGTTTGTTGGGAAAGAAGCAGCAAGCTTTTATCTAAGCCTTTTTGCTGTGACTTGTAGAGCTTCTCTATGGCTGGAGATAAACTTGGGTATATCCCACATAATTCACTTTTTGCTGCTAAGATGCAGTCAGTCAACACTGCCTAACTGCTTGCTGTGCAGTCTTGCTGTGTCCTTGGTGTTAGGCCCAACAGTTTTTCTTGTAGCATCGTCATACTGCACACTTTCCTAATTGCATACCCTGTACTTCATTAGTGTCTCTGTATCAGAAAGCTGGCACACTTTCATAATTGCAAACCATGTACTTCATTAGCCTCTCTGTATCAGAAAGCTGGCACATTTCCCCTTGCTTAAAATTTAATCAGAGGTTTTACAGCTCATGAACATTTAACAGGAGCAGACAGAACTCTGAAACTTTGCATTTTGATTTAATTACTGCTAACAGACATATGCCATTTTCAGCTGTTTTCGTTCCCCTGTACAGCCAAATTTCTTACAGTTGAAAAGCCAAATGTAAGTTTGGATAAATAGTTTTCAGATCCTCTTAGTAAGGTGCAGGAAGCCCTTATCTCCTGCCTAGCAGGATGTAGCAGAAAATAATCCCTTAAAAGTTTGTCAATCTGTATGTTTCTGTCCGTGGTAGAGGGATCCCCATTTCAAATCTGATGGTGAAATCTAAATACTTGGCTCTGCTTCAGTCTAAGATCATGAGCATTAACTGAGAAAAATGTTGTATATCAAATAATTGAGTAATATCAAAGTATTTTTATATCTTGATGGAAAGATGAATTTTGGTGTGTGATATTGACATAACAAAATAAAATTAGAGAAGATGTGTTGCCACAACTATATTGTGCAGGAGATTTGTGGATTTGAAGGCAGTGAACACACAAATGAGTAGAAGTTGAAAGGATTTATTGAACAAAGCAACCTACAAGAATAACCAGTTGCACAGTGTAATATAGGTTGAAATACCCACTGTGAAGGCAGTAAAAGAAGAAGCAGCCATATTGAACAAGGAACATAAACACAGAAGAACATTTTATGTTTCCCATCTTTTCCAGAGGCAACAGCTGTATTTTTCTAGATTATTCCTGTAAATGCATTGCATCAACCCTGGGTAGGCTTATGTTGAAACTCCTCTCTAGGAGAAGTTTCATATAATATATAATGCTCTGGTGCAGTTATTCGTATGTCAAATTAAGCAAACTGATTTATCATTCTTGTCTGTCAACTAGCAAAACATCATGTAGCAATAGCTCCCTGCGACAGGATTCTGAGTTTGGAAGTGCACATATTCAAGAGAGAGATATCACAATTAAACTCAGAGGCCCAAGAAGATGAGATAAGATAGATGAGAAGCTGCTGAATGGGGATGAGGAGGTAGAATTTCAGAGACTTGTTTTTAGGAATCAAGGGCAAATTGAACCATTGAAGGCAGATGTTTCAGTGTATTTGTAGTTATCAGGCTATCTAGAGGCCTTTTCGACATCTATCTCAGCGGAATCCAGAACATGCCTGATTTCAAACCTGGTTCCTCCAATATTCTTAATTGGGATTTGAAAACTAATGAACTAGAATCTCTAAAAACAAGCAACAAACAACTCCATCCCCATATTTCCAAACATAGCAAAATGCTGGAAATTCATGAAAGCAATAATGACAGTATATACCAGGAAGCATACACAGAAATAAATTACCCTTATATAACTAAAAAATCCTAAATCTAAAATTGAAGGGAACAAATGAAGATTGAAATAAATATATGTATTCCTATATGTTAAAAAAATAACTAGTTCATACACACACCTGTGTATGTATGTTTGTGTGTATTCGCTTGTTATTTTTGTATCACTGGTTATTATGATGAGCAGTTTGGCTTTTGCTTTCAACAAGCTGCTGAATTCTGAACAATGAAGAGCACAATATAGGTCACTTTCAAAGTCAAGCCTCTTGTTCTGTTATGAGCTATAAGTGTGGAAGAAACAGTTTAATAAAGCACTGTGTGATGAAAATAGACTCTGCTCGCTTGTTAATAAAATAAAACAAGTGATCTTTGTGGGAAGTTATCTCTGGCAACTGAATTAAACTTAAGTTTCCAAAAAAGTTATTTTGGAGATTCTCTGGAGAATACTGAATGTTTCTGGTAAAAAAAAATGTCCTTGAAGTTTCATGTATAATATACTGAACTTTGCTAAAAGGTATCATTTTTGAAACCTTGAAGTTCTTGGCATATTCCATGATATTGCAGAAATAGAATCATGTCTTCCTTCAGGTATCTGACATATAGAAGGTTTCAGGAGCCGACTAAAACAGAGAAGGCCACATGATTTTCTTTTTCTATATTTGTTCAATTTAAAGATGGAAACGTGCAACATGAGTGTCAGTCAAGCTTTAGCAGAATAGTCAAGTACTTTTAATCCTCTGGCCTTCTTCTTTGGGATGGTCCAGGAGATGTGATTCTGGGATGAATTGATGCTGGTAGCCCTTAAAGAAGTGTTGATTTAAAAGGTAAAGGTAAAGGTTCCCCTCACACATATGTGCTAGTCATTTTTGACTCTAGGGGGCAGTGCTCATCTCTGTTTTAAAGCTGAAGAGCCAGTGCTGTCCAAATATGTCTCCAGGGTCATGTGGCTGGCATGACTAAATGCTGAAGGCGCACATAACACTATTACTGTCCCACCAAAAGTGCCCCCTATTTTTCTACTTGCATTTTTTATGTGCTTTAAAACTGCTAGGTTGGCAGAAGCTGGGACAAGTAATGGGAGTTCTCCCCATTATGTGGCACTAGGGATTCGAATCGCCGAACTTCTGACCTTTCGATCGACAAGCTCAGCATCTTAGACACTGAGCCACTGCGTCCCTTCCAGTGTTATTTTACTCCCTCCCTAATAAATCCTCCTTGAATCCAGAGATATTAGAAAACTACAATCTGGTTTCCAAACATTCTTTTGAGTGTAAATGCTGTTGAGAAGTTTTGGAACTAATACAAAGTGCCTTATCTAGATACACATTAGCCATGTATGGGGCTGAGACAGTTAATTACCTCTGTTAGGATTTGGATGGGGATAATGTGCCTGCCTTAATCTTTTGGGAACCCTTGGTGATCTGATATCAATCATGGTATTCTTCTCGACCATCTGCAGGAACCAAGGATTGGAGGTAGTGTCCTATAAAAGTCCCCCCCCCCCCATTTTCTCAGCAGCCAGTTACAATCGGTGGCAGTTCGAAAGAGAATAATGGATACTTACTCCCGTGGGAAGGTGTTAGGGATCAGTTCTTTCACTTTTATTATTTAACATCTCCATAAGGCTGTTGAAGAGCGTCTGCTGGTTCAGACTGAATATTTAATTCAGTTTACTTGGCAGAATGAAAAAAAAAGTCATGCAAACTAATATACTCAATCCAAAGTTTATATGGTACTTCCACCAATACCACAGTGTTAAAAATATATTGAGATAGATTATTTCTTCAAATCATTTTTATACTTGACAAAGAATGGATGTTCTTCCATTTCAATAATACAGTGTTTTGGGGATCATAAAACTATATAGCATCTATGTCCATTATTTTTCTGCTAGTTTCCAAACGGTTAGAATATAATGTAAAAGAATGTAAATATCTCTAAAAACCAATGAATCTCACAGCACAAAATTAATATATGACATGTATTCAAAAAGGAGCCATTACAGTATAAAAGCATTTCATATGAATCATTATTGCATTCTAAGAAGTGTATCTCTATTTATGACGTGTCCAAAAATATAAAGTAGTGCACTGGTTGTTTAAATCAATAGGAATCTGAGGTACAGATGCAAAATGTCCTTTCCCCAACATTCTTGTGTGAATCTTCTATTCCTTATTTTCCATACCTTGCTATATTTTTGCTTTGAGTTATCCCACTGCATACTTCCCTCCATTTAGTACCTTGTGTTGGGTACATTTTTTCAATCAGCTGTGAATCTATTTTGTAAGTGATTACCACACATTGTTCCATTTTATGAAGCACATAAAAGGAATAAAAAATTGGAATATAAATTTCAAAAATATAAAATATAAAAACAAAATGGAACATAGCTAAAACTAGTTTACATCGACACCATTCACTATATCCCTGCATTACTTATTTTCCTTAGAAACCATTCTAAGGAAGCCAGGTGGCGCAGTGGTTAAATGCAGCACTGCAGGCTACTGCTAGATCAGCAGGTCAGCGGTTCAAATCTCACCGGCTCAGGGTTGACTCAGCCTTCCATCCTTCTGAGGTGGGTAAAATGAGGACCCAGATTGTTGGGGGCAATATGCTGACTCTCTGTAAACCGCTTAGAGAGGCCTGAAAGGCCTATGAAGCGGTATATAAGTCTACTGCTATTGCTATTGCTATTATTCTTGCTTTCAATAAGTCCATATGTTCAGATAACTACTTTGTTTTTTTAGTCATCCCATGTCTTTTTTAAAGGGCTTCATCAATTCAATATAATTTTGATTGCCTATTTGCCCCTTGCTCCCATTCCTTGCAAGAGAGCACATGATATATCTTTCAAGCAACATTTGCATATTTTAAAATTTTTTCCATCTACTTTCCATTTTTAGTAAATATTTTCCCAAGGCAAGCAAATGTATCTACATCTTCTAAGATTTACTCCCAGCTCATTTATATATAACATAGTTGCTGATCCCATTTTCATCATTTGGGTCTTTAATAAGTTGTAGATCCATATATTACATTACAAGCATACAGTATCATATTTGCTGCAAATCATTTAGCTTCTGCGCTAAAACATGGCATTATCTCTATACAAAAGTTAATTTACATCTACTTTCCTAACCAACACATTTCTGTTTTCATGAGCATTCCCAATAGATTGATTTACACATGTCTTTTTTAAAAACCAAAGGGATATTTCATTTTCTCATATTAATGTCTGTTCAACATTGAACCATTATTTAAATTGTCCCCAAAGTGCTTTTCAAAAGACACCTGGACATTCTTGGTTTTTTTTTTCTTCGAAAATTTGTTGCTTCTTGTCCAAGAAGCTTCTTCAGTTCTTCATTATTGTTTTCATTATGCTTTGCTTCCTTCCTAAACTATCCTTGCTACATTTAGCAGCTAACCTTCAGGTCCAGATTCTGACATAGGATTCCATAATTCAGTCTTAGTCACCTGCTCATATATTTTCTTTAAACAAAACATATATAATAAACTGACATTCATATGTACATATGTGCCCATCATAAAATCACACTACACTTCAGATTTTGATCGATCAACTCTTTTCATCAAAACTCTGCCAAATCCTTTCTTTTTTCTTTTAGTTAAACTAGCAACTAGAAAGATTTCTAGCTACTTATGCTACTTTTACTGTTGTATTGGAGAATACAAATGACATTCTTAAAACTGTCAACCAAATATAAAGTCTGCACACAAGAGGTTGTACAGCCAAAAACACAAGCAAAGCACACAACTATATATTAATGTTTCTCTATTGATACAAACTACTCCTGAAATTTTACCATGTTTAATATTCTTAAACACTTCTGATTTTCTTTTCATCATTTTTTCTTGAACACCAATATTGACAGCATTCATTTCCGTTCTGCATGCTGATATATTGCTGACGTTCTCATTTCCTCACTTCAGTTTCACTCCAAATCATGTCATCATGTTATTTTTAATTCCGTTCACTTGAATGGAATTAAGATGAAGAATACTTACTCAGCTTTTTTCACTCACTTCTAAAGTTCCAAAAGAACTTCCATACTATCCAAATATTTCTGCAGTTTCTCTGCCTTTTTTAATTGTACCTATCCCTTGCTTTTTTTGACATTATTGCAATTCACTTTTTCTCTGAACGAGAAGAATGAAGAGAGTTTATTGTATTGTGACTAGAGGTGGAGCTTTCACCTCACAATCAGAAGGCTGCGAGTTCATTCCTAGGTATTGGCAGACATTTCTCTCTTTGGGTGCAATGAGTACCATGATTGTTTGCTGTGAACTCCACATAGGCATCAGGAAGGGCATCCAGTCAGCAAATGCTCATTACAGGGTCATTTAAAAAAAGAAAACAAAAACTCGAGAGACCGCCTCCTGACGATTATCTCTCTCAGACCAATTAGATTTCACAGGTTAGGTCTCCTCCGGATTCCATCTGCCAGCCAATGTCGGCTGGCGACTCCCCGGGGGAGAGCCTTCTCTGTTGCAGCTCTGGCCCTCTGGAACAAGCTCCCTGTTGAGATCAGACCCTTACTACCCTCCCGGCCTTCCGCAAAGCCACCAAGTCCTGGCTGTTCCAGCAGGCTGGGGGGGGGGGGGGGGCTGAGAAGCATTTACCTCCATGGAAATTGTGAATGTTGGTTTTGTTTTTAATATGTTGTCTTTGTCTCGTTTTCCCCCTTTCCCTTGTCTTTTGTGAGCCACAGAGTCCTCCGGGAGTGGGCGGCATACAAGACAAGACAAATAAATAACTGCTCTTCTCTTCTCTTCTCTTCTCTTCTCTTCTCTTCTCTTCTCTTCTATTCTCTTCTCTTCTCTTCTCTTCTCTTCTATTCTATTCTATTCTATTCTATTCTATTTTAATCCATTCCATTCCACTCCACTCCACTCCATTCCATTCCTATGCTGCCACCTCACTATCCAAATGACTTTGGCTGACTTAAAACACAATACTATATTCTGAATAGCTGTGTACCTCAGCAATAATTATCTTATATGCATTTTCTCCCAACCACAGGCCCTTTTCACTTCATCATCTTGCCAAGCATTTTTGATCATGTTTCATACTAGCGTAATTCTGTTCACTTTTTGTGGTATTGTGGTAATTCTTTCTACTCTAAGCAGATTCTACATCCTCTTTATTTATATTCACTTTCCATTTATTATTCTGGAAGATTGATCTATCATTTCATAGATTTTCATGCAAGATTTGTATTTTCTTCTCCTGCACTTGTGCCTCTTTCATTGTAGTTTCTTTTATAAATTTCTTTTCCTATCTTAATTTTCACATTAACCGTTTATTACTCTTGAATTGTTCACTAATTTTCCCTCTTTTTCTCATTAGATTGCCTCTAAGCAGATACATTACTTCTATTTATCTTATTAATAAATGTTTACTTTATAAATCAATTAATCAATCCTTGGTATCATTTATTCCTCTTCTAAGTTGCAATTTTCCATATATCATATATTTCCATATATTGATTACCAAATGGGCCTGTAAATATTGATTTGTAAATACCATATCTATTGTCAACCAAGTTAATATAGTGTTGTTTCATCACATAAACTAGGATATAAATATAGTGTAGTGAGATATGCTTATGATGGGGTCTGTCTAGAGCCAAGGTGGCGCAGTGGTTAAATGCAGCACTGCAGGCTACTTCAGCTGACTGCAGTTCTGCAGTTCGGCTGTTCAAATCTCACCGGCTCAGGGTTGACTCAGCCTTCCATCCTTCCGAGGTGGGTAAAATGAGGACCCGGATTGTTGGGGGCAATATGCTGATTCTGTAAACTGCTTAGAGAGGGCTGAAAGCTCTATGAAGCGGTATATAAGTCTAACTGCTATTGCTATTGCTATTGTCTTTGATAGAAACATGAAGAAAAGAGAAAATTTCTTACTTCATATACTTCCTGTTTATGTTTATGCTTAATTTTCAAACATTATACATTTTTAATTATGAATGTTGATGTCACTATTGCTACTTTATTCTAGTTCTAAAAGTGTCCTCAAATGTTTATTTTTAGGTTTTGGAATCAAATCACTCTATATTTCCTTTAGCTATCTTCTGCATAGCAAGTAATAATATGGCAAGTCTGTGAAAGAATGTAAAATGTAAATGTTGAATGTAAAATGTTCCTGTTTAAGAGTCTCTTGAAAATTTTCCCTCTGCCTTAAGCACAGCAAGTCATATCAATAAATGTCATGATGACTAAAGAAAAGAAAAAAGTATAACATACTCTTTTAAAACACACAAAAAAGTAAAAAAAAGAATAAAATGTAGCCAATAGGATGTATAAATAAATGTCATTACTTTAAATTGAATTATACATTTGAAGTTTTGACAAAATATAGGAAATGTTTAGTGGACTGTCATATGGAACAAAATATTTTGGTTTTCATTTTTGATAAAATGTGACTGTTTCACAAAGAAATAAATGGTTTTAGTTGAAATAAATAACCTCAGCTGTAGGTTGACAAAGCAGTGCAAAAAGACGTAAAGTCCCTCTTTATTTATTCAATCTATGTGCTGAATATATATTAAGGGAAGCTGGATTGGAAGAAGATGAGTGTGGTTTTAAAACTGGAGGAAAAAACATCAATAACTTGCTCTATGCAGTTGACACTATTCTGGTAGGCAAAAATACAAATGATCTCCAAGCTCCAAGAAAAAAAGTCAAGAAGAAAAATGAAGATATGAGATCAAATTGTTATACCTAGACACATTGTGCAAAGACTTCCGTCTCTTGGGAAAATAATGAAGAGAATGACCAATGGTCAGGTGCATGGATTCAATTATAGTGATGATGGGTGATATTAAAACCTCTCAATGGCCAGACTAGGGACTAACAGTGATGGAGAAAATCTGCCATGTGGTTGCTAAGAATCAGTGACTTGATAGCACTCACTCAGTCACTCAGTCACTCAGTCACTCAGTCACTCAGTCACTCAGTCAGTCACTCAGTCAGTCAGTCAGTCAGTCACTCACTCACTCACTCACTCACTCACTCACTCACTCACTCACTCTATCAATGGTAAACATCTATTCTGAAAGAAGCATTCATATATTCAATGTGATTTACAAGTTTGTACAGGATTATAGTCTTATTCGATAGTTACTATGATTATAATGCCAAAAATGTGATCCAAGTAGAGTTCAAAGGTGTGAGAAATTCTACAATTTCTATATTATACCATTCTGATTTCCTTTGGAAATGACAACTTTAAAAATGTAAATGCTGAATATTTGAGTTTATTGGCAAATACATTGATTAAGGATAGTGGAGGCACATCTTACACTAGCTTTCCCCAGTCTGTAATTTTTCAGTTGCATTTGTCTTCAACCAAAATGATTAGCCATTGAAGTGTTACCCTGTGGTAAGGTGGGCAACCAATAAATTTGATAAATAAATAAAAATAAAGTTGAACTCCAAAACACATAAAAGTTCCATTGTCTTAGGAAAAGCTCTTTAAACTCTCCAATGGATAGATAAATCTAACCTCTACATCAGCTTTTCAGACAAGTCCCTGAATTACTTGATATTATTAACTTAAAGGAGCTTCTCGAATATAGTTTATGTTTTGTGTCCCTTATAAAAAAACTCCAATATATCTTTTCTTATATATTCCCTTTCCTTTCTATATTTCTTTTCAACAATATATAGATTCCATTATATGTAGATTAATCTGGTTTTTTTTTGCATAAATATATCGTTTTCTAAAAATTGACCCCATAAAAACACATTACCTAAAAACACATTACCTAAAAAAGACTATTATCATTGCTTTATACAACCACTTTAGTTCTCCAAAAATATTTGGGTTTGTAAATCTGCCTTCTCTCTAGATTGCTCTACATTTTCCTGAAATAACTAGCCAAAAGCCTCATGTCAAATTTTCCCCAGTCCATCAGTCTGGGAATTTATTGCTTCATATCCTAATAGTCCTTCTCTGACTTTCCAGATCTCCCCAAACTGCTTCAATATATCCCACAATCTAATGTTGGAGTCCCCAACTCTTGGTCCATGGATTGGTATTGGGCTGCAGCATGCCAGCAACTGGACCACACAAACAAGCTAAATTCCACCCACAGGATGCAGGCAGCACACAAATCCTCTCCCCCTCTGGATCATGGAAAAACCTTTCTCCACGGAATTGGTCCCTGGTGCTCAAAATGAGTGTGTGTGTGTGTGTGTGCTGGTTTAGTGGCTACCATTTTGAAACACTATTGCTGTTACCTTATTACATTCACATGCCCTCGTCGACCTATCCCTACTATATAATCTCTGTTCTCAGAAACATTATAGTTTCCAGGACCCTTGGTTGAAAGGGAATCTAGCACTGTGCTTTAATTTCACTGGGTGGCTTTTGCTCTACCTGTTGCCTCCTTGAGTTTCCCAAGAAGTCTTAGAGTGCAACCTTGGGGGCCTGGCTAAGCTATGACCACAACAGATAATACAGACCCATGTAGTCCTAGTTTCAACTAGTCCAATGGATCTCTTTCTAATCTATAATTGGTAATTGCTGACTGCAGTCTGTCTTCTGGTCTATAATCTCCAGAATTCCCAGCTTAATCTTGATGTCCTCCTTACCTCTTATCCACCAATCTTCTCCTCCTTCCCAATTATTCCTTTATCCAGTCGATAAAGATGATCACTCTATTGGTAGTTTATTTCCTGTAGTTATAGAAATGAAGGAAACTGGAGCCTCAACTTCTCTTCCTTTCCTACCACTTTCACTATCTTCTTTCTTTTCTGTTGCTTTGGATAGTTCCTCAGGTCCATCCTAGAAATCTGTATGCAAATCTTCATTTACCGTGGTGGCACAGTGGTTAGAATGTGCTACTTCAGGCTACTTCTGCTGATCACCAGCTGCCAGCAGTTTGGCAGCTCGAATCTCACTGGCTCAAGATTGACTCAGCCTTCCATCCTTCTGAGGTGGGTAAAATGGGGGCCCAGATTGTTGGGGGCAATATGCTGACTCTGAAAAATGGTTAGAGAAGGCTGTAAAGGCACTGTGAAGTAGTATATAAGACTAAGTCCTATTGCTACTTTTCATATATCTTCTATCTTCCATTCCTATGCAGATCTATGCCTGTCCAAATCTATCAGTACTGTGCCTGTCCAAATCTGTCCAGATTCACTTTACAAGCATCCCAAATATCTCCCTTCACACATTCTTAAACATTCTCATTCCCTCCCCTCTCTAATGTTCTTAGGGTGCCATGAAAAAAAGTGACAGAAAGAGATTGAGTCTATCAAGTTGTTTGGGGGATGACATTAAAATCAATATAATGTGCTTCTGATAAAAAGTGAATATCAGTTAAAGCGAGAAAGATTTTGTCACAATAGAAAATGGGTTATGTTTGTATTGTAGTTCTAGCTAACAGAGATTAAGTAAGTGTATCTATTTAAAGATGGCAAGTTAAATTGCAAGTTATTGATTTCACTCTTTTGCTGTGCCTTCTTAGGAGCATCCAAGTTTATGAATTGGCAGATTCATCTAAGATGGCAGCCAATATTTCTTTGTGACAGAGTTGAAAGAACAGGAAGGAAAAACTATTTGTAATACTGCTTGTACTTTGCCTCATCTTTCTTCTATTCTTAGATTGACACCAGGTGATACTCAGTTGTAAATGCATTGATTTGTGTAAATAAATGAACAGTAACAATTAATTACACACTTTGTGAATGCAACTCAGTGGGAAGGCAGGGACTGTGCAGGCTTGTTCCCTTCTGCTGATCCCAGTGGTGTGATCAGAAACTTCATTAACAGGATGCAAAACCTTTGGTTATTCCTGCATGTTCTCATGTTTAAAAATCTATTTATTTTGAAAAGCAACAGCAGCAAAAGGTAGAGTTTACGTTTATTTTTGATGTAAGGCTTTTGAGCCTCCTCATTGGGTTTGAGTGGTGCATGCCTTTGACCAAAGCTGATGTGGCAGACCAGCACAGGCTACCCTGAGGAAATAAGGCTTTGCCGTGTGAATAGTTTGGATGCTTATGAGTTTTCCCTATGGCTGGATTGCAGTTCTCTCCATTGATCCTTGAGTCAACAGAAAACTAAATTAGCATAAAATTTACTTCCCCCCTGCTCAATCCCTTTCTAGCTTCTATTGCTTCTGTTCTAACTCACTGCCAATGGTGCTGCCTGGATTTTATATGCTCACTAGATGATTACCAAAGTGATTCTACTGGTCCTACTGCCCTTCTCCTTTTGCAGGAAAAATATCCACTAATGATGCCAAACCAATCTTATTTCATTCTTTGATAAAGTGACTAAATTAGTAGACCAGCAAAATGCTGTGGAGTGGACATAGTATACTTAGATTTCAGTAAGGCATTTGACAAAGTAGACCACAGTCTACTTCGTGGTAAGCTAGGAAAAAAGTGGGAATAGACAACATCACCCTGAGATGGATTTGTAGCTGGCTGACAAACCATACTCAATGAGTAGTCCTTAATGGTACTACATCCACCTGGAGAGAAGTAAACAGTGGGATACCACAAGGCTCCATCTCAGACCCAGTACACTTGAATATCTTTATAAATGATTCATATGGGGGAATAGAAGGGGAATTCATCAAATTTGCAAATGATACTAAACTGGCAGGACTAGCCAACATCCTGGAATACAAGCTCAGATTCCAAAAAGTTCTTGACAATCTTGAACAATGGACCCTATCCAACAAAATGAATTTTAATGTGGAGAAAAGCAAAATTTTACATTTAGGCAGGAAAAACCAAAGGTTTAAGTACAGATTAGGTGAGACCTGGCTCAAAAACAGTAATTGTGAGAGGGACCTTGGAGTCCTTGTGGATGATCACTTGAATATGAGTCAGTAGCACCAAAAAAGCTAATACAATCTTGGGCTGTATAAACAGAGGAATAGAATCAAGATCATGTGAAGTATTAGTGCAGCTTTACAAAACCCTAGTAAAACCCCCACCTGGGTTACTGCAACCAGTGTTGGTCAGCATACTACAAAAAGATTTTGAGACTTTGGAAACAGTTCAGGGAAGAGCAACTAAGATGATCAAAGGCTGGAGACTAAAGCATATGAACGATGCCTGCAGGTTTTGGGTTTGGCTAGTCTAAAGAAAAGAAGAATCAGGGCTGACATGATAACACTATCCCAGTATTTGATGAGTTGTCACAAAGAAGAAGGGGTCAATTTATTCTCTAAAGCAGGAAAGGGCAGGACGAGAAACAATGATTGGAAACTAATCAAAGAGAGAACCAACCTGGAATTAAGGAGAAACTTCCTAACAGTGAGGAGGACAATTAACAATTAACCAGTGGAACAGTTATCATGGGTGCTCCATCACTGGAGATTTTAAAGAAGATACTAGACAGTCACTTATCTGAAATGGTACAGCTTCTCCTGCTTCAGCAGATGGCTGGACTATAAGACTTCCTTCCATCTCTATTCTATTTATTTCATGGCACTCCAGCAGAACAAAAGTCAGTTTGGCTGCAGGAGAGTCAATTTTTAAGGCACCTTCTCATGGCCTTCTTTCTACATTGCATTTTGCTAAAGGAAAAAAAAATCAGAGTTGAGCTATGCTGAGGAACTGGAATCCCATGCAGAATTTCTACATAGGATTTCTCTCCCCTTCCATTACTTTCTTTATATAGGCAGCCCAACCTAGTTTCCTTTATTCTTCCTTACTCTTTTGGAGCTAAGACAAATTGGTTCTGTCATTTCATCACTTAAGAGCCGAGGTGGCACAGTGGTTAGAGTGCTGTACTGCAGCCACTTCAGCTGACTGCAGTTCAGCGGTTCAAATCTCACCAGCTCAGGGTTGACTCAGCCTTCCATCCTTCCGAGGTGGGTAAAATAAGGACTCAGACTGTGGGGGCGATATGCTGACTCTGTAAACTGCTTAGAGAGGGCTGAAAGCCCTATGAAGTGGTATATAAGTCTAACTGCTATTGCTATTGCTCTTTCTCAGGTGTAGGAAGAGAGTGGAGGTTCATTCTCCAAGCTGGTGTGTTGGTTTCTAAATGTTTTGTTACTACATTAGGTAACATCAAATTTAGGGAACTGTGGCATTTCACAAGCAATTCCATCAACAGATTCATTGACCTACAACTAGCCTACAGATGCCTGAGAATTCAAATCAACTGCACAATCAACCAGCGTCAGCACCAACCTTTAACCAACCCAACCAAAACTTCATCTCCCAATGATCCTTACTGTAATGGACTTCCACATCACAAGACCCATCACAAGACCCATACCTGACTTGATCCTTCCATCACAAGACCACATGAAGCCCTTATAAGCAGAAGAACACCAACAATGCATGGTAACGAAACATTTGGAAACCAACCTACATGTTCAGAGAACGAACCTCCACTCTCATGAACTTGTGTATCTGCGATGAATCCTGGGAACCAACAGCTGAAACAAAGTGCAAAATAATGGATCAGAAAGCAATACAGATGTACAGTATATTTAGATTTAAAACCAGAGGACTTCAGCTGAGGAATTTGTTTTAGTGGAAGAACTGAAACCTTTCATGTGAAAAGCAATTTCTCTCCGAATATCCTTTTTCCGAAGCCTATATATTTCATACAGTTGAGGAAGAAAAGTTATTGCCACTGTGAAACAATTAGAAGTCACAAAATCTTAGTGATCTGTGGTAAAGATCTATTTAAAAACCCCAACTTCTCTGCCGTCAGCTTTAAATAATAAGTTGCTTTACAGTTGTTGGCTGTCGTATTGCATTTTTGTGTGTGGATGCCTGCAAACACAGCTTCACCCCTTCCCAAGAGGATTCATTTTAAACCTATATATTCCTTTTTTTTCTGCTCTATGCATCTATAGCAGCACATCAATTAAATAGTCCAAAGAGTATTACACAAGGATAATTAAATCTCTAGGTGTTCTCTTCCGATGGCTTTCCTTACAATGTGCCCGTAGTGACAGGTAAATGAGTCTCTATGGTCCTGGATAAATGACTCACCTTGGCAGCAGCATTCTGCAGTTTCTCTTTTGTTGTTTATATCAAAGCTATTTGTATGAAAGAAAAGAGAAGAATAAATAAAGGTAAAGACTGGAAGCTCATACAAAGTCACTGGCAACATGCCACGAAGACAAAACTTTACTGAAGCTCATTAATATGTTACTGTTGTGAAAGCTGACAAAAGGGAAGGAGTGCGAGAACTGGGTTTTCAGACAGATAAAATGTTGAATAGCTGCCTCCAAAACAATCAATAGGTACAGCTTGTCTCTCTTTGACAAAAAGGACAAGAAAGAGTGAAAGAAAGAAAAACCCCAAAGCCATCCCTGATTTGCTTATATATAGGTTTCTGATTTGAAAGTACAGTTCTCACTGGAATTCTTGTATTGTTATTTTAATCTTAATACTTTTGACTACTGAACTTCAAGACTGTCTGCAATAAAAGGCCTTTATGAAACACCCACCTCTTTGTACTTTAGTTGTGACCCCATATGCAAATATTTAATGATATTATCTGTGATGTCCTGACACACTTCATAATTTACCCATATCCCAGATAGTTTTTTAAAATTATCTGCTTCTAAGCTCTATGGATTGATGTTGGATATCATATTAGTCAAGCAACCAATGACATTCTGTTGCAACTAGCATTATTCCCTCTGCAGTGCAGCAGATACTTGCAAATGAATAAAATTATGCTGATCCCTGTAACTGAGCCCCCCCCCCCCCAAGACCTCCTTGGGAGATTGTCCAGATTAATTTTAAGGGAATATTGCAGGAAGTCCAGAAAGAAAATTTCACTGCATAAGTAGAAGTTGATTTTTTTAAAAAAATCAGATTATAGAGGTATTCTGCATGATTCAGTAACTGCAGATGGAAAACACTTTTCCAACCACATTGGGAAGGTTTGAGTAGAGATGGCCTGAAATTTCACTTTTCTTTTTACTTTTTTATTTCTTTTTATTGGTGTATTCTGATTGGCTATCCTGTTTCTCTGCTGCTCTTTCACGGTCTGTCAATACCTTTACATCTCTTGATTACAGTAGTGAGCTCTCTCTCTGATCTTTGGTTGTTGTTCTTCATGGCTAGTTGAACATGACTGAATGGATAACAACATCATCATATAAGAGAAATTCCTTGTGTGTTCAATCACACTTGGCCATCTATTCTATTCTATTCTATTCTATTCTATTCTATTCTATTCTATTCTATTCTATTCTATTCTATTCTATTCTATTCTATTCTATTCCATTCCATTCCATTCCATTCCATTCCATTCCATTCCATTCCATTCCATCTATATAAAACACTTATCACCTAAAACCACTATATAATAATTATGTCAGGCCTTCAGCCATCTTTTCTTTTGGATCTTTGGCCTGACACACTTTCTATTATTCTACTATGCATTTTCTACTGTAAGAAAATGGGAGGAGGAGTGTATGGAGTTAGATGTTATGTAGCCATAACAAAATTCTTTCTAGAAAGCCAAGGTCATCCTTTGTCTTTGCACCTCTGCACCTGGCCAGAACTGGATGGGTGGAACTGCCAGCATTGCAGTGGAAGATTGGACCATATGATGGACTTGTGGGTGTGGGGGCAAGATTTTGAACTTTCAACTGGGTGGGGGAAAATTGGAAGCTTTCAGATTCAGGTTTTCCCAGATGTGCCAACATGACTCTCTTAATTAATTGGAAGTTTGAGGAATGCTTTACCTCGGACTCTGTTTTAATTTTGGATGCTATTTGGAACCTTGACATTAACCCAAATCTGACAAATTATTTTAAAAATATTAGAGACTGCAAAAGCAGAAAAGGAAAATAATAGACAGATGGATGCTAATAATAGAGCCACCTCATGATTTTACTTGTTCCCTGAGGTCTGCAGGTCTGTTGATATAACCAGGTCCTCAGGAATCAGTGATGTGCGGTAAGGTTTATGGCTGGTGAGGCAGTCTTCTCCCTGACATACCACTGTCTAAAGCGCTTTCTTTCTTTCGCCCACCTGAGTTCTGACAGGCGGGTGAAAGAAAGCGCTAGCCCACCACTGGCTTTCTTTTCCCCGCCTCTATGTCGGACATAGCGGCAGGCAAAAGAAAGCCAGTGGTGGGCTGTCACTTTCTTTCTGTTGCCCAGAGGCTAAACCCCCATGAGCTGCCCACCTCTGGGCAAAAGAAAGAAAGCGCCCGTAAAAGACCCGCCTCTGCTGGTGGGCTGCCCCCGACACAGAGGAAGAAAGCTGGCGGACTGCCCTCCCTGCCTCTCCAACTCCTACTCCCTTCCCGCTCTTCACTCTCAAACAAACTCTCTCTCAAATTGAAAGAGAGTTTGTTTGAGTGAAGAAACAAACACGCACGCGCACACACACACACACACACAAATTACTTACAATTACTTACAAATTACATTAATTTTGAATTCCTCCCCCTCCCTCTGACCCACATACCTTTTGCAGCTGTTTCACAATCACAGAGGATTTAAACTCTGCTCTTGCCTGTCATGATGAAAATGTAAAAATGTAAAAGGAAAAAGGCAAGAGGTGCCTAGGCTAGCTGCTGCCAGAGTCCCCAATGGATGACTCTGCTTAACTGTTTTAAAATGTCTCTAAAATAACCCCCTCTACAGGAGGAGGCAAGAGAACCACGTGCCTCATCTACATAAGGAATTTTTCAGCTTTTAACCCTTGCTTAACTCTGCCCGAGTGATCATAAAGTCAGACTAAATGAGGCACGTGGTTCTCCCGCCTCCTCCTGTAAAGGGCACTTTTTTAGAGGCTTTTTTAAACATTTAAGCATTAAGCAGAGTCATCCACTGTGACTCTGGCAGCAACTACCTCAGCCTCTTTCTTTTCACATTTTTTTTCTTTTCATGATGACAGTGGTGAGGCTCTGCCTCCCCTGCCTCCCCTGAATGCACATCACTGTCAGGAATGATGGGGCTATCCTCATGCCTGGAGCGAGGAACATTGTACAATGCAGGCACCAGAACAGGGTCCACTATATGTAATTTCCTAGACAACAGAACCTGCAGCATGCACATTATGTTGGATTTGGTGGGATGGACAGAAGAAATCACAAAACGTCAGTCCTTCAACCCTAATCCCAACCCTTGAAATGTACAATAATAACTGATAATGACTGGAGCTCATACAGCAGAGGTATCCTGTGCAGTCTATCAGAACCACAGATAACTGTTCATGCAGCAGCATTTTGCACCAGCTGAAGTTTCTGTATACGTTTTAAGGGCCACCCCATGTAGAATGCATTGTAATAATTCAACTGGCAGGTGAATAGAGCCTGAGTGACACAATTACAATCCGATCCAATGCCTTAACCACCCTTTTATTTCAAGTAATAATAAATAGTATAGTAAATTATTATTAAATGTGTTCTGGATCGGTGCACTTTCAGTGTAGTATATGTGTGCTGGTTCTCTCCTGATTTTAACTTTCTTAATATTGTGCCAAGTGCAACATTCTTTACAGCCTGTCTGTTCAGCTAGAGTATGAAAATTGGACAAAAGAGCAAAATCTTTTAAAACAAATCTCTGTAATGGAATGAAAAATGGCGTTGAGTGTTTAGAATCACAAAACAAACTAGCAAGAGTTTCTTGTTTTGGAAGATTGATATAAAAGTGGATGGTTCCTGTTGGGGCTAAATTTACTAGCAATTCAAGTAAGAGAGAGATATCTTAGTACACATCATCAGCATGAAAGTGCAACGCTATTGTCAAATGGTGTGTATATGTGTGTGTGTGTGTGTGTGTGTGTGTGTGTGTCAAAATATGATTTTGTGTCTATGCTTTTAAAACCTGGGAAATGCACTTTTGTTTGTGAAATGTAATGGCTTGGACCCAGGGTTGTATTGCACAAACTGAAAAGTCATTGCTTCTAATGCAAGGGGATGCCATACATTCATTTGATTTCCCTACACAACTGCAATGTTCTAACCCACACCATTCCAGAAGGTGCATTGATTTTGGGGAAATCTTTTATCTTTTTCTCTTGGTAGGGTTATATACTATGACGATAAATGAAAGAGTCTCTGTTGTGCAGCTGTAGTAGAAGGTTACTTAAACAGAATCTTTTGCAGAACTCCCTGGCTAGTCATGTGATCAGATTATATTTATATGCACATATGGACATTCAATGATATTTTTCTGGACCATTTATTTGGAAAGCCAAGTATTAAAATAATTGCTGGAGGAGCAATCTCAGAAAGTTTTGTTGGAACCTACCATCCTTGTTTCGTTGGAACCTATGACCTTTCTTTCCAGGAAAGCTGTTGGAAAAGTTATTCAGAACTTTGGGTTGAAGTGACATCAAAATGAAAATTGTTTCTTTTACTTTAGAATACTTTTTCAAGGGAAATTTAACATTCAGTCGCTGGAAGATTATGTTAGGATAGTAGATGAAAATAATATTGTATTGTGCTTTTTATAAATCTCTTCAGCAGGAGGTCATCTCGTCCATTTTAAAATCCAAAGCCAGAAGTGATACCTTGAGTATGTAAAAAGTTTGCTTATTGATGAAAATCTTAAATTACAGTGATAATAGACCGATTTTAAAAATGACTATAAAAACAAGGTTTTTAATAATAAATCGATGAGTGTTGGTTCTAAGTGTGCTATGTGTGCTAAGTAGGGGATTGGACTAGAAGACCTCTAACTCAGCTATTCTATTCTATTCCATGGTAATGTGGCCAGCATGGCTATACACCGAAGTGCATGCTTTCAAACTGCTAGACTAGTACTTGGGACTTAAATCTGGGCTGTCAGCTTTCCAGCTGACAAGTTCAGCATCTTTAACCATTGAGCCATTGCTGCCCCTTTAATGCCATTATTCTATTTTAAAAATGAAGTTACAGTTATGAAGCTCATTGTGCAATTCATGTATTCTTCATTTAATAGCTTATCCCTCTTCACTCACCCTCCTTGCAGTAGCTGGTGGCATTCTGGACAGATCAATGAGTCTTGTTTTGTAATGTGACAGCATTACAATGTTAATAAAGTTGTCTTTATTATTATGACTTACCATTGATTTCACTTATTTATAACATGCAAATAAAAAAAGGCTATCAAGTGTGTCTTATACTTAATTATTTCCAAAGACTTTTTATGATTTAAGGATGTAACAATTAGAGAAATTGCAGATATATTTCCTTAAGGTAAACAATAATTATTCCTTTAAAAACCATAGTCTTAGACTAAATCCTCACCATGAAGAATTTACCAAAGACCTGTAAATGTTTAAAAAAAATTTTTACTTGCTACACCAGTAGTATCCTATAACAGGAAGATAAAACCTTTATAAATCCAACGCATAAGAAAATAGAATAAAATCTGGTACAAAAGGAAGTTGAAGCATAGTTGTCAAAATACTCCCAGAGTATAGAATGGGAGCAAACGTCTGGATCTGTAACATAACTTCACATACAAATACATAACAGCTTGCCTTTGGAAGTTGTATGTGCTTTATCACTCGAGATTTTTAAGAAAAGACTAGGCAGCCACCTATCTGAAATAGTATAGGGTCTCCCAGGAGTGAATTGCTACTGGTTTGGACCGGTTCGCCAGAACCTGTAGCAAAGATGCCAGTTGTTCACCCGAACTGGTAATAAAAAAAATGCTAACGGTTCGGGCAAACTAGCTTTTCTGATGATCAGCTGTGCCGCAGGATTTCCTGGCACAGTGGATTCCCTCCCCCTCACTGTTCGCTTACCTCACTGTCTGCTTATTTGCTTGCCAGGCGCACTCGTTAGCAGGCTCCGCCCACCTTTCTGGACATCATTTTGATGCTCTGCACACGTGTGGAAGATCCTGTGCAGTGTGGAAGATCCTGCGTGCATGTGCTCACATTGCTACCAAACCGGTAGCAAAAGTAAGTGGATTTCACACATGGGTATCCTGCTTGAGCAAGGTTGGACTAGAAAACCTCCAAAGTTTTTCTAGTTCTATTTTGATTGATCTGGAGATTGAGCTTGCGTGATGTTACTTGTGGTAATTTTTATGAAATCTTGTTCTCTTGCATATGTTCCTATTTTTGCACTAGCAATTGACAGTTCCACTCTGAACTCTTTTGGAATACAGGAAACTATTAATGCCAATCTCTTGTCTGTGATACTGTGAGATGTATAGGAATGTCCTTGTCCTTTTTCAGTAACATAAAGGACTCCAATTATATCTTTGATGACATCTTCTTGTGTACAATGGATTGATTTTAAAATGGATTTATTTGGGACAGTATTCATAGATAACATCAAAATGATTGGTTTATTTTAAGAACCAAAGGTGTCCTTGAATTAGTCTTAGTTTCTGCAAACCACATCCATGCAATTTTCTTGGTAGTATAACAGAAGTGGCTTGTCAGAGCCTTCTTCCAGCCTAGCCAGCAACCCAAGTATCTGCAGGCAGTTTCTTTCATGAAAACATAAAATTAACTATATAAGAATGATTATTACCATGGATGTAGAGCATCACTATATGTATGAACAATGCAATACTTCAAGCAAATTCTAGGTAGGAGAAAGGGAGGGAGGGAGGGAGAGAAAGAGAGAGAGAGAGAGAGAGAGGCGGAGGGAGAGGTAAGGCACAGGCAGAGGGGGGGGGAATAGAAGGAAAGAGAGAAAGAGAAGAATAGAGTTTCTTGAAAATATTCCCTTCAACTATTCTCACAACTATCAAATAACTCCTCCATATGGTTCCCACTGTCTTTCACAAGCAGCCAAGGAGGCTTCAGAATTATGAAAAATATATAAAATCAAAAACAATACCATAACTTTAGCATCTTCCACTACCGTCACAATTTCTCAAACCTGTTAGGTTGAACTAACAGGATGGATAACTGGTTGAACTAACTGAATAGGATGGAAAAGGGTTAGCCTCAATGTCAATGGGATGGAGTAACTTTGGGTTAAGGAAACCATCTGATACTAGGGATATTTCAACTCTAGTTCCATGTGGATTTGCATGCTCTCATTCTAAATTATTCCATAATCTTGGAGTCCTTCTTGACTTACAACTCCAACACAAGGAGCAAATGACATTTTACAAAGAGAACTTTGTAAATCTTTATCTTGTGTGCTCATTACAACCTTTTCTGGATCATAAGTCACTACTCTCAATCATTTGTGCCTTGCTTACCTCTTATTTGGACTAAAGCAATGTTCTCTACATGATCAAAGTGTTTTCCTTTTGTGGGGGGATAGCATTTATCTTGATGTCTGTAACTCCCAATGATTCTGGAAATTATTTATATTTTCTGTCTTTGAGACAGTTTTAACTACTAATGATTATATAGACAAATCCAGACAGTTTGCTTTGCAACATTTTCAAAAGTGATTTGCCATTACCTCCTTCCTAGAGCTGAGAAATAATTGATTGGCCTCAAATCACATAGTTACCTCCCTGGTTATTGTAGGACTGGAACTCATGGTCTGTGAGTTTTTATCCTGGTGCTTTTAACTGCTACAGAAGAAGACCTCTGAACCTGGAATTATAATGATAATTAAAATTGGCTTTTGCAAAAGGCCTTAGGGACATTGAGTTATGAGGTGTTTCTTGTCCCTGGCAAAAAATTCTCAGTTGTTTGTTACTTGTTTGATTTTTGTGCCTCCTCCGAATTCCATCCGCCAGTCAATGTCGACTGGTGACTACACGGAGGAGAGCCTTTTCTGTTGCCACTCCGACCCTGTGGAACGATCTCCCCATCGAGATACGCACCCTCACCACCGTCCAGGCCTTCCGCGCAGCCCTCAAGACCTGGCTCTCCCAACAGGCCTGGGGATAAGTCCTTAATTTGCCCCACCCGAGTGTTGAATGTAGAATGCATGTTGTGTTTTTACTACTTTATTTTATTTATATATTGTTTATTTTGTATTGTACCCCCTCCCTAATGATTGTAAGCCACCCTGAGTCCCCTCAGGGAAAAGGGCGGCCTATAAATCTTAATAAAATACTTAAATACTTAAAAAAAATATTTCTTGTGGAAATATGCATCATGTAGAACAGAATTCATATAAGCTGTTTGATGTAGCATATATGCCAGTAAAATAAAAGGATTGCAATTATAAACTCCAGCAGTAAACTCAAGCAATGTCATCAAAAGAAAATGCGAAGAAACTATCTGAAGCATCTTGAGACTAAAAACCTACCACTTTTTCATGGAATTTTGTTTTGAAAAATTGCAAAACAGGTTTCAGTAGAGAATCAGCTGAAATCTCAAAGTAGGGAACATTCAAATAAAATGAGTCAACAGGAAACTGCTTATCTATAAGGTGACCAAATTTTCAGATTGGAAAAGAGGGACACCCTTGACCAGGGGGGGGGGGGGCTTGATTAAAAAAATTTTTTTTTGTCAAAAGGTCACCCCAGGACACTGAAACCAGCATAAACAAAATTTTGTTGCCAAACAAAATTTGGCAACACGTGACCATGAGGATGACCATGAGGATGCTGCAACGATCGCTAAGTGTGAAAAATGGTCGCAACAGTCGCTAAGTGTGAAAAATGGTCTCAACGGTCACTAAGTGTGAAAAATGGTCATCAGTCACTTTTTTCAATGCCATTGTAACTTTGGTCACTAAATGTTTTCCCCCTCCTCGAGACTCCTCACTTCTTCCTTCATTCCTCTTGCTTATCTACCTTCACCTTATCTGTCTTCTGCTCTTTCCCTTTCTTCCTTCCTTCCTCCCTCCTTCCATCCTCTTCTTTCCTCACTCACTCCCTTCCTCCTTTTTTCTCTTCCTTCCTCCTTCCATTATTTATACGATATAAAATTCAATGAGGGTGAAACACACCAAATCTGGCAAAGCTGCCTTGCACCAACCTGGCCTGCCCATAGAATAGCAGCCACTTTGAGACACATAAACCTGGTCTGAACATATTGCATCACAAAGATTTGCAAAGATCACATTTGCAAAAAGGAACATTTCTTGTAGTAAATACATTTTATAAACAATTTAAAAGTAAAAATCCCCCCAAAATAATAAAAAAGGTATTCTATAAATAAAAGAAATCCTTAAAAACCATTGTTAAGTATTACACCAGCAATAATTTATACTGTCACCATTTCAAACTATCATCAGAAATACGAATCCGTTGCCAAACATCAACATTTTGATCGCGTAACCATGAGGATGCCACAACGGTCGCTAAGTGTGAAAATGGTCGCTAAGTGTGAAAAATGGTCATCAGTCACTTTTTTCAATGCCATTGTATCTTCCTGATTATTAAAAGTGCAAATTCACTCAGTGTCAATCATGACTCCTGAGTCCATTTCAAAGTATTGTGCATAGAAATTTTAAAAATGGCTTGTTTCAATTTATTTTGGATAGAATCTTTTTTTAAATAGTCTAAGACAATTTAAAAAAAGAATCAACACACAATACCACTATTTTAAAAAATCATATGCACAATAAATAAAATATTATTTTAAAATACATTGAGCCTATACTCCTTACAGTAAATGACTCATCTGGAAACAAGCCAATAGCATTTTTTGTGCTTTCAAATTTACAGATGTTCCAAAATCAGCTTAAAGTCCAAATATTTAAAGACCACCCCCCTCAAAGCTATCTTACCAGAGCTTTAAATATCTTCTGGGGAGGCCCTGTAATCCCATTCATGACAAAGGTAGGGCTTTCTCAGGAGGAAGGTTTCAGCTGGTGCCCATCCTTTGGAAACCTCCCCCAAGAGCAGGGAGCCCTAACCTGCTGTCCATTCAGGAAGGCTGTACAAATTATTCTGTCTTCTAGAGCCATTGGGATTTAATATGGTTTTATCACTGGATTTTCTTTTTATTGTTTTTGTGGAATTGTTACAATGATTTTATATTAATATAATTTTATTTGGCATTTTTGTTGCTGTAAACTGCTGAAAGCCCCTGATAGAATACAAATTATTTAATAATAAATTTAAAAAGCTGGGTGCAAGATATGAAAACACTGCAAACTATTGTTCAAGATAATTTGAGAAAAGGGAATCATTCACCAAGAGTGCTAATAACTACTGCTAAGTTATATAGCAAATCAGATACTAAGGCCTAATGCCACAGAGGGGAGAGAAATTCATAAGTTTTCAAGATTTCCTGCACTGCTTCAAACATGAATCCACAGCTATTATTTGATACAAGAAGATGGGTATGGAGAACGGAAAGAAATTTAAATTAATAAAAAAGATGCCACTGAAATCATCTGTTTTAAATTATAATCCCTCTTCCTGACAGTGGATCAATAAAAAAAGATTATGCCCAATTCAAACTGGAAAAATACATTTAGCTCAAAAAAATAAGATCGTCATGGTGATGAAAGAACATGGCAAGTATCCCTAGGAATTATTTGTCTCTCCAGGCAAATAAGGAAATACCTGTTGCTCTGGTCTTTAATGCAATTCTTGCTTAAGGCAGAGCCCTCCCCCGAAAAAATGCTTCTGCCGGGCTGCGAGAGCCACGTGGAAGTTGTCTGCACAGCTGAAAAAAGGACTGTTTGCTGGGCTGGGAGGAGGAGACAGCCCCCTGCCTTCTCCCCCTTTGGCTTTGCGGAGTTCCCAGCCAGCACGGGCGGCAAGTCTGGATGGAACCACGTGGAAGTTCTCTGCGCGACCGGCAGCCGCTTTTTACTCCCGAGTAAAATTTTTACTCGGGAGTAAATTTTACTCCCGAGTAAAAATTTTACTCGGGAGTAAGTAAAATTTACTCCCGAGTAAAATTTTTTACAAAACATGATTAATTTTACTCACCACCAGTAAGCGCAGCTGCAACCCCAACAAGAAAGACAAAATAAAATGGAGACTCCTCTGCGTCCTCAGCTAAGGAGTCCAGCCAATCAGTGAGCTGGTTGGCCAGCTCACTGATTGGCTGGAGTCCAGCCAATCAAATCAGTGAGTGGCAGGCTGGGCTGGCTTAAATTTGTAGGTAGCATAGAACAGAACGATGAGCCAGCCCAGCAGCTGATGGGCGGGAGCTGCCAGCGCCAAAAAAAGCGTGCCTTTTAAAAAAGCGGGCGGGACGCGGGAAAATGCATCAAAAAGCGGGGGTGTCCCGCCAAAAGCGTTATGTCTGGTCACCTTATTATCTATAGATGTCACTAAAGAACAAACTGGTTATTCCCAGGGATAGGATATTTCTGGTTAGTAGACAATTTACCACATTTTCAATTGAAACCTTGCCTTGTCCTAAAACCCCTTCTGACCCGAAGTCCTGCTCCTGCCTCTCTATCAATTTTTGAAGCACCAAAGCACACAGCTCCTTTTGGAGAAAAAAAATAATCTGTTGATAGACTCTAGCTATCCAGGAGCCAGCACATAAAGGTACATCTCAGTAGGAATACTGTCAAATGTCAACTGCTCAGTTGGGCCTTAATAAAAAACCGAATGCAGGAAGCTAAGTCTCAGAGACCAATGTTTGGAGATATCATCAGTAGGGACTATCTTCAGACAGTTTGTGAAAAGCATAGAGGGATCCATTTTGTCTTTAGGAGCCTTGTAATATTTTCCTCTGAGTTCATTGATGTTTGCAAAAAGCAACATTGCTAAGAACATTATGCAGTTGAGAGGGGATCTGGGAATGGAGCTGTCTCCTAAGCAAAATGAGTTTCCATATGCTGAGTGTAAGAGGATTCACGGAGAAACTACAAGTTCTCCTGTAATTAAGTGAAGAATTTAAAATTATATTATGGGAATATGGTATATATCAGTGGTGGGTTCCGGATCCTGGTGCAACCGGTATGGTGCAACAGGGCCGGGCGTCCACCATATGAATGCGTGAAGCGCACGTGCATGCGTACTTACCGCCTGCAACACTCCACGATGCCTCTGTGACGCTTCTGTGATGCTCCAGCTGCTCGGCAGAGCATCGCGCAGGTGGCATGTGCTCTGTGTGCGTACACGGAAGCCCTGAAAACTTCAAATACCAGTAAGGAACATAGGCGGGTGGTCCCTCCGGAGCACCGTACTGGAACAGTACCTGGTGCTCCTGGCAGGCACTGGTACGCCTCGGTACGGAAAGTCCAGTCCGGAAAGTTGATGACATATTCTCTATTACTGTACATTAAAATAACTTTCTTAATTAATATTTCCACAATAGTATTTAACATATTTAGATACTGTTTATGTTAGCTTCAAAGATCACATTATGAGACAGCCATCAGAATACATATAATCAATTTCAGTGAAAGTTTTAGATGCTGACATGCAAAAAGATATAATGGTATGTGGGAATGAGTTTAGGAGTTAGGAGGAAGAGCAACAGACTGGGCAACAATCAGATAAATTGCTGTCTCCTAGCAATGAATATGCACAGAAGAAGAAGAAGAAGAAGAAGAAGAAGAAGAAGAAGAGGAGGAGGAGGAGGAGGAGGAGGAGGAGGAGGAGGAGGAGGAGGAGGAGGAGGAGGAGGAGGAGGAGGAAGAAGAAGAAGAAGAAGAAACTTTATTTGTATGCCGCCCTTTTCCCTGGGGGGACTCAGGGCGGCTCACAGTTCAGGGGGAGGGGAGGACAAACCAAGTTACATATAGGACAATACATCGTTAAAAGCACAACATTCATACTATTCGGGTAGGGTTAAGGTCTTTAGCCCCAGGCCTGTCGGGACAGCCAGGTTTTAAGGGCTATGCGGAAGGTCTGGAGGGTACGAATCTCCACGGGGAGTTCATTCCATAGGGTCGGAGCTGTCACAGAGAAGGCTCTCCTCCACGTGGTTGCCAGTCGACATTGACTGGCTGATGGAATATAGCAATAGCAGTAGACTTATATACCGCTTCATAGGCCTTTCAGGCCTCTCTAAGCGGTTTACAGAGAGTCAGCATATTGCCCCCAACAATCTGGGTCCTCATTTTACCCACCTCGGAAGGATGGAAGGCTGAGTCAACCCTGAGCCGGTGAGATTTGAACCGCTGACCTGCTGATCTAGCAGTAGCCTGCAGTGCTGCATTTAACCACTGCGCCACCTTGGCTCTTGGAACTCGGAGGAGGCCTAATCTGTGGAATCTGATTGGTCGAATGGAGGTAATTGGCAGTAGGCGGTCTCTCAAGTACCCAGATCCAATACCATGAAGGGCTTTGTAGGTGACAACTAGCACCTTGAAGCGTACCCGGAGACCAACAGGTAGCCAGTGCAGCTCACGGAGGATAGGTGTTATGTGGGTGAAACGAGGTGCACCCATGATCGCTCGCGCGGCTGCATTCTGGACTAGCTGCAGTCGCCGAATACTCTTCAAGGGCAGCCCCATGTAGAGCACATTGCAGTACTCCAGCCTAGAGGTCACAAGGGCACGAGTGACTGTTGTGAGAGCCTCCCGGTTCAGGTAGGGACGCAACTGGTGCACCAGGCGAACCTGGGCAAATGCCCCCCTGGTCACAGCTGACAAATGGTGTTCAAAAGTCAGCTGTGGGTCCAGGAGGACTCCCAAGTTGCGGACCCTGTCTGAGGGGCGTAGTATTTGACCCCCAGCCTGAGAGATGGAACACTTGGCCAATTAGTGGGAGGGAAGCACAGCAGCCACTCGGTCTTATCCGGATTGAGCACAAGCTTGTTAACCCCCATCCAGTCTCTAACAGCCTCAAGGCCCTGGCTCATCACGTCCATTGCTTCATTGAGTTGGCACGGGGCGGACAGATACAACTGTGTATCGTCCGCATACTGGTGGTATTTTATCCCGTGCCGTCGAATGATCTCGCCCAGCGGTTTCATGTAGATATTAAATAGCAGTGGACTTATATACCGCTTCACAGGCCTTTCAGGCCTCTTTAAGCGGTTTACAGAGAGTCAGCATATTGCCCCCAACAATCTGGGTCCTCATTTTACCCACCTCGGAAGGATGGAAGGCTGAGTCAACCCTGAGCCGGTGAGATTTGAACCGCTGACCTGCTGATCTAGCAGTAGCCTGCAGTGCTGTATTTAACCACTGCGCCACCTTGGCTCTTATAAAAGTAGGGGGGACAGGACCGAGCCCTGCGGCACCCCATATGTTAGGGGCCTAGGGGTCGATCTCTGCCCTCCGACTAACACCGACTGCAACCTGTCCGAGAGGTAAGAGGAGAACCACCGTAAAACAGTGCCTCCCACCCCCACCTCCCGCAGTCGTCGCAGAAGGATACCATGGTCAATGGTATCAAAAGCCGCCGAGAGGTCCAGGAGTACCAGGATGGAGGCATGGCCTCCATCCCTGGCTCTCCAGAGATCATCGGTCAATGCGACCAAAGCGGTTTCTGTGCTGTAACCAGGCCTGAAGCCAGACTGGAATGGATCAAGATAACTAGCTTCCTCCAAGGACCGCTGGAGCTGAAAGGCCACCACCTTCTCAACAACATTCCCCACAAAGGGGAGGTTGGAGACTGGACGATAGTTGTTTAGAACGGCTGGATCCAAAGATGGTTTCTTCAGGAGGGGTCTCAACTGCCACCTTAAGAGCGGGGGGAAAGACCCCCTCCCAAAGGGAGGCGGTAACAACCGCCTGGATCCAGCCCCGTGTCACCTCCCTGCTGTTAACAGCCAGCCAGGAGGGGCACGGATCCAGCACGCATGTGGAGGCACCTACAGCTCTCATGGCCTTGTCCACGTCCTCGGGGGCAACAGCCTGAAACTCAATCCAGCGATGACCTACCAGATTATCCCCTAGTGCCTCGGCTGGTTCTGCAGGGTTGGAGTCCAAGTCCGCCCGAAACCGAGCAACTTTATCCACGAGAAACTGGACGTAGTCCTCAGCCCTGCCCTGCAAAGGATCACCCGTATCCCTCCTATTTAGGAGGGAACGGGTTATCCTGAACAGGGAGGCTGGGCACGACTCAGCGGAAGCAATCAGAGTGGCAATGTAAGTTCTTTTTGACGTCCTGATTGCCCGGATGTACTCTCTGATGCAAGATGTTAAAAGTGCTCGGTTCGATTTGGATTTATTGGATCTCCATTGGTGCTCTAGGCGTCTCTTTTGGCGCTTCCTCTCCCAGAGTTCCTCAGTAAACCAAGGGGCCCTCCTGGATCCACTGCCTCGGAGCGTCCGTAGAGGCGCAATCCGGTTAAGAGACTCCGTTGCTGCCGAGTTCCAAGCAGCAACCAGAGTCTCCGCCGGACTGTGGGCGAGGGTATCAGGAATAACCCCAAGCTCCGTCTGGAACCTCAGAGGGTCCATAAGTCGCCTGGGGCGGAACCACCTGGTCGGTTCCTCCTCCCTACAGTGGGGGTTTGGTCTCTGAAAGTCAAGCCTCAGTAGGTAGTGGTCTGACCATGACAGAGGTACGATCTCACTACCCCTCAGACCAAGATCACAAGTCCACTGCTCCGAGAGAAATACGAGGTCGAGCATGTGACCCGCTGAGTGGGTTGGGCACCGAATTACTTGGGTCAAGCCCATGGCTGTCATGGAAGCCATGAACTCCTGCGCTCCATCAGAGTGTTCACCGAGCGAAGGCAAATTGAAATCCCCCAGAACCATAAGCCTGGGGAACTCAATTGCCAGCTCGGCTACTGACTCGAGGAGCGAGGGGAGGGCTGCCGCAATGCTGTTGGAAGGCAGGTACGTTAACAGCAGACCCACTTGACCCTTGAGGTCCAACTTCACCAGCAGGGACTCACACCCGACAAGCTCCGGAGCAGGGATACTACGAGGTACTAGAGACTCTCGGATAACAATGGCCACACCCCCACCCCTTCTCTGAGCTCTCGGCTGATGGAGCACCTGAAAACCCTCTAGGCACATCTCTACGAGGGGGACTCCTCCCTCCGGGCCCAGCCAGGTTTCAGTAATACATGCCAGGTCTGCCCTCTCGTCTAAAATTAAGTCCCAGACGAGAGAAGCCTTATGAACTACAGACCTGGCGTTTAGCGACAACAGCCTGAGACCAGGGTCCTGATTACTCGCGCCATCTGGCCTCGGAGTGGGACTCATAGGGCCGGAAGGAGGGATCTGTGTAACATAGCGAGCCCTCCTTCCCCGGTAATGGCCAGCCCTAAAGTCCCCGCCATATCTGCCCCTCCCTGTTACGACCGTGATGCTCCGGCCCACTCCCGTGTCTATAGTCCCCCCGACCATCCCAATGACCCCGCATTCCTCGACAGGTCCTCCGAATCAAACACACTCATTCATTCACCCAGGCAGTCCCCACGTAGTAATTAAAACACAAAAAATACAACAATAATAGGTAATAAAAGTGGGATCATTCACTCAATCACATGCATATCCCATGCATATCCCATACAAAAGAAAGAAGAAGGAGAAAGAAAGAAAAAGAGAGAAAAAAGATTACGCAGCTGTTAAAAGTGCAAGTTCAGGTAGTGCAAATGGCTCTCAGCGTTCGAGATGGTTGAAGTAACTGAAGTCCAGCTATGGTCCAAACAAGGTGTACAGGGGAGTGTCTCATATCCCCCTCTTCTATAGGTCTGAAAAGGTCCAAAAAAAGTCCGGAGCAATTGAGGGGAGCAGAGGGCCTTCTTACACAGGCGCTATCCAGGATAATACCCCAGGGGCAATGGCGGGTGGTAATGATGGTAATAGTCAGAGCCAGATGGGGCTGTGCCAACGAGTCCAGGAGTCCAGAGGTCGCGGTCAAGGGAGGCCAGATGTTAAAGTGCCAAAATAGGGGAGAGCCAAATGCCAGGCAGAAGACACAGGAGGAGACCTCACAGCAGCGGGGGTGGGCAGAGAAGAAATCGCGCCTGAAGAGCCACCCGACCAGGCAGGAACGGAGGAGGGAGGAGGCAGTGTCGGGAAGGAAGCGGGGCCAAACAGGGTGGAGAGCCATCCGGAGGGGCCGCTGCGGCACCAGGCAAAGCCAGCCGCCCAATTTGCCCAGTCCCAGCAATATTCCAGTTCGCTCTCTCTCTCTCCGGGGCAATGGCAGCCAAACGAAGCCCCCCAAAAGTTCAGCAAATAGGGTGGGATCGCTGAAACTGCCGAAAGATGCCACCGCTGCAACCAGCGTGGCGCCGCCTCCCCCACCGCCGAGCAGCGCAGGCAGCACACAAACCTCTGGAGATTGTACAGTCTGGGGCCATCCAGGAGTGGCGACCCCCACAAAGGTCTGAGCTCCTCGGGTCCCCTGAACTCCAGACATCCCCAGGGACCCTTTTCCGGAGGTACGAGGTTGTTTTTCTTAGAAGCTTTTTAGCGTTTTTCGCCTGATTAGTTCAGAGCGAAAATGCCTGGCAGCCATCTCTAATCTTGCACATGCGCAAAAATGTCAGATATAGCAAAATGTCTGCTCAATGCAATAAAAAATTATTGTTCCCAATGTGGTGTCCTCTAGATCAGGGGTGTCAAACTCAAGGTCTGGGGGCCGGATTTGGCCCACATGTTGCTTAGATCTGGCCCATGGGCCTGCCTTGGAAATAGTATTGGCCTGCAGTGCCTCTACCAGCAAAAATGGAGCTTGCAAGGGCCACACATGGCTCTCTTTTGCTGGCAGAGGATTGCAGGAGGTCGTTGCAGCTGAAAACAGAACTTGGCAGCCCTTTTTCGCTGGCAGAATGCCTGGCCACCACAGGTGCCCCCCAATACAAGTGACATCATGCTGTCCATGCCCACTCTGGCCATACCCACCCTGGTCCCAAGAGATCAAACACAAACCTGATGCTCAATGAAATTGAGTTTGACACACCTGCTCTAGATATTTGAGATAGGAAGGTTTTGCCTTAATGCAGAACTAAGCAAATCTCTGACTCGATAATAGGCATAAACAAATGTAGGGCATCTGCCCTTTGAGAGACTGAACACACATTGAAATGTTTAAAGAAATTATACTTTCATCAATCAAAGGAACCAATGAGAACTGAATTTAAATGTTCTTGTTCTTGCAATTGCTTGAGAGTTGATTAGTTTACTCGTAGTTCTGATTGCTACAGAGCTATTACTCTACAGTTCTGTTTATTATGTATACCTATCTGAATCAATGGTAAAGATTTGAAAGTTTTTCTATTTAAAGATGAAAAAAATGTAAAATAGTTTCTCCTTTATTCCAACAACAACAAAAACAACAACAATTTATTATTAATAATAACAGTGATATTTTGGAACACAACATGGCAGATATCATGGTTGTTGGGGGTCAAAGTGTACAGTTTATCACTATCACTGTACCAAGAGATGTCAGAGTTGAAGAAAAAGAACTGGGAAAAATCATGAAGTACCATGACCTGGCCATCGAAACTACATGGCTATGGATAAAACATGTAACAGTGATACCCATTGTCATCGGGGCACTTGGTACCATGTCCAAGAACTTTACAAAACACATCAATAAATTGCAATTTCCTACAATAACACCAGCGGAACTGCAAAAAACTGGTACTTGGAACATCATATGTTTTAAGAAGATAGTTGGTTGATACCTAGGATGCTGGCAACAACTCATATCAGCCATTAGTACTCGTCAATGGTATTTATGACACAATTTAAATGTTCAGTTGACTGAATTGCATATATATATTTTATATATATATATATATATATATATATATATATATATATATATATATATATATATATATATATATATATTCAATATAATAACAACAACAACAACAACAATAATATATTGTAATGTATTGTAATTAATGTAATTGCAAAAAGCAGCTTTATGTGGAGTAGCCTATATACTGACATGATTTCCTTAATACCATTAAATAACAACACCCCCCTAACTCAGGTCAGTAGATAAAAATGTCAAATCCAGCCCAAACATCTGGCTGACTGTCTGATGAGGCAGACAAAAATGCTAAATCCAGGTTGAACATCTGGCTGACTATGCAATGAGCCACAATAATTCCAAAGCAGGCTTATTCCATGTAAGCATACATTCATTGGATATTCTGACATTCTTTAGCATTTTGCCTCACAGAGAAAAAAAAATGAACTTAATGTTAACATGAATTTAGATATCTCTACAATTTTTGGGGAGAACATAGCCATTAAAAAAACTAGTTGTTGGTTGAATTTAAAGCAGTATGCATGCTGCTGGTTTGCAGCTCGTGTAATACCATTCCATGTTGCATTTCTGAATGAAGTTAAATTGAAGGTAAAAAAAAGCAAATTAAAAATTGATTAAAGCTTTCCAAGCAGTTAAAATATTGATGCTATTTATTTTCAGTTTTGCTACTTTTAAGTAGCTATGTTAGCCCTTTATACTTTCATTCAGCTTGATAGCAAGCGGGGAAATGGGGTGGGATTCCAAAGATACTGGAAAAATTCCAGCACAAATTAGAAGCCTTCAAAGAGCAATAAAAGTAGATAGTATAAATGAAGGATATTGAAAATTCAGTTGCATATTCAGATCTGAAAATAATTTATGCCCTTAATTCTTAAAATGTAAATGAAATGTTGCTGGAAGCCATTTTTATGCATATAGAAAACCTACTCTGGATCAAGTGAACCCTTGGCCCTTTCTGCATGAACATTCACAAGTAGCAATAGCAAGACCACTTACATGAATATACCACTTCACAGTGCCTTACAGACCTTTCTAAGCACCAGCATATTGCCCCCAACAATCTGGATCCTCATTTTACGCACCTTGGGAGGATGGAAAGCTGAGTCAACCTTGAGCCAGTGGGAATCGAACTCTGGGAGTCAGCAGAATTAGCCTGCAATACTGCATTCTAAAGGGACGCGGTGGCTCAGTAGCTGCTGAGCTTGCCGATCAGAAAGGTTGGTAGTTTGAATCCCTAGAGCCCCATAACTGAGTGAGCTCCTATTACTTGTCCCAGCTTCTGCCAACCTAGCAGTTCAAAAGCATGTAAAAATGCAAATAGAAAAATAGCAACCACCTTTATTGGGAAGGAAAGAGCGTTCCGTGTGCCTTTGGTGTTTAGTCATGCCAGCTACATGATCACAGAGATATCTTCGGACAGAGCTGGCTGTTTGGTTTTGAAACAGAGATGAGCATTGCCCCCTAGAGTTTGGAACAACTAGTACATATGTGCAAGGGGAACCTTTACCTTTACTGCATTCTAACCACTGTGCTCCCCACGGCTATAAAGGTACCACCTAGTTCTGCTGGCAATACCATCAAATAAATATGTTTGATTTCCTGGGGTATCCTATTATGCTTTATTCAGACCACTGTGTGGTTTCAAGTGAGTTTAGATTGGCATTTTCACCAAATCAATGGAACTCCTTGCTCATCCCCCTGTCATCTGAATACATGCACAATTTTTCATGCATCTTTTTTGAAGGAAATAAAATTATGTGGGAGGGGGAGTTTATTGAATCTATTCTAGTTTTTCATATAATCCATTTTCAACATTTGTTCAGAATCATTAATAGCAATAAGAGTCATTGGACAGATTTTAAGTTGGAAAAAACAGAAATCAGTGTGTCAAGAGTATATTTCCTTTCAAAATATGAGAGCCAAACACTGATCTCTGTAATGCCACAGCAATTCTGATTTGTATTTACTATATGGTATAATTCAATAACATATCTTACATGCTACTCTCAAAATTTCTATTGTAGCTCAGTTATTCCACTGGAAGTAAAATTGATCAAACTTCAATATTGAATTTTCACTATTCAGTATCAGTTCAGTATTGCAATAAACCCGATATGCTGCTTTTTAAAAATATTTTGTTAAAGGAAGGAAAATCATCTCTGTTTGCCACTTGACTGCAATTGAGATTAACACAATGACACATTAATCATATTTGTAAAATATATTTAAACCTAGAATTACATATTGTAATTGGAAGACATTATCGTGGAACATAGCATCGTGAAGCAGAATCCCTTGTGTGATAGCCTTACATCAATGGCCTGAATGATTGAAATAATTGTAAGAGTAAACTAGGAGCTTTCATTAATCACCTCATTACACCAGACCTTGTGTAAAAGTGTATGCAAATTTATCTCCTGGGAGAGAATAAATTCTCCAACAAATTTCCTAAAGATGAAGTTGCTCATTATTAGCAAAAAAAAAGTGTTGTAAAGATTGTCATTTTTGCTTAAGAAAATGAGTTCCAAAAAATCTTTTTTAGCATATATCTATGTTGTTTTTTTAATATATAATTTTATTAAATTTCAAAAAGAAAACATTAAAATACAAAATAAATAGGGAAGAATTTTAAAAAGTAATACAACCATCTCCTCAAAATAAAAGAAATATAAAGAAATAAAAGTTATTTCCAAACTTCTTCAATACAAATATAGTTATAAAATAAAATATTGCCTTGTTTTAGATCAACAAGAAAATGGATACAAAATAAAATATAAAAGATATGCATACCAAACAGTTCAATAATAATAATAATGCATAATAATCATAATCTCTTGCTTCAAATAAAGCATGCAACCCATAAAACATTATAATGGCAATTTCAGAAATACACATAATAATACTACATATTTCTATAAGGAAATATCTATAATAAAATATCAGCTATCTTAATTTAAACAAATATGTAAAAACATTAAATAAAATGTGTATCTATTAAACTCCAGCAGTGCACCATAAGTCTATAGTCATCACAGATCTAATGATCAAATCTCATCATCAGAATTTCATATTTATGTTTATCAAGCACACAGTGCGAAATTGGTTTCCATATAGAAAGACAAGCAGTCAAAATTTTGCCTTTGATCAGAGCTGACAATTTTGCCATTTCAGTCAGTTTCATTAGCTGCATTTTTCCATTGTGGGAAGGCATACATCATTCCACCTCTGTCCATATAGAAGCCTTGCAACAAACACAGTGGCAGATTAAGGCTCACTGGTACCCTAAGCACTGGCAAATCTTGGTCCTGCCCTCTTTTGTACATACTGTACAAATCTTCATTGTTTTTTTTTTTTCCAACTTTGTGTTGTCCCCTGGGCCTGGTGCCCTAAGCACGTACCTAGTCTGCTTAATGGTTAATACACCACTGAGCAAACAAGTTTCTGTGTTGTTAAGATGATACTGAGTCCTAGCTTCTATTCAGCAGAGAGGAGATACCATGCTCTTGGGGCCTTTTAGAGATTGTGTAATTTAGAATTTTAATGTCTTCCTTAAGCAAGCAATAAAAAAATTCAATAGACTTCTTCCACTTTCACTAAATTCCATCTTACTCAACATATGGTTGAGATCTTGAACAAGCAGGATAATCATGAAGGAAGTAAACGGCATGCAGGTTGAGGAAATCCTACCCACCTATTTTTATTTACAAAGGATCTTACTGGATTTTTTCCTGCTTTTGCAAGTACAGATATTCATTTCTTGATAATACCTCTCAAGAAATGGAAATAACAAACATAAGGGTACTATTGATGAATGATTTATGAAAATAAATAAGTGAATGACAAAGAAACCTTTAACAGTGAAAATAAGTGGAGTAGTAAAATGGAAAACTCCTCAGGAAATTGCAAGAAATATTCCTTTCAAGGTTATATTTTATTTCTATCAGCTTCTTTTGGTCTAAGCTCAACTGACTGTTGATGAGTTGATGACATAGCTGTTGATAGGTATATTTAAAATAGGAGCAATTGAATATGATGTAATACCTTAAGTGCAAAGAAAAAACTGAAATGCATAAGTTGATTGGACCCGATTTTTCCCCATGGACCTGATTCCCCCCCCCCCGAATAATATATCTAAAAACAATACCTGTCCTCTTGTATTCTAATGCCTTAAGGCATTTTGTGGCTCAATATCCTATGCATATACCGACCAGCTTTCAAGCTGTTGAGGTGGTATTTATAGAAAATATGTTTTAAGGAGTGGTGGGTTCTGGATTCCATTGCAACCGGTACGGTGCAATGGGGCTGGGCGTCCACCACATGAATGCGTTCAACACACATGCACACACACACAGCGTGTGCATGCATACTTACCGCCCGTGATGCTCCAAACAGCTCAAATACAGGTAAGGAGAGCGGACGGGCGGGTGGGACCTCTGGAGCACCGTACCAGAACGGCAACTCGTGATCCCAGCAGGCACCAATATGCTCATACCAGGACTTACAAGTCATATCCCATCACTGGTTTTAAGGCAAGTCTTTGGGTTCCCTCATAAAATTTTCTGTACTGTGGATATTTAAGAAGAACCATGCATTGATCTGCAAGGTAGCTCAGGAGGTGTAGATCAATTGTGTTTGCTTCAAAATACAAATCCAACCAATGCCTCCAGCATCTCTTCTCAAACACATATGGACATCAATTAAAGCCACCAATATTTGGATGTAACTGTTTAACAGTTTGAGAGCCTGGATAAAGACTGTTTATCTTGCAACATATTATTTTTAGTGTAACTTGCACTTTTTTAGCATATTTTAGTATAAATATGTATATCTTAGAAATCTCATAAAGAAAAGGAAAGAAAATACTAATAAAATTAATTGCTAATTCCCTATTTTAATCCAAACTGATAAAGTAACTAAGAAGATAAGCCATTATTTACTTGATGCCAGTAAAAGCTGGTATCGGAAGATCTCCAAATTTCAAAAGAGAAGAAAGGACTTGGCTCATTTGAATCAATTTAAAATCATTTGAATACTGCTTCTCATACTTACAAACAAAACATGATGAATGAGCTACATGCAGTATTGGCTTTTTAAAAGATTAACAAAGAAAACTGACCTAAGTTCAAATAACTTTTCTTCAAGTGACCAATTGCAATATCTTTTAATGAGGTTACATTTCAAACAAATTATGTGAGATACAGATTTCAAATGCATGTATAACAGCAAAATAATTATTTTTGGTAAGATGTAATATTTGATAATTACAACTGGATATTTTCAATTACAAATAAAGAGAACATGCATTTTTAAAAAAGAAGGCAGAATTGGTTTTATTTTAATAGTTTTAAAGATATTGCACTATATAAATTTAAGAAACTAAAAGCAACACAGTTAAAGCAATAAAATAGCTAAGATATACTTAGGGTATAAAAATATTAAAAACCCACAGGACAATATTTTATTGCATGTTTAATAGCAGCTACATGCTTTCATACTCTTCATCAGGCAAAATGGTTAAAATCTTGACAAATTGTACTGAAGTAGAATTCAGACAAAAATTGCTAAGAAGAATGAGTATGATTTCTCTGTTTCTGAAAATATAATTTCTAGTTGTCAGTGTCATTTGTTGTTTTTCATTTTCTTCTATCTTTATCATTATCATTCTAGAAAATCATGACTTAATTAAAGATGCAACAAGAGTCTATCACCAGCTTATCCGAATAGCAACAAATTCAGAAAACAAAGAAATCTACCTCATGTTCCAATTAGTTCAACTGCCAGCTGCCATTACCAGTTCTTAAGTTACAGCAGTAACTAAGTATCTAGAATTCTTTATCCTTCCTGAATGCCTACAGCATCTTTTTTAAAAATATAAATCATGGAGATCTACTTTTACTACTGTTCTATCATTGAACAACTATTGAGTTCTTAAATAAGGAGTCTCACAGTTCTCAATTAGAAGAAAGCTGTTAATTGTGGAAAGGAAATTGATGTCAGCATCAAAATATTTGGGTATAGGGTTTCCTGCTTGAGCAGGGGATTGGACTAGAAGTCCTATAGGATTCCTCCCAACTTTGTTATTCTGTTCTATTATCTGCAACTGGTAGATCTTAGTATGATCTGGTTGTGTGAATATAAGCTCCAAAACAACAGTTGTGCATCATTTGCATTTTATTGGCAAAGGCCCACAAGTTCTTCTGGTAAGTGATAGAGTCATTGTTCACTAGTATTCCTGTTACCAGTCTTAGCAACAACAATAACAAAAACCCTATTGCAAGTTATCTGGTTTCTCTGTGAGAATTTGTATTGTAAATAACTAATGATTAACTAAAGGAGAAAAAACACCAAAAATTAAAAAAAAAAAAACATTTTTTGTGACTTACATAGTGCTCAATAAAAAAAATCTGTTTCCTTGTCATAAAATCTCTCAAACTTTTTCCACAACTCCATATTCTTATGTGTTTTTCTGGCTGTGGGCAGATGCTTCTACATATGTTCCTTGATTTTATGCCCACATTACAATGGTATCAAAGCACTTCTAGCTGCATGGGCCCATTTTTCATTCCCCTCCAGCCTTCTGTTACTGGAGGGCCTGATGCAGCTGATGGAAAAGAGACTGGTTAATGGGGATAATTTTGGGAATGTATGGTCCAACAGGGTCCCAGAAGTTGAAAGCTTTCTGCCCCATTGTCCGATGTGGCAGCCAAGATCTGCTTTCATGACCATTACAAAGATAGAATTTTATGTAATCCGCTTGTGCCAAAGTTCTTAGGAAATACAGAAACTGGATTCATAAAAGTGCCCATTATTTATTGTATTGCAAAAATAACAATACCAGGAGGCAGCCCAACAGGCCATTTAACCACAGTAAGGAAGAGCTCAATCAAACTCTGAGGGCCAATTCATGTAATATTTATTTGATTCAGTAAAAATAAGAATCACTTGTAGTTCTTTATATTTATTAGCGAGAGGAAAGCTGATCAGTTGACATGTGAATCTCACCAAAAGGCATAACTACATTAATCACCTTGGGGAAGAACATTATTTTATCTCAAGATTACATATTTTCATTTGCACCACTCACACAGTAAGCTGCTTCTGCATTTTATTTCAATTGATGCATGGTTGCAGTGATTGCATTTATTTATTTATTTTTATTTTTTAGGTGGCACAGTGGTTAGGGTGCAGTGCTGCAGGCCACTTCAGCTGACTGTTGTCTGCAGTTCAGCGGTTCTAATCTCACCTGCTCAAGGTTGACTCAGCCTTCCATCCTTCCGAGGTGGGTGAAATGAGGACCCAGACTGTGGTGGCGATATGCTGACTCTGTAAACCGCTTAGAGAGGGCTGAAAGCCCTATGAAGTGGTATATAAGTCTAACTGCTATTGCTATTGCTATTGCTATTTTACTAACAGTGGAAGAAGTCACTGAAATCAAGTCAAACCCCCACATTCTATGATATAGTTAGGGGGGAAGATTCATCATTCTATGAAAATACATTGTCAGCTGTCACCTCATGCTTGCTTGTGCTTTGCTGCTATGTGGCAACAATTTCCCATGAACTGTCAGGGGGAATGCTTGGGAAAGCAAATTCTGTATCACTTCAAGATGCTACTTCCAGGTCACATGGCTGGAAGAAGGAGGTAGCTGCATACTAACTTGTTGTGGCCCAGCAGGAGCCGTTGGAGCTGCCACCAGACTCTGACAGCGAAGGGCCCTATGAGTCGGCTCTGGAGGATGTGGAGGACCCTGGACAGGGTTCCGACTCCGAGCAGGGTGCATAGAGACTGGTTGGCCACCAGGTGGCACCTGAGCCTTGGACCAGTGGGGAGGAGACAAGGAGAGTGATCCAGAAGCCAGCAATGAGTTGTTCCTGTATGCCCGGAATTGAAGAGCTAATAGGCATCAGAAACAGTTACGCAAGTACAGGAGGTAATTGCACTCAGCTGGTGGTCATTAGGCTCCTCTCCAGACTATAAAAAGACTGTTGTGCACACGCCCCTCTTGCAGAAGTCAACGCATTGACGAAAGAGAACTTTTGTAACTAACTTGGCAGGCTGGATTGCTGCCAAGGTTTGTCTGAGTTGCTTATCTGTTTGTTATGCTTGGCTTTCAGCCACCGAGGTTTTGGTTTCTTGCTATTAAAGTACATTCCAGTTAAGCTTGTCTCGGCTTTCGTTACTGGACGGAGGAGAGGGTCAGAACACCAACCTGTGCTTGAACTGACCGTTATGGAAACATCTTGTCTAAATGCCAAAGGGAACCCTGTTACCACCAAACCACCAAAAGTGGTTCCTATTTTTCTACTTCAGTTTTACATGCTTTTGAACTGCTAGGTTGGCAGAAGCTAGGACAAATAATGGGAACTCATTCCATTACACGGTGCTAGGAATTCGAACTGCTGACCTTAGTCTTAGCCACTGAGCCATCATGTCTCTGCAGAAAGATATAGTGTCATTTATATACATAGATCAGGCAGATCTTCACTTCTTGAAGATAGTGTTTGAATAGTCATTTCCAGCTGTTCCTGTGACAGGGTAGCAGTGGTGGGTTGCAGGCGGTATGCCCCGGTACGGGCGTACTGGAGCCAGCCTGGAGCATCGGATACCATTCCCACCCGCCTGCCCACCTGAGCTCCTTACTGGAGTTTAAAGGCTTCTGTGCTTCCGGTCAGGCGCATGGTGCATACAGCGCCAGCGCAACATTCTGCAGAACAGCTGGAGCATCATGGAGATGCTTGAACACATGCGTGCGCTGTGCATGCAATTTGCAACCCACCACTGCTGGGTAACTATGGTCAATGAATGAAAGGCAGTATGTGTCTTTCAATTTTGCAGACACAAGACAAGTCTGTGAAGGCTGGTTTGTCTGAATATCTTCTTGCTGTAGGTTTTCTCTGGCTAACATAAAGACCAAGTTGACCTTCCTTTTTGTTATGATGCCATTCTTGAGAAACCATAAAAGTGTGACTTGCCAGCAGCATTTATTCTTGTGGCTAAAAGATGACTCCAGTGTAGGCTACAATTTTGCTTTCCAGTCCCAGGGCAATTGTCAATAATAATTTAAGTCTGTGATCTAACAGCCTATAATGTTTATCTAGTATCTATGAATATTTGGACAGAAATGCTAAAGCAAATAAATAAACAAACCATCAATGTGTTATTTAGAAATTCTAATAAATGTGTAATTTAATTCAGAATGTTCTTCCCTAAGTTAAAAGAAGAATATGCCAGTACATTTAATTAATTAAAGCAGTTTATTCATATTTTTCCATATATCAAGAAGAAGATATCAAAATTCTTATGCTAATATTAGTATTTGTTATTTAATATAGAATTTGAAAAGTTATTATTTGGAATTTTAAAAATACTAATATTTTGCTTTCTTTGGCTTAAAATTTTGAGCATTAACAGAAACATGGATTCACTTTGAAGTTCACAACAAATACTTCGGAATATTTCTTTGGCTTAAAATCCAAGAACCAGAATGAGAATTTCACTGAGAGGTCTCTCTTCCAATTAAGGCCAATCATAATAATGGTTGCAACTTGAAAATAATTCTCAATTTGTTACCGAAGCAAATTTTTAAAGGCTTTTTTCAAACTAGGATGTTGCTTACCTCATCCTATTTCAATTTTGCTGAGCATAGCTACTCCTAAATTTTAATAAGGAAAAAAATCTGAGTAGTACAGAAGAACATAGAACTTTCTAGCCTGTTTTTCATTGCCCATTAGTCTTTCCTGGGGTGTTTGAACTGTCAATCAAACATAGTAATACAGAGCACATCCTCTCAGTTTTTACTCTGGAGGGACATAGGAACTTAGGACAGAGGGATTTGAGAAGTGCTGGTGAAAGATGAGATATAAGCTCAGTGTCCTAGTCCCAAGGAAGCCTCAATCTGTCAAACAGCAAGTTTATGAATATATATTTAACCATGGGAAGGCTAGGGTTGATAGCATATGGATATACTGTACTATTAAGACAACTGGTTTACTAGCCACAAATTTAATTTTATGTTTAAAGTTAACAAATGACTGTTATTTTGTATCTTCCCCGTAACCTTCTAATCTAACCCTATTCCAGTCAGGGCAGGAATCCTTAGACTGTCCAAGAGAGATGGCTATCAAACTGTTGTTTGATGGAGCACCTTTGACTCCAAGAGGAAGACTCCTCATTTCAAGTTTGGACTGTCAATGTAAAGTTTCTGCTTCTTGGTTCATTGCACTACAAAGAATAAACACCCTTTCCTATGTGATAGCCCTTCAAGTATTGGAAAACTGCTATCATGTCTTTCCTTATACTAATCCTTTTTGGGCTAAGGGTACCTGGTTCTTTTAACTGTTCTTCATAAGATTTAGCATCAAACCTCCTCACCAACTTTGTAGCTGTTTTCTATATTTTTTCCAGTTTTATTAGCATTCTTCTTGTATCATGGCAACTGAATCTGGGTTCAGAATCTCAGGTGTGGTGTAATCAATGTAGCAGAGAACCGAACTATCACTTCCTGAAAACTTGACATTATACCTTTAGTGATGCAATTTAGGAGTGCAATGACTCTTTGACCCATTATAATACACTACTGGCCCATGCTTAATCTGTAGTTTACTGGGATACTCAGATCTACTCACAAATACTATTTTTGAGTCAGGTGCTGTCTATCTTGTACCTAGATCCTTAGAGATGGTTTTGGGTTAGTGGGATTACAGACTTCATTTCAATGAAGTAAAAAGGTAAGGAAAAAAATTCCCAGAAAGTATAAATGCTGGGAAAAAACAACAAGTGTAACATTAAAAAGATCACAGGAGTTGCAGAAACAGTCTAATTCTAGGCCAGAGAAGAAAACCCAGTCTTTCAGATTATGTCAGTTTTGAGATCCAATCTAGTCTGGTCACTAGGACCAGAGGTTTACTCTTCTGAGCTTTTGAACTTGTGCTGGAGCTCATTTTCAGGGAGCATCTCTCTCATCAGAATGTTCTGGGCTCCAGCACAAGTCCAAAAGCTTGGAAGACTAAATCTCTGGTCTTGGTGGCTGATCCAGATTGGATCCCACAATATTATCCTGGAACACATACATTTGCCTTCATTCGCATGTCAATTCCACTAAGTCAGGGGTCAGCAACCTGTGGCTCTGGAGCTGCATGTGGATCTTTCATCCCTCTGCTGCAGCTCCCTGTCAATGGTTGGTGGAACAATTGATAGGGCTTTCAGTTACAGCTTTCAGATAGAGGAAAAAGAATGCTGCGCTAGGAGGAGACTCTATGAAAGGGGAAATGAACTTCTGGTTGGCTCCAGAATTGAACAGGGGCTTCCGTTTAGGACCTTTGTGGCTCTTTGAGTGTTTAAGGTTGTCAACCCCTGCACTAAGTAAATCAGGTTAACAAATGAATTCCACAGGAAGGCTTAAGCAACCTTTATTTAGATTGGCTATAATAACCTAACCTTTGCAAGACTGATTGTGCTGTAGTTCCTCCTCCCTCTTGTACTTCAGTTTAGTGGTTTAGTGGTTTATTAGCATTTGTAGGCCGCCCTTTTCCCTGAGGGGACTCAGGGCGGCTCACAGAAAACCAGGGAGAGGGGAATACAATATTAAGACAACAACATATAATAAAAATAGTAAGCAACATTCATTCATCATTCGGGCGGGGTAGCAGTGAATTAGGAAATGTCTATCTGAGCAGTTTCCAAATATTATCTATCTCTTGTGGACTTAAAATATTTTTCATACTTTGTTGCTTTGGCAACAGATCTTGAATCCAAGATCTGTCAAGGTTATTTTCCTTAGTCTCACAAGCCATACCTTGGAAGTATCATGGCCTGCTTTTTTTTTAAAGCCATTTGAATTGCAAAAAATTACATGTTGTTAATCCACTTCTTGAAATTTAAACCCTGGAGGAACCATTCAGAACAAATGTTATCCATTCTGAAGTAGCATGCTTTTTCAGTTGAAAAATTTAGCCACATTTCAAATAATCAGCATTGTTAGTTTTGTTCTATTACAGGGCAGTTGTCTCAGGTGGCACATTCTGCCTTGGCTATTTTTACTGGACTCAGCTGCTGTTATTCTGAAAGATAGTTATGCCAAACAATCTTTCCTTGGATGGTACAACCTACCTTAATGCATGTTAACATTCTCAAAATTGGTGCCGTATGGTCCATTACTAGTGCAGATGACCTCTATGGAATAAGAAAAGTCAGCATCGCTATCTTCATCTCAAAGTATCTTAGGCTGGCCTGGTAGACTACATCCTGGTGGGTTATTGCTTGAGTATGGTGCTGTATCACAATCGCCATACAGCAAGATTCAGATAGCAGGATAATTCCTCTGATGAGTTAAAATATGTTTGCGTATTTTGTTAGGTTTTTCTTCTCCACTTGTATCTGTTACATCAAGATCAAGCATAGAGTTGGGAGGAATCACTGCTCTTGAAACCCATTAAGCTTTTCCTATCAAATCCCATCTCTTGAACCAAATAGTACAGTAATTAAAGCAGTATTTACAGTGTAATAAAGGCAAGGCTAATTACAAGCAAATGAGAGCAGGATTGTACTCTATCTGAGGGAAATTCATCCTGGATCAGGCCACACCAATAAATCTTTTAGCATCTTCATTTGTTAATTATTATCTTCACAACCCTCTTGCTAGTAATGATTATCTAATTTATTACCACTAAGCAGGGGAATGCTGCCTGGCAGCAAGAGAAGCAAGATATAAAGAAGTCAGAATTCACAGAAATAATGCTAAAATCTTTTTGCATCACTATGCATCATTTGTTACCTTTACCCATTTTTCCCCTTATTCTTCCTAAATTTATTTTTAACGTTCTGTTACTTGTTCCAGCTTCTGCCAACCTAGTAGTTCGAAAGCATGTAAAAATGCAAGTAGAAAAATAGGGATCACCTTTGGTGGGAAGGTAACAGTGTTCTGTGCGCCTTTGGCATTTAGTCATGCTGGCCACATGACCATGGAGACATCTTCAGAAAGTGCTGGCTCTTCAGCTTTGAAACGGAGATGAGCACCACCCCCTAGAGTTGGAACAACTAGTATATATGTGCAAGGGGAACCTTTACCTTTACCTTTAAGCAGAGTTTTATATATTACAATGCATGGTGAAATACTGTACAAATAATAATAAAAAATAGAACAGTTTTCTCTCCTTGCCTTCCATGGCAAGTGGAAACGGGAAAGAAAGAAAAACTGAATCCCTCCCTATTCTCACTAGCAGCTTCTTTTCCTGGAAAAAGCAATCAACAGTGTTTATTCACTGGATAAATTAATCCAAAAACTACAGCTATATAGAATCTATATTAGGATCAACCAAAATATCACAGAAGTATGTTTTCCAAAAATTTCCATTAGGCCAAATGTTGCTGACATCCTGATTCTCAGACTGAATTTCAACTCTGATTTATTTGATCTTTTTATCACCATTTTAAAGTTTGACCCGCTGATTCCTTGGTGCTCCCTGCACTTAGTCATTTGCTTGCAGGTGTTTCATTACCCAATTAGGTAATATCATCTTGGCTAGGGAGTATGGAATTTGCTCCCTGCTTATATACATAGCTTCCCCTGCCAATGTTGGTGGAAGCATCGTTTTCTGCTTGGTTGTTCCTTAATTTGGGTACTGTTTTGTTCTTGATTGTTTATCTGGTGTTACATGATGATGATTGCATGATGTTGTTAACATTACCTAGTTGAATAATGAAAGGTCTTCAAGCAAACAACAAGGAGCTTTTAAGAAGACCCTGGTTTGCTCCCTCTTTTTTAAAAAAACATCATTGGATTTCACTTGCCTGGACTACTTTCATCCAGTTTCTAACCTCCCCTTTCTAGGGTTGTGGAAAAGGTGAGTTAATTTTCTTCCTCCTGACCTAAATAACACTTGCTAAAAGGTTGGTGACCCCAAACAGTTTTGAGTTTCCAAAATGAGTTTTAAGGAAGAGTTGGAGGTTTATTGAGAAGCATGTTGTCTTTGCTTTAATTTGTCCTAAATGCATGGATCCAGCTTTATGCTTCTATTACCTTATGTAGATAATAATTTTTGTTATATTTGCCATTATTTTATCAATCCTCGGGAATCTGCAATACAAATCAAAAGAGGTGAGGGGGATTTTTGCATAATCTTAGTTTGCAAAGGTCATCCTTGGTTCCTTGTAATATTTTTATCCCCTCCCCCCATCCCACAGCAGTGGTGGGTTCTGGATCCCGGTGTCATCCACATGGATGCATGCAGCACGCATGCAGCATACTGTCCAGTGATGCCTCTGTGAGCTTCTGCAGTGCTCTAGCGGCTCAGTGGAACATCGCGCAGGCACTGAATGCACCATGCACGTGTGCAGAAGCACCAAAGACTTTAAAGACAGGTAAGGAGCGAGGGTAGGCGGGTGGGCCCTCCAGAGCACTATACCGGAATGCTACCCGGTACTCCAGGCAGGCTCCAGTACGCCCGTACTTGGGCATACTGCCTGCAACCCACCACTGCCCCACAGCTACAAGAATTATCATGGAATCAGCTAGTGAAGCCACCCTGATTTTTTTAAAAACTGAAGTCCTTATCCCAAGCAGACATGTTTGCTAGACTCTTTCTGTTGCATAAATATAACACCTTCACCTAATCAGTTTTCAGCTTTTTGGCTTGCAGAATGGGACAACTAACCTCAGCCAACTTCCAGTGGGCAACTCGCCATGGGACAATTCGCCACCGGACAATTCAACAATTCAATTTATTATTTAAAATAATTAGAAGAGCCGAGGTGGCGCAGTGGTTGGAGTGCAGTACTGCAGGCCACTTCAGCTGACTGCTAACTGCAGTTCGGCTGTTCAAATCTCACCGGCTCATGGTTGACTCAGCCTTCCATCCTTCCGAGGTGGGTAAAATGAGGACCCAGACTGTGGGGGCGATATGCTGACTCTGTAAACCGCTTAGAGGGGGCTGAAAGCCCTATGAAGCTGTATATAAGTCGAACTGCTATTGCTATTTAAAAATGATTTTAATTTTTGTCTTTCACATTTCATTTTATTGTTCCTTTGCTGTCCTTTCTTTAATGATTCTATTCCACCATTTCTGCAATATTAGTGTAACTCTTGTTCCATGGCAAATTGTCCCACCGTGAGTTGGCCGTGGCAAATTGGCTGCAGCATGGACTTGACGATGCTAAGCAAATTATACTGGAAAAGAAGCTGACTTCCATTAGAACATCCAAATCAGCTGGATGTCCTTGGATTGATCACACACACTCTCTCTCTCAACTCATTGTTGCAGATAAATTATGATGGAGCATAATGTATATTTTATTGATTTGTAAAAATAAAAATAATGGGATGTAAATAAAATAAAAGAGTAAGATAGCAAATAGTATAATAACTTGGTTTAGCATGCTGTGAACCCAGAGAAATTGTTCAAAACAAAAAGGGCAAAGGGTTGAAAGTGCCACTAAGATAGTATAATATCACAAGTAGCAAGCAGATATCACAGGGTTACCCTAACTTTATCTTGATTAATTCTCACTTAATCTGTTTATTTAAAATTATTTTTCAACCACATTTAGGCACTCTTATTATTTTCAAATAAAAAAAGAAGAGCATAATTACCCAAAGTAATTAACTCGCTCAATATAAATTTGGAATAAAAGAAAGCTGATTATGCTATTTTTCTAATAATTTGATAGGAAATTTAGGTCAGAATCTTTCATTCTCTACTGGCAATAAATAGCGAATGGATGTAGGAGGGACATCAGTGTGGCTTTGGTTCTTCCTTTTCTGAACCAAAGCTGATAATCATGATTCACTATTGATCTTCCACCTTTCCTGTATTCCTTTTTCTTAACCTATTGTAGCCTGGAATTCTGCTGGGCCTCAGCCAGGCAAGCCATTTTGGCCATAAATAGTGAACTGCATAGATCATGTGATGTTCTATGGGTGCACAGCTCGCTTCTTCTCTGCTGCCTTGCCACCACATGAGAAAATTTGTAGTCACCGAGGGGACATTTGAAATGCACATTGTAGTGAGTAGAGCCTGTTAATCACAGGTGGAAGCCTGGCACAATGTGGAATTAACATGCTTCTTCCAGGTCTCTGTGTTGAAATGAATGATGCCTTCCCTGAGCCACGAAGCTACACCAAGGCAATAAAACATATTTTTCAGGGATGACATACTCAGCAGTGAATCACGGACTGTGATGGCTATTTTATTCTCCTCTACTTTACCAGCTCCACAACATTATTACCCTTTTGCACTGTCAGATATTAAAATCATATTAACGATCAGGAACTGTATTAAACTGTCACAAAGTGAAATAATATAGCACCACCACTGAAGGTTAGAGACAGCCCTTGGGTGTAATTCACTAAACTCCAATCTACCTGCTTGATACTCTGGAGATTAAATAGATTGCATTGTTTTCTGGGAGATCAATTGCCATTAAGGTATAGGAGCAGCACACCCCAAATTATTCACAGAACCAGCTGTATTTTCCTTGGTGATTATTTCAGGAAACCGTTACATTTAGGCAGTAAGGCTGCTTTTATATATCCAATAAAATACCATTCTAAAATCAGTTGGGATGATAAGAAAAAAAAGTACAATATAATGTTGCTGTAATAAGTCTCCCATTCCTAGACGCACCAAAATTTGACCAAGAAGACTGCAAAATAGTATTCAAGCTCCTTATTGGCTATTCATTTCAAAGGTAACTTTGAAATGCTTAGGCAAAGGTAACCAGTAGTTAAACTAGTCATTGATAGAGCAATAGAGAAAATGTCCTCATCTAAAATTTCTGTTCAGCCTTGATCAGATGGCTGGAATATCACATTCTTTGATATCAGTGGCAAGTAACTGATAATTCAACCGCAATCATCATTAAATCTCCCTTTCTGTGGCCTCTGGATGTCCTCTGGTCAAAAGATAGCAGCTCCTAAAATAAGCCAGGCATGAATTTAAACAAACTAACTCAACAGAAAAACATTAGTTCACCTTAATATATGAAGTATTCAATATATACTAATATGGTGGCTTAGTGGCTAAGACACTGAGCTTGTCAATCAGAAGGTCAGCAATTCAGCGGTTTGAATCCCTAGCGTCCCATAACCGAGTGAGCTCCCATTACTTGTTCCAGCTTCTGCCAACCTAGCAGTTTGAAAGCATGTAAAAATGTGAATAGAAAAATATGGACCATCTTTAGTGGATAGGTAACAACACTCTGTGCACCTTTGGCATTTAATCATGCCGCCCACATGATCATGGACACGTCTTCTGACAGTGTTGGCTCTACTTTTGGTGGGAAGGTAACAGTGCTCTGTGCCTCTTCGGGTTTTAGTCATGCCAGCCACATGACCACGGAGACATCTTCGGATAGCATCGTCTCTTTGGCTTTGAAACAGAGATGAGCACCATCCCCTAGAGTCGGGAACAACTAGCATGTGCGAGGGGAACCTTTACCTTTATTCAATACATAAATATCATTGCTTTCTATTTAGTTCTCCTCAACCATGTTCAGCCTGAACCCTGGCCATCAAAAAGTTTCACACCCATATTTTATAGCATTGCACTGCTGCCTTGGCCTGATTTTGAGTTCTTCTTATTTTTACTCATATTGGACTATTGAAGGGGAAAGGGTACATTAGGCTCTTTGGTGCCATAGAGTCTGATGAATACTTGTTCTAAATAGTAATCTCCATATAGGCTTCTGTTTATGTGATGCCGCATAATGTTAAATATACTTCATGGAACTGCATTTAGAGTAAGGATTGGAGGACTCTGCAGAGGGATCTCTGAAACAGTCTTATTGAGTGAGAAGGACGTTTTTGAGAAGCATCTTTTTTGAGTCCTCTGGCAAGCTTTAAACTGAATCCAAATGGGAAGATGTAGTAGATAAATATAAAAAGGGCGATACTTAAAATGCTCAGTTGTGTCAAAAAATCAAAGCACAGAGTACGGACAACAAACAAAAAATCCTTGTTATTTTTTTGGTGTGTGTGTGATATGACATTTGATACTATAGAAACATGTTGAAATGGAACTCAAGATTGAAATATCTTAAAGAATTTCTTCAAAAGAAGCAGACCAATGGTCGGTTGCAGTTGGAACGGCCCCGGTGTCATCTACAGGCATGCATGCAGCGCATGCGCACATGTGCGTGGTGTGCGCATGTGTTGTAGCATCAAATGAAGCTTCCACAAGCCTCCATGATGCTCCATCTGCTCAGCGGAGTGTCGCACAGGTGCTGTATGTGCCATGCACGTGTGCGGAAGTGCTGACAGCTTTAAGTAGCATGGGCGGGTGAGTGGGCCCTCTGGAGCACCATACCGGAATGGTACCCAGTGCTCCGGGCAGGATCCGATACACCCATACCAGGGTGTACTGCCTGCAACCGAGCACTGAAGCAGACCCAATAAAAGGGAAGGGATGAGCATATTGTACACCTATACAGAAGACTATGACCCCAAGATTGAAAACCTTGCTGAACATTGGTAAATATTAAGGATTTTTTTAAACAAAACAATACAGTTCTGGGTGTGTTTTAAAGTCCACCCACCCACTCACCCACCCACCAGAAGTTACAGATTAAAATCTTCAAATGTGATGGCCAAGATCCCAGGAAATATGTCATTATTTTAGCATGTGTTTCTTAAAAAAATCTTCCTTTTCTTTAGCAAAATGATTAGATGAGTAGACTAACATCATACTGTGGATGTAATATACTTAGACTTTAGTTAGACATTTGCTCAAAGCTTCCCTCTTGACAAAATGGGGAAATATGGATAGATGACCTCCTTGCCAGTTGGATCTATAGTTAGTTGAACAACTATATTCAACATGTGGTCCTTAATGCATCTACATATACATGCAAGGTATACATTGAAGTACCCCAGTGTTCTGTCTTTGGGCCCAGAGTTCTTCCATATTTCCATCTGCTCATCAAATTCCAGATAACACAAAGCTGGGAGAGGAAGGTAGGCTCATGATTCAAATGGATCTCAAAAGATTTGAATATTGAGTGCTATCCCATCAATAGTGATCAGTGATTAGAAATGAGAGATTTTTACACCTAGATAGAAAAACAGAAAACAAAAACAGATGTGCAGCTATAAGATAGCCAATACCTGGCTTGGCAAATATTGTTGTGAAAAGGACTTGACATCCTGATGGACTACAGATTATACATGAGTTAGCTCTATACTTCAACTGTCAAAAATGTCGTGACACTTCTGAGCCGTATCAATAGAGGTATAATGTCAAGGTCCTGGAAAATGATAGTTCTACTCTTTCCTGCACTGGTCATATTACATCTGCAAGTCTGTGTCCAGTTCTGGTCATCATAATTCAAGAAAGATACTGTACAAAATACAGAGAATAGCTAAAATATGATAAGGGGTTTGGAGGCCGGGAAAAGAACCAATAGGTGGAAGTTTTAGAGAGATCAATACAAACTCAAAATAAGGAAGAATTTCCTGCCTATGAGAGCTGTGATGTAACAGCAATAGCAGACTTATATACCGCTTCATAGGGCTTTCAGCCCTTTCTAAGCGGTTTACAGAGTCAGCATATCGCCCCCACAGTCTGGGTCCTCATTTCACCCACCTCGGAAGGATGGAAGGCTGAGTCAACCTTGAGCCGGTGAGATTAGAACCGCTGAACTGCAGATAACAGTCAGCTGAAGTGGCCTGCAGTACTGCACCCTAACCACTGCGCCACCTCGGCTCTTCACTTAAATGACCTATCTCTCCAAGGCATTCACTATTGGAGATTTGCTGTACATGGCTGATTACTTGAGAGGGTCTGAGGATTCTTGTCATGGGCAGGGGATTGGATTAAGATATTTCTAGCCTTTTGGTTCTATAATTCTGTAACTCAGAAAAAAATAATGTCTATTACTAAGGAAACCAGTTAAATATCTATTTACTTTCTATATATCATCTGTTGTAGAAGAAAAATATATTGGTTGATGCTTTCAAAGTACAAGACAGCAGCACACTGACACAGTAACTTTAGTGGAAGTCAAAAGTTAGTATCTCATAAGACTCTCACTTTATAGCTGTTGTAAGTTAATAGCCATTGTAAAGCCAGTTTACAGCCAGTTCTGTGCTGCAAGTGGGCCCCAGTGATGTCAGGAAAATGATTTGACTTTTCAGAATAAATGGTTAATTTTTTTTCTTTTGTGGATCTAAAATAATCTGTTGGCTGTTATTTATAATATGGGCAGACATTACCAATTCTTCATGTACATAGCTCACATGCAAACTAGGGAGTCAAAATGTAGAAGAAGAATGTGTTAGCATCACTCACTTTTTTACTAAAAAACATAGGATGCACAATTCAAATAATATTGAGGCCAAAATAAACATACTTTCAGAAGGTCTCTAAGTAAATCAAAAACAGTCACAATAAGAACACGTAAGAAATGTTTTTGTGCTGAGGCTATTCTTCCATTTTTATTAACTCTATATGAATATTTTTGTCACGTATCTAATATTGTGGTTATGTGGCTTTTATTTCTTGTTAATTGCTTATTCCAACAATAATTTTCTTATGAGAACTATGAAACATATTTTCTTCAACACCAGTGTCTCTAAATTCGTTGTTAATTCTCTACACTTTGTTTTGCATTTCTATTACTTTTTTATATTGTTTTATTTTAGTTCCTTTAATCTTTCTAATAATTCTAACACAATTCTTAATTCCTTCGGTAGATCATGAACCCTCTCTCTAAGAATACTTTGGGAAGAAGAAATGGGGACAATTGCTTGAAATCAGTTCCTAATGTAGCAACTCCAAACTTCTGCTTGAAATCTGAGCTTCTTGAATGTATGCTGCAATACACATTGAGTTCAGTTGGCAGGGCTAAGCTTTTAATTGAAAGTCCTTATTAAAATTGAATTCAATATTTTCTGATGCTTTATTTATATTTGATGTAACGGTTTGGTGTAAAAAACCCACAAAAACTCAAAAGAAGAATAGATTGATTTTCCTATATAGTAGGATATTAAAGGGCTGAAAAGATTAAGGGGTATGTGTGATTGATCTCTTGTTGTGGAATATTGTATGTGGCTTTACACCAAATGGAAAAGGCATCTGGCAACCCTGAATATGACCAATGAACAAACATATGGTCAAGGCTGGAGGCATTTGTTTTAGATCTCATGCCAGAACAGCAGGTTGTCCAAAACTATCGCAATGGATAAAGAAATGGCTAAAGGCAATAATAACCAGAATTGTGTGAATTCCTAAAAGATAATGCTGACAGTAGCATCAAGAGGATGATTTCCAGTAATTTTCTCTGCCAATTTTTAAAACAGATTTCTGCACCCCCTGCAGTTTGCTTTATTTATTGCCGTAGGATCCTCTAGAACAGTTCTGACAGTTCATCTTAGAAAACATTGCCTTTTGTTTGAGTTGAAGACTTTTGGATTACTAGAAGACTTATATTTTTTTTCTACTGCATTTTTTTAGAGTATTACTAAAACCCAAAGCCATATTGCCAATGCTTTCAATTATTAAAGAAGTACCACTTCTTCTGAGCATCTCAATGCTCCCAACTGTTCATATTTTATTTGCCTTTATTCACGGTTTGAATTAAAAATTGAACACTGAGTATCTGCAAACTTTTATTTTTAAGGAAATGAGGAATTGGTGCCAATGGACCACAATTCTTCTATTTTCCTATTAACTAATCAGCATGATGATTCTTTCCCCTACAGAATTTGGGGGGAAATGAATTGTCCAATTTTTATAACTCTACAGAAACTAAAACAATCATTAGAATTCATGGAAAGAATATTTAGATCTTTAAATTTTTTGAAAGGTAAGTCTTTTTTATTTGAAATTTAAGTTGAGTGTAAAATAGGATAAATTAGCTTTGTCTCATTTTCTCATTTTAGATATTGTTCAAAGAAGCAATTTGGATCCATGAGCCACATTATTTATTTATTCTTTACCCATTAACTAGATGTTATGTCTTGTTTTTCATCCAGAAGCTCAAGCAAATATACGAAGCATTACTTCCTTTCCACCCCCACAATGTGGTATAAATTGGACTTGGTAATAGTGTCCGGGTATTAGACCATCATTGTGATCAAAGTGGAGGAAAGAATTGAAATCCAGAAAGGGATTTCCTAAACCTGTTTTATTTCCAGTTGGTTTATTCATCAGACTCAAGCAGCTTAAGATTGCAGATAATAAAAAAAAGAAATGTATAATTAGGGTTTTTTAAAAGTCTTTAAAGATTTGGGGAAATTGGTCTATAGTATTTGCCTACATTCCTGGGATAACTAGGGATATAGGACTAGTTCAAGGTTTGTCAGAAATTTTATAAATAACAAATCTGGTCTCTGGGATGTGAAAAAACTGTTCTTTCTAGACATAATAAATAATACTTCTGTAGAGAATGGTATACTTTCCACTATTCTGGAAGTTCAGCAAAATACTAATTTCCCCTTAGTCTCATATTACAGCCATAATAGTAGCTGTACTTCTGTTATATATTTTACCATGGCACTATAATGACTAAGCTATCATATGCAGCCAAGATTTACCTGCCATTCTGCAAACTGCTTGAAATGAAGTCTGAAACCAAGACTTAGGATCTACCTTTCATGGAGGTACCAAGGAAGACTTTATTAAACTTGCCTGTGAAGATGTATAACAACAGCTCCTAGAGGCTGGAAGAAAATCAGCATTTCTAAAAGACATGGTCTATAAGTATGACTGTGCCAATGCTAGACATCTTGAAGCCAAGGTGAGGAATACAAATGCTTGATTGTAAGAATATCGAGCAAAAATCTGATTGGATGAAGAACATCATTGGGCTACAGTCATTCTTGGATACAGATTTTACTAGGAAAGTTAAAGAATGTGAATATTGGTAGAGGTATTGCTATTTATATTAAGTAAGTGATAAAATCTAACAGATGCCTCCCTTCCAAGTGTTATCTGAAAAAGCCAACAATTCCTTGGGCCCAGTGTCCCTTTGACCAATAGATTTCAAGCCAAAAAGGCGGAACCACCTCCCCTCTTTATTTTAAATAAAGATGCTCTCTTGCTGACCTCTCAGACAAGTAGACAATCTTTTGCCTCTCTCAGGCACTAAATTTCATATAGTAATAGGAATATCACTTAGACTTATATACCACTTCACAATGCTTTATAGCCCTCTCTAAGCATTTTATAGAATCAGTATATTGCTCCTGACAATCTGGTCCCTCATTTTATGAACCTCAGAAAGATGGAAGGTTGAGTCAAGCTGAACCGGTGAGACTCAAACTGCCAAACTGCAGGCTCTGGCAGTCAGCAGAAGTAGGCTGCAGTACTGCATTCTAACCACTGCGCCACCATAGCTCATGCTTTTTCTTCAGCAAACAACAAGCAGAGTTCATTCATTGACACATCACTGATGTTTTTGTACCTGCCCACAAGCCTCCATGTACCATGTGTGATCCCATAATATGCTTAGCATGTTACTACTAATGCTCATCTAAATATTAAGGAGGTGTGTTTTTACTATTCTAATGGATTTTTGAATGCCAAGTTCAATCCTCCTTGACTTATTGTTATAGGTTTAACTGCTTACGTATTCCTCTCTATCTAAAGAATTTAGGAACTGAAGACAGACAATATCTGATTTGCTGATACAGTCAAAAATAGAAGACTAGATTTCTCTATTGAATGTATGATGCTATCTGTCCACAAAATGAAATTAAATTAAGGATATATTATCTTTCACCTTATCAAAATAGTGATGTCAGCTCCGAGGCCTGGAGCAGCCATTCAGAGGAGAAGACTGGGCCAGCTGCCAAGACTCACCGTCCCACCTACACAAACTGAAGAAATTCATGCTAACAATCCATGATTAATTGCCGGGTGGTTTTGCTCTGGGTCACAAGGTGATGGGTGTGCACACTCGTGCGGTGCGGCTTATCTTAATTACCAATGTGGCTATAAAAGGTAGTGGGAAGCACAGGGTGGCAGCTCTGACAATTTTATTCATTGCCTTAGTGCATGATTAGAAATCATGAGATATTGAAATAAATCAGACAGATGTAAAAAAAATAGATATCCTAATGAAGGATTTCAATGACTCACATATAGACTAAATATATTTATGTTCAGACCATGACCTATAAACCATATTCCAAATATTATATTCCAAATATTTGTGTCTTAAAACAATTTGTCTTAGAACCAGTCAGAGGGAAGCTTTCTTACACTTAATCCTAAACAGTGATCATAATCTAGTGTGAATTGTAATCGTTAAGTAATCAATAGGAAACAGTAACCAGAATGCTATTAGATTTAGTATACATAAAAACAGAAAATTGGACTAGTCTTGCACAGTCACAATTAACTACAAAGGGAGAAACTTCTAAAAAATGAGGAGATTGGTGAAAAAGTGATGAAAAGGAAAAACTCTAAACAATCAAATCTCTGCATAATATCTGGGTATAATTTAAAACACTAGTAACAGATTTATCTTGAAAATATTCTAAATGTTTTTTAAAAAGTCAGAATAACATGGCTTTCTGCTGGTGTCCAGGAAGCTGTTATTATTCAGGAAATAAAAAAGGACCAATAAAAACAACAATAAGCAACAGAAACTCTGAATGAAAAGGAACAAGGAATGAATACAGAGCAAAATGAATGAATAAATTAATAAAAATGCACATATAGTCAAACATAAGGTGAAACAATAATCATTCAAAGCAAAATAAAAGTGATTCCTATTTTGTAAAGTGTTTCATTTTCCCCAGAAATCAGCACAAGAAGCAATGGATCTGTTCCCACATAGATCTTTCAGAAATAGTACTCAGAATCATATTGCTTATGATTAGATTGTGAGAAAGCAAGTATTCCTTTCCCATCTTCCCATTCTTCATTTCATGTGTAGAAGTATATGGTTTTATCATAGTCAATTTCTCTTTTTTCTCATGGTCAAATACTCCAACTCTTTCTTCAACATTACCCTCTTCAGTCCCTGAGTTTCAGCCCCATGATCATTTTGAATGCCTTTTTGAACATTGTTTCTTGTGCTCAACAGGTGTTCTAGCTTGAATCAAGTTTAGCCGAAGGTTTGAGGGTGGGATAGAATAAAAAAAAAAGATGTCAGAAAAGGCTGTTACAGTACAGTAAAGAATAAGTAAGTGGAAATCTAAAGCCAAGTAATAGAAAATATTCCACTGATTTTTCAAGGGAGAAAAAGATAAAGTATAGTACTCACTTTTTATTTATCAGATTCATTTTTTAAAATATAATTTTATGAAAAGATGATTTAGATTAAAATGCTACAGAAATATAAAAATAAAATTAGAAGAAAGAGATATGAAAGAAAAAAAGAAAAAATGTAAGACATCAAAAGACTAAGGAAAAGAAATATCTAAAGAAGTAACTTCCACTCTTTTTGTAGCAGTTACAAACATGATAATTAGTATCTCTTCTTTGCCAAATTACATATCATATCATGGTTCCCTTCTCATTAACAACCCTTGTTAATCAGCAAATCCCCACATCTCCAATTTATTTTTAATTCATATTCAGCAAAAAGTCCATAATAATTATATTTATTTGTCAGATTTGTCATCTGAGAGAAGTGATGCCAAAAGTCTTCCAAATTCTATCCCCTAACTTTTCTTCATAACAAGAATTATGTGAGGTAAATTGGGTTGAAAAATAGTGAACTGGCTCAAAGTAATTTCCCTTCCACTGTTGAGGTCAATCTGAGCCTGAATGTTTCCAGTCTTAATTCTACACCACATCAGGATGGATTGATTTCTTTACAACTTTTCTCAGCCTTCAATTTTGTCCATGCTATCCAGGATAGGAATGAACTGGAATTAGGACCATACAATGTGGATTGTAAAAATCCAAAGGAGCAGCAAAGAAAAATCCAGAAAATGTGACCTTCCTTCAGATGTTTCATGGTTGTCTGAATTTTTTTCAGCTCATATCTTATAGTCCTGTTTTGAAGAAATCTAAGATGCCTCCACTGATTCAAAACAGAGCAATAGAAGCAGGGTAATAGAAACTGACAATGGGGCAGCCAATATTATGCTAGAATGGTTTCGTGCCATTTCAAGGATGGGTGGGTAGCACTTCATTTTAGCAGTGGGAAAAGCCCTTTAGCATTCAAATGGGCCTGCAAACAATGAGAACTGTACTAAGCCTGCTTAGTGGAACGTTTAAAGAACCTCTCCAGTTAACTCAAAAATGTTGGTGTGGAACTGCAGAAACATTTGAAGCAGGAGAAGACATGCTGGATGAACTGCTTTAATTATTCCAAGGAATAGCACCATTTAATTTTCAAACTTGGCCAACTTTAGGATGTATGGACGTCAATTCCCAGAATTCCCCAGCCAGCATATAATAAATTCTGGGAGAATAAATTTGAACAAGTTAGATGATTTTTAAAATTACAGTTAGATATGAGACTAATTAATCATTTTTGGACAAAAATGAAGCTGGACAAACTTGCAGGCTTCCTTTATCTCATCAGAGCAAAATGTGCATAGTGATGACACAATTTTGTACCCCTTGACTAGTTTATTCCCTCACTCCTTATAGACATCTATTCCTTTGCCATTTAGATAATTTCTTACTGATAAATTAAAAAGTAGTCTAATTAAACACTATAATGGAACTATCAATCTATGTTAGTGAGCTGGAACTGCGATGTAATTAGTTATTGATATCAACAGATTTGTTTAGAAGAGCGTTTCAGTGCTACCAACTGTTTCAAGCTTTATTCAACCTTAATGGCTTTTCAAACAAACAAACAAAAAACCCTGACCCTTTTATAATTCTACTTTACAATAAAAATGAGTTCATGCACCATTTTCTAAATCTATATATTTATAGGACACTCAGTCCAGTGCTATCAGAAGCTCCTGGCTTTCATGGAACATTTTTTCCTAGAGAAGATGATGAGTCTCTGGGTGTCAGGTGGCATATAACAGATTTTAATTTGTCTCACTGCATAGAGTGAGAAAGAGGTCTGAATATGTACAATTTTGGTGGTGGCTTGTTCTCTGAACTTGCTGTTTAATTTCAGAAAATTTTGTCACCAGGCTAGGTGATATCCTCAGCTGGATTTCAGTCAAAGCATCTTGTTTCAGTTTTTTACCCCTTTTATTGATCTCATGTGGTTGGTGAGTCATGTGACCGTCAGCTGACCACATGAGATCAATAAAAGGGATGAAGAACTGAAACAAGATGTTTCAACCAAAATCCCACTGAGGATGTCACCTAGTCTGGTGACAAAATGTTCAGAAGCTAAACAGCAAGTTCGGAGAACAAGCCACTACCAATATCTACCATATGAGCTACAAATATTTTCTTTCATTTATAATGTACAGTTTTAATAGTTATAAATTAATTTCAGCACCCGAAATTGGCCAGCAAATCAGAGTAGCAATAGATTGGTTTTGAATTAAAATACTGAATGGCCAAAACATCAGAAACCACCAGAATAAACTTTATAAGTATCTGTACATTTTACAGTTGGGTAGTATCAAACATGGACAAGTTAAAAATGTGATTGGTAAATAATACATCCAAAGAGTGAGAAAATTGCAAAAGATGAAACTGAACATTAAAGCTATCAAAACCTGGGCCACACCTAATGACTTGAAACATTTAGAAATGTAAAGCAAAAGGTTGAGGCTGTAACTTTTCTAGGAATATGTTATTACTCACCATATCAGAATATTAATTTCTACAAACATTGAGGAGACAGTGGATAAGAAAAAAAACTGGCAATGGCTTACAACTGGAACATTAAAAAAAAGAAACTGAAGGCTTCATTTTGGCTACTTAAGAACAAGCTATTTGGATTAATTTAAGCAAGGCCAGAATTGGAAAAAATGTTCTAATTAATTCCTAAAGTATAAGTAGGATGATCCTAACAATTACACAAGTCTATATCAGGAAAACGATTAAAAAGATCACAAACTATCAAGATCTGAAAATCAAACTTGAAAGAATATGGTATAAACTCTCTGTGGTTATTGGCGTTCTGGTTGCCATACCAAAAAATCTTGGACAGTATTTAGAAAATCGTCGCATAGATACAATTTCCATCTGCCAATTACAATGAGCCACATTGCTTGGATCTACTCATATACTGTGCCAGTACATTATGATATTCTAAGTTCTTGGGAAGAACTTGATGGATATGATGGATATCTTCAGCGGTCAGCTGTCATTTCACATTGTTGTGCATACAATAATAATAACAATAGTTGTTATACATCCCACTAAATAAGAACTCTGAGGTTCTGCCACTGATGAGCAGTGACAAATAGTTTATCAAATGTATATGCTATCTGACTCTTAGTGACCCAATTGAGTTGGAAACCAATAAGACAAGTAAACTCCTGTCGGACCTGCCCCAATCCAATCCCTTAAGAAAGAAATGGGAATGGACCGTGCTTTCTCCTCTTGGCCTCCTGTGTATAAGACATTACTCCATTTTCAAGTAAATATCTGGCTGCTTTGATCCTTCTCACCTGTCATTCTCCCCTTCCAACTTCCTATCATGTATACACAAAGCTTTATTGCCCTTTCATCTTTTCCTCTTTCATCCTCCCCCCATTTTCTTCATTTTGTGGCAGGATGGCTATGAGCTGCCCCCCCCCCCCAAGCTGAGCCAGGCAGATCTGACAATTCTAGAGTAATAAGTTTATGATGCCTGTCCCAGTTAAAACTCTTATTGCACTATTATGGTAGCTCTGGTGGTGATCATGACAATGATGATGATGCTCTGAGAATCTACCACAATGATGTGTTGAAATGTTTTCATACGGATGAACTAGCTAAGTTTTCACCTGGGAAGGTGATTTACTGGAAGGCATGCTTATTTCAAAATAATTCGGTCCTTATAGAGAAGTAGGACTTCTAGGTATGTGATTTCTAATCAAATTTGCTGACAAAATCTATTACCCACTTTCATCTTTGATGTCTAGAGCACTATGTTACAATTTAAATGGGGAATATTGCATGCAATCTGAGAAATTCAATTTAGACATGTGTTAAAAGATATTATGACTTTCTCCTTATGTTTTCTCTCTACTTATCCCTCATAATCTTTCTGATATTGATTGCATTCAATATAGGATTATCAGTGTTCAAGCAAAAAGAATAGTAGGCAGAAACTATTATTGAAAAGGTCCATCTGTTATTAATTATGAGTGATAGTAAATCCACTGAAGTGTTTTCTAATGAAGAGCACATTGAAGAAATTTTTGCATTCCCATTTCTGACATCAGTCAGCTATCCTCCTAATATGGCTTGATTTCTGTTAAAGCTGCTATGTAGAAGCAATAATAAATACATTATAATTAGGACTTCAAACTATTACATATTCCTCTTTATTCCTTATTTGCACCTCAGTATAATGAAACAGAATGGCAGAACACTTGGGGCTTTTTTTATGTGCAAGAAAAAAATGGAACTTTGGGAGAAGAACATTTTAAAGTATATCTTTTCTACAACTATACCATCTTCTGGAAAATTTACTGTGCTAAACAGTAAAGTTGAACTTGGATAAAATGAAAGCAGTCTTTGATTTATAAAATGTCCTTGGCCTTATTTCATTCTGGGAACTTCATAGAATTGTTGATCATGGAACAAATGACTTTAGATTAATTAAAGGAGATCCATATAGCATGTCATAGGTCTGGAAAAAAAATCCACAAAAGCTTTATTTATTTGACTTGCATTCCATTTCCTAAATTAACCGGGGGAAGGGGGAGAAGAGATCAACATGATCCATAAAGCAAAAGCTTTCTATTTGTCTGCTTGGAACTATTTCTCTGAAGGATCTCCTGGGGTTCTTAATTGTAATTCTGGAACTTCTCTCCCTGCCTCAATAAGGGCCACCAGAGCTGGGTTACAAAACTCTGGATGACCACTAGATATCAATAAAGAGTCCCTAATATTGATTTATTGGTGGACTTTAGTTTATCAGAATATGGTTCCAACAGGGTGAAAATACTGCTTTAAGGTGACAAGGAGCCAAGAGCTTCCCACCTATAATGTGGGTTTGCATCGTAACAGCGTTCGTGCATCTTTGGCATTTAGTTATGCTAGCCATATGACCACAGAGATGTCTTCGGACAGCGCTGCCTCTTCGGCTTTGAAATGGAGATGAGCACTGGCCCCTAGAGTCAGGAATGTTTAGCACATATATGCGAGGGGAACCTTTACCTTTACCTTTATGTATAGAGAAGTGTTGGCTTTCACTGGGAATAAGTATAGGATTACCTTATCTAGGAAACAAATATCTACATTGCCATTATATAGTAGCAAAGACGTATAGAAAACTCCATTTTGATGTCATTTACTGATTGTCTTTATTTTTGCTACCTACACCTAAGATCTGAAGGCTTCCTACCCTTTCAGGCTTTTAGAAAGTCTTGAAGACTTGACTGTCCTCCCAAGTATTATTCTATGAAGAAGATTGAGTTGGGAGGCTATGCGGTCTAGTGCCTGGAGGGAAGGACACTTCTGTTTTTTAGGATTGTTGTGAGCTACCTAGAAACATTAGATAGATAGGCAGCCATTTAAGCCCTGCAAATAAGTAAAATAAATGAACTGCTAGAGTTTCTTGGGGATATTAATAGAACTGTTGTTAAGGGAAAACTAGTAGACACTATTCACTTAGCTCTTGGAAAAGTCTTTGCTGGAATCCATTATTGAAGACTTTTCCATAACTTCAGCAGTCGTAGAATAAAAGGGCAAATCTGCTTTTGGATAAGCAATTGGGTAAATAACAGAAAACAAAGAGTAAATGGATATTTTTTGAAAATGCAGGATGTAACTAGGGGAAACTTTGTGGTTCTGTCCTAGGACCAGTCCTTTTTAATATATTGGTAAATCATCCTGGATTGGGTGTGAATAGTGAATTAGCCACATTTGCAGATGACACTCAATTGTTCAAAGTGGAAAAAAACAGAATGTGATTGTGAAGAGCCCCAGAGGGATCTCTGCACATTAGAGGAGTTGACACATTACGGTTAGGGTTAGGGTTAGGGTTCTAGCAGTAACTGACAAGTAAGGAAATCTTGGAATAATTGTAGAAAGTCCAATAAAGGTGTTGACACAGTGAACAGCAGCTATTTTAAAAAAGCAACAACATGTTGGAGATAATAAGAAACAATACTAAAAATAGAGGTGCTAATATCACAACAGGGTAATATAGAACAATGGTGTGAATGTGTGTGATTCTTGTTGCTGCAACTCCAAAAGGATGTGCAGTTAGATAAGGATCAGAGCAAAACAACTAAGATGATTAAGGAACTGATAAGGTTCCTTATGAGAAAAGGCTGTGGCATTTGAGGCTTTTTAGTCTAGAAAGGAGACAAATGAGAAATGTGAAAATTAAAAAAAAGATGGCAGCTTCAACCACATGATTGAAGCCTTACCCTTTTAATCTGCACCATAAGATTTCAATAAAGTGTTCATAACTGATACCTTAACTTTTTTGAGCATCTCATTGTGGCTTAGTGATGTTACTCATGTCCATTTTATCTGGTGTATTCCACTCTCTGTCATTAGGCTCGTCACAAGAGACCATCCAGACAGAAACCCAATATTTTTTACTGTTGCCTTTTTTGTTACATTTGTTATATTTATGCTGATAAATAAATAAAGGGAGACTAGTATAGATCTATTTCAAGCTATTTAGCTCTCATCAGCTAGCCATACCCAAGTTTTTTGGGAATCGAACCTGTGCTCTATTGCCTCCCAGGCAATTGCCTCCCTGGGAGGCAATAGAGCACAGGTTCGATTCCCAAAAAACTTGGGTATGGCTAGCTGATGAGAGCTAAATAGCTTGAAATAGATCTATACTAGTCTCCCTTTATTTATTTATCAGCATAAATATAACAAATATATATATATATATATATATATATATATATATATATATATATATATATATATATATATATATATATATATATATATATATATATATAAATATAATCAGATGCTTTTCCTAAGCATCTTGGCTGTCTATCTGGCACCAACTGTGACTTCTGAATCAATAGCAAGGGTAGGATAAGCACCCTTCAGTACTTTAAACAAAACTGCAGAAGTCATGCTTTGTAGATCTATTCAGCTAATGCAGCTTTTGCTACAAAACAACTATAATGTAATAACAATATAGCAATAATAATAATACTGATGCATCTCCTTTCTTCGTTTTTTGAAATAATGCTGAGTTCTCAAATTACCTGTAATACAGCAAGAAAAAGAAAGTGAAAGGTAACAAAGTTTTCTCAACTGCAATTCAGCTGCACAGATGCCAACCCAGGTGTGAAGATTGCAAGTATAAAACTGGATGGGAGTCCCATGAAGTCAAAGCAATTTAAAAAAACAAAAAACACCAGGTCTTAAAGGACAAAGTGGGAAAGAAATGCAGATGTCCCAATTTAGATGGAAAAAAATTCCATCACATTTATTGTGTCATATTCTCTAATCACTGTTTGTAGTTATATAGTACAAGATAAAAATAACTAAGCAATAGTTGTAAGTTAGGTTAGGAATATCATATTTAAGATGAACAATCATGGCAAATATTTGTGCTGTATGTTTTGATAACAAGTATAGTGCATAATTAACAGGACAGGTATTTGATTTTTCTATAAAGAGGTGTATTTCTTGCCTTAGGAGAGCTGCAGGGCTGAACAAAAAGTTGCTAGGTACTTTAAATTTATTGTGAAAAATAAAATTGTTCATTAAAAAAGTACTAATTCTGTAAGTGTATTAATACTCTTGACAATTTAGGAGAATAGCCATAATAGAATACCAGGGTCTCTAAGTTAGAAGATTTTAAGACAGAGATAAGGCATCCTCAATGCTCTGACTGTTCCATTAGTCAGAAGACTCTTCAGTACATGAGTTGAACTAGCAAAGTGAAGAGTTTTAGAAGTGGGATATGTGCACTTCAGATGAAAAGAGAGTTTAGTTACTAAACTCCTACTTTGAGAATAGGCTGATTATCAATTAACTTCTGGGTGCAATTCAGAATGCTTGATGCTACCTAAAGCCTTTCATGGTTTAAGACCTGCATGTCTGCAAAACCAATATTTCCAGAGGTGGTATTTTATAGGGTCAGTCCAGTTCACCCAAACCGGTAGTGGAAATCACGGGTGGCCCCACTCATCCGCCCTGGCTCTATGGCATCCCATTTAGGTCTTTTTTTTTTTTAGCCAAAAGTGCATGTGCTGAAGGCTTAGTACAGGCATGCGCGCACACATTTGCGAACTGGTAGGGAAGGTAAGTAAATACCACCCCTGAATGTTTGTCACAAACAGCTCACCACTTGATAAACTTGATAGGTTTTACTCTGAGCCATGTTTTCAGAAACTGCTATCTATAGGATCTTATGCCTTTTCAGACATCCTCCGTATTGTCTGGAATTGTTTGCCACATGATCAGAAGAGCACCTGGCTTTCAGACAGTTCATTAAAAGCTTATCTAAGACATCAGTCTTGGAGACCAGAATGCCATGTGGCTACTAGAAGTGGTAGGAATGGTTTTTATTTTGGGGCCATTGACTGTTATATTTTCAATGTTTACAAACTTTTCCTCCAAATTTGTTCTGTCCCAAGCCTCTAACATAGACTGATGCCGGCTTGGCTGTCTAACACAACTAAGGAGCGAGATAGGCAACCCCTTGGCTGGGAGCCCAGAAAACTATCTCTTAGGAAAACAAGGCCTGAATGTATGGATTTCTTCAAATGTTCACCACACCTGGATAAATAACTGTTGTTTCCTGCAAAATTCTCCTCCCATTGCCCCACCTATAAGCTCTCTGGTAGGAGTCACTCAGTAGCCACCTGTTTCTTATTTCCTTCTATGAGCCTGTTTCCAAAGCTGCTTCCGTCTCCTCAGTGACGTGCGGTGAAGCTTCTGGCTGGTGAGGCAAAAAGAAAAAAAGCGGCTCCACCCCCCCGCAGCAGGCTGGAGCGAGAGCCGCGGAGGCGAAAGGCGAAGAGGGGTGGGGGGGTGTTTGCAGCCCTGGTTCTGTCTCCCAGCAGCCCCAGGAGGAAACGGTGAAGAGGGGTGGGGGGTGTTCCAAGAGCCCCCCCTCCCCTTTTGGCACTCTGCAAGGCTTGCCGGAGCTCTGGGAGAAAGCGGCGGGAGTGGAATGCTGTCCTCTATTGCCGGAAAGTCTGGGGAGGGAAGCGGGGCTCGTGGAGACTCGCTCGCAGCCGGCTTCTCTGGAGCGGGGGGGTGGGGGCGATAGAAGCGGAGCGGCAAGAGGATCCACTCCGCTTATATCGCCCCCCCCTCCGATCCAGAGAAGCCGACTGCGAGCGAGTCTCCACGAGCCCCGCTTCCCTCCCCGGACTTTCCGGCAATAGAGGACAGCATTCTGCTCCTGCCGCTTTCTCCCAGACCTCCGGCAAGTCTTGTGGAGTGCCAAAAGGGGAGGGGGGCTCTTGGAACACCCCCCACCCCTCTTCGCCGTTTCCTCCTGGGGCTGCTGGGAGATGGAACCATGGCTGCGAAGTGCAAACACCCTCCCCACCCCTCTTCGCCTTTCACCTCCGCGGTTCCTCCTCAACCCCCACCTCCTCCATCCCCAAGTCTGTGTCCACCAGGCATCTCGTGTTTATGCCCACCATAAACGCGAGACGCCTGGCGGACACAGCGGGGGGATCGGAGGAGGCGGGCGAGGTGGCAGCCGGCGAAGAAAGGGGAGAGGAGGAGGAGGAAAGGAAGAGGGGAGCAGGATGGGGGGGAGAGGGCTGCCTCTCTCTTCTCAAACAAATAAGGCTCCCCTCCCTGCGTCTGCTCCTTCCCTCTCTTCTCAAGCAAACTCTCTCTCAAATTGAGAGAGATTTTGTTTGAGTGAAGTTAAGAAACACACACACACACACACACACACACACACAGACAATAAAAACAAATGACAATTACTTAAATTACAAATAAATTGAATTCCTCCCCCCTGCCCCCTCCCTCTGACCAACATACCTTCCAGCTACGCCAAAATTCCAGATTCGGTCTAGCTAGGCTCCAGGGCCAGGCAGGCTAGGATAGTGGCTCCTAGAGCCACCACGTGCCCTCTGCAGGAGGAGGCCCGAGAACTATGGGCCTCGTTTGCATATTAATTTTTTGCTTTTTAACCCTTGGTTAACCCTTAAAAGCCAAAAAAATCCTTATGCAAAGGAGGCCTGAGTTCTCTGGCCTCCTCCTATACTTAAACACTATATACACTCCAAATCACTGTGAGTTGAAGTCTGGTAGCAACTAGCTTGGCTTTAATTATTTTAGAAAAAATCTTTAAAATTCCTTCCTTTTCCTGAGGAGACTGGTGAGGCCCCGCCTCCCCTGCCTCTAGTGAGTGCACATCCCTGCTCCTCCTTACTGCTCTACGCATCCTCAAATCAGGGACAACCTCCCTCTGTTCCTCCTCACTGCTCCCTGACTCAGATGCCATCTGGTGGCCAACAGGCCTCTCTAGTCCCTGCTCTGATTCCAAACACCACCCAAAGTCGTCCTCAGCCTGCAGGGCAGTCCCATAGTGTTCATCGCTGTCAGATTCCACCAACAGCTGAGCCGGCCGCCACTGGGCCACAACAAAATTGTTGGGTTATTATTGTTTCTTTATAATGTTATTTATTTTAATCTGAGTTACAAAGATGGGTAGAGCACCCACTCAGAGACAGATTCAAATGGGCCCTTTATAATGCTTGAAAATTAAATGAAAAACAAATGAAGAATAAATAAAACTTCCTCTAACTGAAGCAATCATTCAAAGCTCTGTGCAAATCTATTCTAAACAAACTTTTCTCATCTGCCTGTCTGCCTACTGAATGTATTTTTATGAGGAAAATATTCCCGCAGTTTATATAAATAAAAAAGAAGTTTCTCCATGCATAACATAATCTAAAGCACATGTCACAGAAATGAAAAAAAAAAAAAAAGAAGGTTGTAAATGGAAGAAGAAACAAAAACAATTTTAGGAGCTTGGTGGAATCCTTGTTGTTTTAGTACTAGCAGACTGCTCTGGACAACCGGGGGTGGTTCCTGAATTTATTGTTTAGGGCCAGAGACTGTGAGTCATTAATTCCAGACAGAGCATACTGCTATATATTTTGCTAAGCAAAATGGCTTTCTAAGATAATGTGCATTTGTACAAAATAGGGTATACTCACTGGGACCTCAGTTTCTATCCTTATTACTAGGGTTCTTATTTATATGGTGCTATCACGTAACATACTACGAGCTTTTGTTTCAAGTTATTTACAGTAAAAGTATAATGTAAAGATGGCAAAAGAGGAAGATAAAACTAAGGGTAACTAGGAAAGGCATGTTTAATTCAGTTATAAATATTTTCTCATTTTGAAATGCTCATTCTCATGCTCATGCACATTTTCAATAGATGATATAGATGAATAGATTATACCAGCAGGAAAAACAAATGAGAAAAGAAATGTTAAGTCAAGAAACAGCATTACAGTCAGAATAGATGACAAGGGGTAAAAGACAAAGTTCTTTCAGGATGGAAAAGAAAAAGGAGAGTTTTGAAAGAGAGAGCAGTCAGTGGGGTAGACAAAAAATGAATGGAATGGAAAGATGGGTATCGTATTATAGATTGCTATTTGGTTTTGATAATTCTGGAAAGAGCCAAGGGGACAGTTGGGCAAGAAAAATGCATAGATGAAAAGGCTGCAATGATCAACTGGTTAGAATGTAGAATGTAGTATTTTTGCTACCTTGTTAGGCAGACTAAATATGGGGATAAGAAGAAGGCTACAATTAAAAGTTTCATGCTTAATTAACACTGGATTATAGCAGTGTTTAAAAAGAGCATAAAAATTAAACATGCCTCTGAAATGCCAAAGACATAGTCAGGTAGAAGTACCAAATACTTGACAATGATGGATTGACTGCAGCTGGACCTTTTTAGATAGAAATATAAAATAGGTATTATTATTGAATCGATGTTAGTGAAAACCTATAGGATATATTGGAGTTATGGGAGTAGACCAGTGGTCCCCAACCTTTTTATCGCCGCGGACCAGTCAGCCTTTGATAATTTTACCGTGGCCCGCTGAGCGCGTGCAGGGGTGGGGGGGCGTTGTTCGCGACGACACATTGATTGTTTATATATCACGTGCGTACCAGCGCGGGGCTCTCTTCCCTGGAGCCTTTGCGCACGGCCCAGGAGCGTTTGCGCACGGCCCAGGAGCCTTTGCGCTGCAGCGATCATGTCCCCCGGCCGCTGCAGCGATCATGTCCCCCGGCCGCTGCAGCGATCATGTCCCCCGGCCGCTGCAGCGATCATGGCCCCCAGCCGCTGCAGCGATCATGGCCCCCGGCCGCTGCAGCGATCATGGCCCCTGGCCGCTGCAGCGATCATGGCCCCCAGCCGCTGCAGCGATCATGGCCCCCGGCCGCTGCAGCGATCATGGCCCCCGGCCGCTGCAGCGATCATGGCCCCCGGCCGCTGCAGCGATCATGGCCCCCGGCCGCTGCGCGGCCCGGTGCCAGGTACTCCACGGCCCGGCACCGGTCCGCGGACCGGGGGTTGGGGACCACTGGAGTAGACAAAAGAAAAAAAAATAGCATAAGGCCCAGAAGACCTCAAAATAAAAACAGGACCCCAGACGGATGGCTTTCAAAATTGAAATGTTAATTGATTAATAAGATAAGAAAGAAAGGAAGACCAAACAGAGAACAAAGTCACAGAAGGTCAACTATCTCTCCTGCAGGCAGGAAATATTATGCAATGCCCTCCTTGGGCCAGAATAAGAAAGAAATTAGATGTAGGTATTCTAATATCACTGCACATTGATGACCAAGGCAATAGGGCAAACAGGGCTTGTCAATGAGATTGGACTTCCTCTCATCATGTAGGGAAAGCCACATTAATGGATTGTTATTTGGAAGGAAGGAAGGGAAACCAACATTTTAAAAGACCTCCCCCTCTCCCACAAAAATATTTTATAAATGGCTCTGTCCCCTAATTTTTTACCTTTTTGGATGCAAACTTTGCAAAGCTTAGGCTATGATATGAAACTTCCCAGTTACATACAATTGCTCTGTTAATTGCTGTATGCTTTATAGCAATAGCAATAGCAGTTAGACTTATATACCGCTTCATAGGGCTTTCAGCCCTCTCTAAGCGGTTTACAGAGTCAGCATATTGCCCCCAACAACAATCCGGGTCCTCATTTTACCCACCTCGGAAGGATGGAAGGCTGAGTCAACCCTGAGCCAGTGAGATTTGAACAGCCGAACTGCAGAACTGCAAGTCAGCTGAAGTAGCCTGCAGTGCTGTATTTAACCACTGCCCCACCTCGGCTCTTTATTGAGTTTGTGTGCATGTGTAAGTGTGTAAATGATGTGGAGAGAGAGAAAGAGAGAGGGAGGGAGGGAGGGAGGGAGGGTGGGAGGGAGAGGGAGAGGGAGAGGGAGAGGGAGAGGGAGAGGGAGAGGGAGAGGGAGAGAGAGAGAGAGAGAGAGAGAGAGAGAGAGAGAGAGAGAGAGAGAGAGAGAGAGAGAGAGAGAGAGAGAGAATATGAATGTTCCATTTTCAAGCCTGAGAGGCAGATCGGTCTCCCGCATAACATCATGTCTTCTTTGAAAAGGCTGCTGAAAGTTCATGTCTGAGGGTCAGGGTCCTGTCAGCTTGCTAGAGCTGTGAGACATTGCTATCATTTTGGGGTCAGATTTTGCATTCTTGGGATAAGACTTGTTTCTATTAATGGATAATGAAATGTTTGATTCAAATATTTGCTGAATCAAGAAATACTGTCTGTAAAAGCCATCTAATGTTAAAGCAAAGTTATACATATAAGCATAATTGAAAAGAAAGTGGTGTTCAATATATTATTTATTCCAACCATTCTAACACACCTTTTTACAGCCAGCAGCAGTCATGCTATTGTTCCCTATGTCTGTTTTTTTTTTTTAAGTCAGGGTTTTGGAGGGATTAAATATAATATGATCTCTGGCCTACAAGATGCTAAGCAATAATCAGTGCAGGACCATTTTCTGAGTAAGCCCTGTGTTATTAATGTAGAGTAAATAAATATGACTTTATAGATCCATGTTTGGGGTCTCTTTTTCCCCCTTTTTATTAATCCATAACAGACTTCTAAAAAAATAACTCATACATATGTGTCATATTTGCTTCTCTATTAATGCGTGTATAGAAATTGCACTGCAACAAACTTGTAATATGCTGCGTCAATTGACTCTCTAGAGAATAATGTATCTTCATGGATGACTCCAATGTGGACAGTGTCTCAGGCCAGATTTAGACATTACACTAAACCAAAATGTAGTAGGTTTTTCTTTTTTCCCCTGATTGTGTTGTATAAATCTAGCCATTGCAGTTTTTAAATCATGGATTAACATAATATAAGTTTGTCCAAAATTAAGCAGGAATGGTTCCATACATACAATGCATTCCATACAGTATGGCAAATATAATCACTTACTATCTGCAGGTAAGTGTGTCACTTACTATCTGACACACTTATTTTATGACAAGGTTTATAAACAGTATAAATGTTTATAAACATTGTAAATTAGGTGCACAAAAAGAAATTAGAAACTCCATGGCCTTGTTTTTCTTTTTTATTTCTTTCTATATTTTTTTGTATTTTAATTGTGGCTTTAATTTGCTCCATGCATTTTTTTTTTTTTATCAACTTATACAAGAAACATTAAGTAACAATCTGATAGTGGTCTTAAGAAATTATATTAAAAATAAAACCTTTATTGTACAATAAATAATTTAATGCAACATCCAGTGATATTTCTTAATATATTCTAAACTAAAGTTAAATAATCTTATGCTCATTAACATGACATCTAAATTTGTAATTAATATTGATGTAATATATTTTTCCCTTTTTATCCTTATCAGTCTGGTTTATCTAAGTATTAGAATCTTAAACAGTGACGTGCAGTCAGGGGAGGCAGGGGAGGCAGAGCCTCACCATTGTCATCATGAAAAAAAATGTAAAAGGAAAAAGGCTGAGCTAGTTGCTGCCAGAGTCACAGTGGATGACTCTGCTTAGTGCTTAAATGTTTAAAAAAGCCTCTAAAAAGTGCCCTCTACAGGAGGAGGCAGAAGAACCACGTGCCTCATTTAGTCTGACTTTATGATCACTCAAGCAGAGTTAATCAAGGGTTAAAAGCCAAAAAATTCCTTATGTAGATGAGGCACGTGGTTCTCTTGCCTCCTCCTGTAGAAGGCGGTTTTTTTAGAGGCTTTTTAAAACAGTTAAGCAGAGTCATTCATTGGGGACTCTGGCAGCAGCTAACCCAGCCTGACTTCAGCAGCTCTTGCCTTTTTCCTTTTACATTTTTACATTTTCATCATGGCAGACAAGAGCAGAGTTGACATCCTCTGTGAAACAGCTGGAAAAGGTATGTGGGTCGGAGGGAGGGGGAGGAATTCAAAATTAATGTAATTTGTAAGTAATTGTATTATTGTAAGTAATTTGTGTGTGTATGTGTGTGTGTTTTACCCGCCTCTGCTGGTGGGCTGGCACTTTTTTTATGTCGGACATAGCGGCAGGGCTTTTGGACATAGCGGCGGGGCTTTTGGACATAGCGGCATGGCTTTTGGCCGCCCCGGCGCTATGTCTGACATAGAGGCGGGACGCCTCTATGTCGGACCTAGAAGCAGGGCGGCTTTTGCCTGCTTTCAAGAAAGAAAAAAATTGCCAGCCTGCCAGCAGAGGCGGGTAAAAGACCCGCCTCTGCTGGCGGGTTTCCCCACCTATGTTGGTGGGCTCCCCAGCACTATGTCCGACATAGCGGCAGGGCGGCTTTTGCCTGCTTTCTTTCTTTTTGCCTCACCAGCCATAAACCTCACTGCACGTCACTGATCTTAACATCCTTCAATCAATACTGTACAAATATCATTGTGTTGAAAAAATTATATATAAAGATTTACAACAACATAACAAAAAAGGAAAAGGAAAAGATGTCACTTAAATTTTAGATACAGTGCAAACCCAACCAATTGTGGTTTAGTGTGAGCAGCAAACCCAGTATTATTTTCAATGGAATGTCTATTTGTTTGAATAGACAAACAGCTTATTTTTTCCACATTCTAACACAAGGAGTCATATTTGTGTCTGTATCTGGTGCATCCAGCTTCTTTACGTCTTGTTATTTAAAGATTTTGGAAAATCTAAGGTAATGCATTGCATTAATTTCTAAAGAAAGAACATAAAAATAATTAAGACAAAGATTTTTTTAATACAATGTAGAAGTCACACATACAAAATAAATATTTAACTTTTCTTGTGACCTCCACTGTACTTCAAGGTATGTCAGTAATTTTGTTTTGTGCTGGGAATGAGTTTTTTGTTGTTGGAAGAACATTGAAGCACATGCCATTTCTATTACTATGGGGAAAAAATTGAATCTTTTTTTTCTTTTTAGTTCAGTTATTTCTAACATCTCTGCAGTAAATATGGACCAGAATATTATGAAGAGAGCAATAAATTGCTCTTTTCTGACCTTGTAGAAGGAGAGAAAGAGAAAGAAATACACTTATTTTGGAAGTGACAAAAGAAAAAAAATGGATATTCAATGTTGTATCTTTATTTTTAGGTCTGTATGTATCTCTCCGAAATACAAGAAACATTCATGTATCTATCAGAACAGACAATTTTCAATAGATGCTTTTCATATCCAATAGCACTTTACATTGAAACATTTAATATTACAAAAATTAAACAGATTATTTATTCAACTTCATAGGAAAGGATTTTTTAAAATTATTCATAATTATAGCATTTTGCACATCTTATTCTAGATGGCTCACAAACCTACAATCGTCTTCCCCAAATTATAAATATGTAGGCATCAATAAAGCAATCAAAATGTCTACTAAAATTAAACTGGAACAGCCAGACCAGCAAGAAATTGACAGAATTGAGAACACATTAGACCAGATGATTGCACTTTTATTAATCAACATATAGCTGTAAAAAGTGGGGATCTTATCATAATATCAATCATAATATCAATGTTTAACCCTAATCTTTGCAGTCTTCAAAATATTGTAGCTGTAGCTTCAAAATGTTTGGCCCAGGATCTTCTAAAGTTATCTTTGCAAGGTGACTGACTGATTGACTGATTGTGTGCCATCAAATCAATGGCAACTCTTAATGAACACACAACTTTTCTGGAGGAGGATCAGTTTTAGATTTTCCTTAGATTTTCCAGTGTGTACCCATCACTATTTTCTCTACATATGATTCAATGTGCTTAGTTTCAGAGTTTTTACAGGATTTTATATGTTGTTTTAACTTTTGCTCTCCAGAGTTGGTTAGAAGATGGGTAGCTATTTAATATTTTTTAAATAAATAAATCCCCCTATAGTTTATTTTGGTATATCACATCAATTTATACAACAAGCTACTACAAATAATATGATTGGAGCACTTTGTACACTAAAAAATAAGAGTATTTTAGTTTGTATTAGTTTTTACTATTTTTATTAAAACTTTCAATAGAAATCATCTTCCTTTAACCACCCCATAATCCCTTGAGGGATAGAGTTTGGGCAACTGAATGGAGCTAGCAGAGTGTTTTAATGGCCAGATGCCCTTCCTGTTGCCAATGCAGAGTTTTGTTCAGCAGGTATATTGCCTAGAGAAATATCTGCCTCTACCTAGGATCAAACTCACAGCTTCCTGATTGTGAGGCAAGATCACCACTTATGTGTGATTCTAATATGACCTTGACTATTTTGTGTGCTGGCACAGAAACCAGGAACTATTTAACTTAAAAAATAATATTATGTTTGTAAATGTGAACAGGCTCGGTTATGTTCTGCAAATGTCTTCTATGAATCAGTCTTCCAGCAGATGATTTGAACAGTCACCTTTGCTGAGTGGGATAAACATGAACCTAAAATATGTCTTCTTTCACTAAATAGGATATGATGATGGCCACAGAGCTAGCAGCAGCAACCATCTGCTCATCGCTGTGTTAGTGGGACACTGTCCAGTCTTTAGAACTGTGCATGCAGCTGCTGGAACAGATATTCATGCCAGAGGACACATAGGAAGCAGTTTGGTAGATGGTTTCTGTTCTGTCAGACAATTTGCTTCTTCATCGGCTGACTGAAATGTGTTGTGGATTTATCTTCTTGACAATTAGGGATATGTGAATGCATGTGGCAAATTATTCTTTCTTGAATAAGGGTTCTTTACTTAGCCACATAATTTGGAAGGAGGACTATAAATCTTTCCATTCCCTACCATTCAGTCAGAGCTGAAGAAGCTTCTTGGGTGATAAGCAAAATGTCCTTGAAGAAAAAACAAGAAAGTTCAGTTGCCTCCTAAAAAAACACCTTCGGGATAGTGCTCCATAGTTTCTGGACCTTTTAAACTATCCTTGTTTTGTCTACAACTAAATAGCTCTACATAAAGTTCATTTCATTCTTTAATTTCTCTATCACTCTCTTTTTCAGGAACCCATCACCCTCATCCAGCTAGAACGTTTGTAGTCTTCCTCTTCCTCTCAGCTGATTCAGCCTTCCTTCATACCTTTATCTCGCAATTTAGTCTTCATTCATTCTCTCTATGTCCCTAACCAATCTTAATTAACCTTTTCATTCTGAAGCACTGACATCACTTGCTGAACTCATTCCAGTATGGTTGAAGTAATGTAATGGAGGGATTTATACTCCTTGCAGACAGCTGGTCATTTACATTCTTTTAGAGAGTTGTTGAGGCCACTTGGAAGTTTATCTATGTCATCAGGGTCATCTGAGTAGTGCAAATGGGTGTGGAGTCTTCTTGGAACTGTTGAAAGGACTGTGTTGTACACTGGAGATAGATGATATTGTATTCCTCCTCCTTCCATCCCCCACCATCCAGTCAGAACTGAAGAAGCTTCTTGAATGAGAAATGAAACATCTTCAAAGAAAATCCATAAAGACCAGTTGCCTCTTGAAAAAGCACCTTTGGGACTAACCTTAGTTAGTTAATTGCTTGGATGTATGGTGACAAATGAAGCTAGTCCAAATAAACAGTATACTTAATGATGAAATCTTATATAGCATAGAATAGCAACCTTTTGGTAGTTGACACTAAATTCTGTGAATCTTTAAAAAGTTATTTAGCTGTGTTACATCTATATAAAGGCATATGCTACCATTTCTCATTCCCATCTTAATGTGCTGGAAAACTGCATTTTATAGCACTCATGAACAGAGGAAAATCTGAAAGCCATAAAAGAAGACTTGGGTATTTCAAGTTGTTCTTTCTGATTTACATGTATATCAAAATTTAACATTATTGAATTTAGTTAGACTTTTTATTAGAAGCATTGTAATTTCTTTGGATTGTAATCTGTACATACTTTCCTTGGAGTAAATCCAATTTTTTCAGTGGACTGTACATCTCTTAGTAGACCTGTTTAGGATTGCTAAATAGACTAAAAGAATTCCCAAAGGTCTCATTCATCAAGTAAGCAAAGCAGAATCACAGATGGCAAATACTTTTCTAATGGTACGAAATAAAAGATTTGATGATAGACTTTATCTAGGTAAATAAATCAATGTTAATGCTGCTACCAGACTCTTAATGTTTCCAGCTGGAGTCAAAGCACTATTATTAAATGAAATCTCCATTGTTGGAACCATGCCCAATAGATATTTTTAATCTATTGCTAAACTCTCAGGTTTAATTACACAGGCTAGCAAATATATGTTCCAAATGGTTATTTATTCTGGAAATGTATGCTTTTATCACTCAATTATAAAAGGAATATATTATCACTGATATTAAACATGAATAACTACATTGAGCAGATATGGACATTATTTAAAAACTAGCAATTCAGTCCCAGGGAATGAATAACTAGGTCATTTATTCCGCATAATTTTGTAACTCTGTTCTCCAACACAGAAGTCATTTAAGTGCTGTTCGAGATTATAGACACAAAATACCAGTCTATAAGGAACAAGTATGATGTTTCAAATAACAATTGATACCAGAGTTGAGTTTGAGCCAGAATTGTTTGGACATGTCATTACACAATCCCATCCATTTGAACTCCCATAATATTAAAAACAAATGATGATTATTATCAGCCTGAATCAATCCATTGCATAATGAAGACTATGGTCTTTAATCTATCGTACTGGTGCAGAGCTGCTTGATAGAGATGGTTTTTTTCAACTTCCCAGTCTATTGCTGAGAAGACTGAAAGACTAACCCAAAGTCACTCAGACTAAGGTTCTGTGCCTAAGGAAAGACTAGAATGTGAATCTCTACTTTTCTAGTCTGGCATTTTAATCACTATGTGACACCAGTAGTCTTCCTCCCTTCCCTTCCCCCTCCCTCCCTCTCTCTCCCTCTCTATCTCTCCATCCTTCCTCTCTTTCCATCTCCCTCCCTCCCTCTCTCTGTCTCTCATCTATATCAATTGCAATTTCATTTTCTGAAATTACCCCATTCCCCAAATACTATATGCTTTACTTTTGAAGAGATAAATGGAATATTTTGTGTGCAGATAATATATATGGTTTGTTATATTGTGTTTCCATATCATCACCTGGGGATACCTGGAGCTGCAACCCTTTGCTAAATGGTATTTATGGCTTGGGAAACAAAAGGATGCTGGATGAACTGTAGTACTCTTCAAGCATAATAAAGCGGTGGTATTGATTATTTCATTCTTGGAAGTCTGGGACAGATTAACATTGCTTAACCTGCCTTTCTGTAGTTACTTTCCTTTATGCTGCAATATCTTCCAGAAGCAAGTTAGCTAGGACAGCAAGCCTCCAACCAATAGCTACCACATTAGCAAGTAGAGTTAGAATGGAAGGAAGGAAACCATGTTCAGCTTTCTCTTGTCCAAAGGTATCTTTAACCAGACAGACTTTCCATAGCAGAGGCAAGCAAAGTCATTTTTAAAAAGTCCAAATTGAGGGACATGAAATATTTCCCCATGGAATGTAAAAGGAAAATATGGCAAAAGTGCTGAGAAAAGTGTATCACTAGCCATTGGGTACCCAAGCAAGACATTCACACCTTCAGCTATGATGAACACTTATTGAAGTCTAAAATTAAATAATTGGAACAGGCTTTTAGTTCATCAAGTCCAGGTCCCTACACCAACAGCTTTCTTGTTTTTGTGTTTTCTTGAAAATAGTTTTTCAGCAAACGACTCTGTGGAAATAAATGTTTAAAACCTAAACAATTTAGAACACAAGTTCATTTATCCTGGAATGCTCAATTGCTAAAAATATGAGTAACACTCTTACCTTCACTAAGATATTAATACCACATGATTAGTTCAGTGGAAACCAGAAGACATGTGTTTCCTAACACCCCCCCCCCCAAAAAAAAGTGAAACTTTCTACTTCCCACTGATTTTCTCATGTTCTTTTTTTTCCATTCAAAATTTATTGGGGGGAAATTATTTTTCAATTTTGTATTAGTGCCTAAGAAATGTGGAAAGCGATACCACTAGGCTCTCTTGAATTATATTGTGGAATGGAGGAGAGTTAACAATTAATGGATGGAAATTCAACCTCACTTCCTTGGCCTGAGTCACGTTCAAATGGCTACCTGCCAGTCCCTTGGTATTTTAAAGAATGCGGTCTCTCTGTGCTGGGGAGCCTGGCACCCATCAGTGTAGCCAGATGGAGAGAACCCTACATGTTTACTGATTAAAAGTAAATGTAAGTCTCTGGAATTGTTGCCAGAACTATGCAATTAATTCTCAGGACTATGCAGTCTTTGGCTAGGTCAGCAATAGTAAAAAAAATAATAAAAATAAATAATCACAATAACAAAAGCAAGGCTTACAAAAGCATGCAAATCAAATTTCCCAAAGAACAGCAGAATTATTCATTCTATACCCTGCTGTATCATTTAATCCTGAGTGTATTCAATAGTTTTGCCAATTTTGTACTGAACATCCAATAAATTGTCTTACTCCATGCAATCTTCTGGGATCCCAGCTTGAAGTACATTCTTATATTGTTCATTAGCCAGAAACATTTCTGTTAATTCTACAATTCATTAAAAAAAAGTGACTGAAGTCTTCACTGATTTATTTTTCAGTAATGTTACATCTGTTGTGAGATTCTCTCTCCCCCCCTAAAATACACACAGGATGGTATTACAATGTTGATTTACATTGGTACATTAATATTATATCACATTTATGTTGTGTTAGTCAAGAGTCATTTCGAATTTGAGATTCAGATTGGGAAGATTTTGTTCCAATTTGTGATATGGATATTCTATGTGACTCTCAATATAGGTTATCCATATTTTCTCTTGAAATCAAAGTGACAGTGCATCATTTAAACTCATTTAAATTATGTCAAAAATTATTCTGAGTAAATAGACAAAAATAATTGACAAAATGATGCTATTGAAACATATCATCTAAGTTTTAAGTGAAAGTGAGAAATACATCAGAGTCAATATCCTATTTTATATTCCTATATGCTGCTTCTGGGAAATCAGTTCTTCAAAATCCCTGCAATTAGTTCTAAAATTAAAGATGATTCTTTTTTATCTGCTGTCATATTCAGGGTTAAAAGGATGTCAATAAAAGCTACGCTAGTGATGTTTATGTATTTCAAATGTTGATGACTTTTGTCTTTTTGATTTCTATTTTTTTGCAGTTACTCAGTAATAAAACATTAATCCTTGACTTCGCTTTGAGGTGATTCCTGATTATGTAAAGGCAGGATAAGAACAAAAGTTTTGCATTTCTCAAATACAGAATAATATTTATTTAGCAGTAGCAGTTTCAAAAAAAAAGTTGATTGAACCTTACTGCAGGAATATCATTGTCAAACCTTCCAAAAAGCCTTAACCCTGGGCAAATACAAATGTTATGTTGCTACTGAAAACAGGCTGGCACCTCAGTATTTTGGTTCTGATGCTGAGTCATTCTAAATACTTAAAAGGTCTTTGAATAGCAATGGATGACTTTCCCCTATGTAAAGAGCTACAATATTTTAAGGGGAAATATTAGTTTCTATGTTGCATGGCATTGCATGACATGGCACAAGTCTGAAGTAAGTTACAATAGGCTCCATAGCCAAAAATGAATTCATTTTCTGGGTCCCTTTTACACCTTTTTGACATTCCATGTTTGTCCTTTGCCTGATATTTTCTTTCCTCTCTGCCCTTCTTCTCATGTAACAGGTTGCCAAGGAACAGACAACTCATTTTTTATCAGCTTGCTTGCAAATTATGTCCATGAAAAAATTCTGGATTAAGACTTGGCAATGCTGCCCATACATGCCTTCAGCACATTAACTGAATCTGTCATTGTTTCAGTGTGAATTCCTGTGCTGAGCTTTGGGTTGGAGTTGTTTACGGGCCCAGGGCCTTCAAGGATTATGATTGTTTGAATATGTGGAGGGGAACAGCTGAAAAAAAAATGCTAGTGTGCCCTCTGAAAAGTGGCAGCTCATATCACAGAAGAAAGCAGCCTTTTGTCACATAGTAAGCTGCATTTCACCATATTTTCCAGTTTTTCTCGCCTTGGGAATAAAGAAAAGGTCATTGCTTTTCAGAATGTATGGACGGTGTGCAATCTAGGTGTGCCACTATTTATAATCTGTTGGATCTTGATGCTTTTACACAATGAAAATGCTTGACAGATTTTAATTGTGTAAATCTGGGGAAAAAAATCAACATAGTAACAGTAGCAACATGGACCATTTCTTTTAAATCAACTCTAGTTTACCTTGATGTCTTAGAAAGTTACATGTTTTCGTGCTTATATATAGATTCTTTTCTCAGGAGGCAATATATGAAGTGTCAGTAAGGAAAATGTGAGAGCCTGACAGATTTCTCAAAGACTAAATCAAAACAATTTTAATACTGCAAACTGAATCTTAGTCTTTCTCATTTTAAATAACACTTCATCCTCGGGGATTTTTTTAAAAAAATAACCCAAGACACATTCCTTTATTAATAGCAAACAATAAAAGTGCTAAGATAGTAAAAGAAATCTTGGGGCAGGAATAAAGTGTCACATAAAAATAGATACAATGAAATAAAGAGATAAACTCTGGAATGGGACAGGTTATTTGATCCTATTATGTGGAGAGTTGACACCTTGATGGATGAATATATGTCAGCATTTTGGAATATATCTATGCAATATCTAAAGGTCTTTTTCTGAATGTCATAATTCCAACTTGTTTACAAGGCTTTTACAAGATTCAAGGAGTAAAGAATAGACATTAATTTGTTCATAGGGCCAAATCAGTGAACTAAATATTAAAGGATGTCTTGGTGTTATGTCCCATGGACAAAAAGATTGATGATCGGCCTGAGTACATTTTCAGTCCTTTTCATGGATTGTATTGTCTACTCCTAAATGCCCACATAAACAACCTTCTGTGTTGGAGAGAGACTAATGATGCTTTTGGTCTTCCAAAATTCTAAGCAATATGTTGATTCTAAAAATGTGCAGTCTAATACGTAGAACCAATAAAGCTAAGAGTAAAGGTAATGCTCAACTTACAACAGTTCATTTAGTGGCTATTCAAATGGCACTGAAGAAAAGTACTTTATGACTATTTTTTACACTTTTTCACACTGTTGCAGCATCCTCATGGGGGGTCACATGAACAATATTCAGATGCTTGGCAACTGCCATTTATTTAGGTTGCTTGTAGTGTCCTAGGGTCATGTGATTGCTTCTTGCAACCTTCTGCTGAACAAAGTCAATGGGGAAGCCAGATCCACTTAACTAACTGAGGAAAGAATGATGGTAAAAAGGGGTAGAATTTACTGAACAAATGTTTCATTTAATAACAGAAATGTTGGGCTCAATTGTGCTCATTAATGAAGAACCACCTGTATAAGAGATTAATTATGAGGGAGGTTGGGGGTGAGGAATGGTTGACACCAACATCCAGACATTTGGAAAGGAGTTTGCTGATAGTTTATTTCACAAACAGCAGCTTTGTCAAAGATGTAGAAAGCTCTGAAGAATAGATTCAAGAGATTCTACTTTAATAAGCTCAGAACTCAGAGTCATTTGCTTTGTGAAATGGGTATCTATATAAATTTGAAAATAAACAAAGGCTTGAAGCTCCTATTGAAGTTTCCAAGACTGGGTATTTTATCCCTAATTCTTGCATCAACTTCATTATTAAAGCCAGTTTGATTGTTGCTTCCTTCATCGTGTCCTGTGATATGAAGACTGACAAAGAAATGGGTCGAACAACTTGTTCCTCTGATATCACAAAATTGTAATACTAGGTAAGGAAACTGAGCACCCATTTCTAGTTTATTTTGTTTTTCAAATTTTTCCTTTCATGGTGATGTTATAAATCATAATAAACTCTATTATTCCAATGTATTTCAATGCAATATTTATATAATATTTCAATATTATTCAATGCAATTCATATTTATATAATATTATTCAAATTCTATCAGTTTGTAAATTTATAATATTGAAAAGAAAAAGAAAAAAGAGCATATCAATATTAATTCAAGTTAAAGATTCCAATGTATTTAACTTTTCATTCAAAGTTAAGTATAACACGAAAAAGAACTGCTGCAATTCATATTAAATTACTAGTTATATAATAGTAGTTTTAGTCTTGAATTAATTGCATATTATTAAGATTTCTATTGCATAGTTCCTTAGTGTATACATACATTTTTAAAAGGAAATAAGAGATAGATAAACACATTTAGCAAAAATTAAAATACTTGAAAGTAGAAAAAAGGAATAAGAATACCTGCTAGAAATTAGAGAATAAAGAATCTAAAGTGCAATGTATTAGATCGAGTAATGGATAGGCACACAAAGGCTTCAATAACAACAGCTCTTTATTGCAAGTAATGTAAACATCCAGCTGAGGAAGGGTCAGACAGCAGCCCCTTTTTAAAGGGATCTGTCAGACCCTTTGACCAATGGGATTAAACCTCTGTTCCCGCTGGAACAGAGGACCTTGGTGGAAGCCACTGTCAGTGGGGGGGAATATCTAACACCCCTCCCCTCTAGGATAGAACAATCCAACTTGTAACATAGTCACGCAGATAGGCGGGCTTTTGTGTAGCTCTGCCTGACCTGTGCAGTTCAGTAGGAGTGGTTCCTTTGGACAAGTTGGACGGACCTGTTTGCTCCGCAACTCTGCCTGGTGGAAACTCCTGGAACTTTTCACAGGCCGCCGCTGGAGCTTCTGGAGTTAACTTGCTCAGAGCTCACTGCATCCATCAAAATCAGACAAGTCTTCTGGTACTCTCGGGGTTGAGTTGGATGTGGAAGGACTGCTATTTTGTTCTGTTTGGATAGGGCTTTGGCTAGCTCGTGCAGGAGTTACCATTGGTTGTCTAAGCGTAGAGTTGGACCAATGGGATTAAACCTCTGTTCCCACTGGAACAGAGAACCTTGGTGGAAACCATTATCGAGGGGGGGGGGATATCTAACACCATGGAACTTTAGAATTCAAACAGAGAAGTGCCTGCCACTTAATACCATTGTTGATAAGAAAGGCAAAAAAGGCTGAATAGTGGACATTGTAGAATCTGGAGACAGCAGAAGAGAAGAGAAAGAACTGGAAAAAATAACAAAATACAAAGATATGCAAATAGAAGTAGACCAATTGCAGCAAATAAAAGCAAAGATAGTACCATTAGTAATGGGCACTTTGGGTCATCATTCCAAAACAACTGGAGCACCATTTGAACAGCATCAGCATTGACAAAATCAGCATTGACAAAACAGCTTTACTTGAAGCCACTTACATCCTGTGACAATATCTTTAATATCATCAAACAACATCTGCCTATCCTAAATCTTTGGAAAGGTGAGGTATTGTTTATTTCTTGATTTATAGAGATTCATCCAGTTCATAGTTATCCCAAAGATACTTTTTCAAAAGGCAATCTGATTTTCTGTTTTTTTTTAAAGACATTTTGCTCCTCATTTAAGAAGTTTCTTCAGCTCTGACTGGATGGTGGGAATGGAAAGATTTATATCCTTTGCAAACATCTGGTCATTCTTTTAGAGAGTCATTGAGGCCATTTTCACTACTCATGTGACCCTGAGAATACAGATAAACCTCCAAGTGGCCTCAACAACTCTATAAAAGAATACAAATGACACGCTGTCTGCAAATATAAATCCTTCCATTCCCCACCATCCAGTCAGAGCTGAAGAAGCTTCTTGGCTGAGAAATGAAACATCTTCAAAGAAAAACAAGAAGTCTAGCTGCCTCTTGAAAAAGCACTTTTGGGTACTTCTTGATTTTTGGTCTGATGTTAATCTTGTTGTTAATCTATGTTCATCTGGCTATTGATTACTGGTGGGAAAGTGCTTTTGTCTTTTTGTTCCCTTTTTGGCCTGTTGATTATGTTTTTTGCATACTACTTAGATATTTTAATGTCTATGTATCAATTGATGGCCAGTTTGTCAGGCCGCCAGGCTTCCAGGAATTCTCTAGTGTTCTTGGATTTGGCTTGATTGAAATAGCTTCCCTGTTGAAACTATGCTTAATCCTGTCCATATGCTGTGGAATTAAAGAGTTGTCATCATGACTTCTGACTGGTAATTGGTGCTTGTGTATATTGTCTCTCTCCCCCCCTCTTAATATATCTCCTTCGTTTTTAGATCTGATTTTATCAATCAACCTTGGTTTATTCTAGTTTATTCACTTCTTGCCTTTCAGTAATGGTATTTCTGCAGAGGAGTCATCAAATCACAGGTTAGTATGATAAAAAATATAATCAAAAAGCAATATTTTTATTTAAAGTTTTGAATAGAACAATAAGCAATGATACATACTAGAAGAAAAAAGGAGGAAAAATACAAGGCAAAAAAAGAAAAAGGAAATATAAGTATAAAAAGAACCTTCTCCCACCCAAAGAAAATTTGACTTCATTATGGCATAAACAATTCCAAAATTCTTCATCTCCTCTTGGGTAAGCATAGAACTCTTCATCCCAAACACATCTCTTAACAATATGCAAATTATACCCATAGTGTCTTCAATCCAGACAAAAACAGTTCTCAAGGATATGAGTAACTTAGCTGTTCCATTTAAACAGTACCTTCAAACTAATTTTGCTGTAACCAAATAGATTTTTCTAATTAAAAGAGAGATGTGCTTAATCCTGTGGTATTGCTAACTTTTGTTACATGAAGGTCACATTTGGTATGTGTTTCTATAGATCATATTAGTTCATCTTAATAGCTAAAAGCAGCAAATTGCAGGAAATTAAATGATAGTCAATGGCATTTGCTAACCAGATAAGAAGCAAAGAAGCAATGTGTTTCCAGCTACAAGTGACAATTCACACATAAAGTACAAAGGAAGAAAAATACACATTTGGGTGGGTGGGAAATAGCCAAGATGATCTTAAGAAAGTGATGAAAAAAGATCAGATTGTTCTGACCTAGGCTTCCCTAGGTCAGCACAAAGCCGAGTCCTCATCCCGATAAACCCCTTTTATTTAATTTACAGTGAATTCCTCTCCAGCAAAGTTCCAGCCCACAGTCTTTCAAGATAGTTCACAATTATGGACCTTTATCAGGCTTGGAGAGTGGCCAGGCCAATATCTTTCAGATGCCGCAATACTTGGCAAGAATGCAGGAATGAACTAATTGTCTCCTGCAAACACCCCTCCACTTTTGCTTTTCTTTTATTCCCTATGAGAGGCGCCACTCACTATCCACCTGTGTCCTTACTCCCAAGTCAACCCTTGTTCCTTAGCTGTTCCCTTTGTCTGGCAACTCTGTGTATGCATACACTGGGAACAGGCTCCAGCTGTTCCTCTGCCTCACTGTTGTCTGACTCTGAAGGCAGCTGATAACTGTCAGACAGCCCTGGCCCCCTCTCTGCCTCTGACACAGAACCTCATCAGAGCCTTCACCAGACTCCAGGACTGGCCCATGTTCCTCCCCAACCTCCTCACTGTCCGAATCTGCAGCCACCTCCACTGGCTGCTGGTAGGCCACAACACGGATAAATGAAAACATAAGTTTTCTTTATTGGCTTATTTACTGCTTTAAGGCAGTATGATTACATCAGGAGAGTCAAACTCACATTGTCACATTGTTGTCATGTGATGTATAACAACTGTTTCCCCCTTCACTAAACCGAAGGGGGTCGGCATGGCCAGTGTGTGATGCATCTGGCCCACAGGCCACGAGTTTGACACCCCTGGATTACATAAACTTTATTGGCTTTTTCATAAAGCCCACATTAAATCATACTGAAAGATACTTTTCATGAAAGATACTTTTCCCTTTATATATCTGGTACCTTGTGTATTCATTGATGGATCTGATACCATTCCAAAGCTGTCATTTTTGTCCTTCCAACAGAAGGATAAATTGGGAGCAATATGCTAACTCTGTAAACTGCTTAGAGAGGGCTGTAAAGCACTGTGAACTGGTATATAAGTGTAAGTTCTATTGCTATTGTACAACTATATGGACTGGCCCATTTACTGGAAAACATGCTGCATTTTTGAATTTTGTTATTTTCAACTGAATTGCCTTATATTCAAGATGCACCTCTTGGGGGTAGGAGCACTATATTGGTGAACCATTTAACAGTTAGTGACTTATTATGTTTCTATAGGTTGCGCAGAAACCCACCTACTTGTCTGCTCAACAAAGATAGATATAAATATATTATGTGCATAATTCACCTTTGCATTAAAGGATAAGAAAGTGGTTGATGTAAAAAGAATGCATAGAAAGAGGGAGGAAAAATCCATGGGGGGGGTGGGAATATTGGAGCCCCGCTTGGAATATTTAATACAAAGAAATATTAAAGATAACATTAAGGCAAATCTAAAAATGACAGGATTTTTTTATTTATTTTTAATGTCAAACTATATTGAAAAATCAATAAAGTATACATATTGGTATTTAACTATGTTCTGGTTCATTTATTGGTTAGAAAATGTCAAGGGAAATATGACTTAGAAAAATTCCATCCTTCCTCACTATCATTATCAAGACATTCATCACAATTAATAACATAGTTAGTGACCTTGAGAGATTTCCAAAGCCAATATAATAAAGAATTGAAAAAGCTGATGCTATCCATCTATGTGGACTGAGCAAATTAAATGGGATCCATGACAACAGAAGGGTTTATATAATCAAAATATTAATGTAGGAACTATTGATACAATAAAGCAGTGTTTCTCAACCTTGGCAACTTGAAGTCCGGACATCTTCAAGTTGCCAAGGTTGAGAAACACTGCAATAAAAGAAAGTACAAGAGAAGTGATTGGCCACTAATAAAAATAATATACCATCCTTTTTGGTTGGAATTTATAAATTATTTTAAAAATCTGGTTGGCCAGTTTCCTAAAGTGTAGAAGAATGTTAATTCTTTATGAAAGAACTATATAGCACAAGTACTCTGCTTAGCCTTTTGAACTTCTCAGTGGCATCATCAACATGTAACAGCTGAAAAAAGTAAAATCATGGTTGTAGCTCATTTTGTTTTATGTCTCATATGCCAGAAGTAATGTTCAAACATTAATATAATTGTTATGAAAAGGTCAATGGTGATCTACACCAGAAAATTATGTTCACATCAGAAAGTTATAAATGTAACCCTTGTTAATAATTTATGGCAATGTCTTTTTCAGTGGGGTAACATGCCTTTATTTCAATTGAATCCAAGTCTATTTCCTAAAGTTCCCTAAATATTATCTTTCTAACACTAGAAAGGCCATTAACAAGGAAGTGTTCTGTAAAGATGAGGCACACCCCTTCAGGATAATATGTTCAGATAGGCACACTTCATTTGCTTTGAAAAATGGTCCAATTATGCTCCATTTCAGTATGCAGAAAAATGATGTACTTGCATAACTAGAAACAATAAATCTAACTCTTAGAGAAGCTCCCCCACGCAATTAGTTGCCAGACTGAAGCAATTTAATCTTGAAGGAAACAATAGTTGCTTCTATCACTCACAAAGGACAGATATAAAATACTAATCTAGTCTAAGAAATCTGCAGTTTTTATTTGGAAGTCACATTGGGCTTCTTTGTTGAAGTACCAGCCTTTAGTCTGTCAAGAACTCTGTGTGTGGGACAGGAGAATTACTTATATCTGTCTTGAGTCACATTGCATTATACTAGTATAAGAGATTTAAACCAAAGAACTATTCTAGTCCTTTTGCACTATACTAGAAATAAGCAAGCAAGAAATGGAAGCTGTAGCCAGAAAGACAGAGAACTGGTTACTCTTTCCATTGCAACTAGTTAGCTAGAAGCATAATCCAATACTGTCATATAATGCTACAAGTTGTAAATATGAAAATTTCGGTATCAAAAGCATTCACCAAAATATTTTTTCTTAAAGTTTTATTGATTTGTTTCCTAGGTTTTTTTGATCTCCCACTTTCCTCCAGAAACACAACACGCTTTCCTCCAATTTTCCCTGGAACGACAACCCTGTGAGTTAAGTTGGATTCTTAGAGAATTACTGGAGCCAACTGAGTTTCCAGAACTGAGTGTGAAGTTGAACTTCATTCTCCCCAGTTCTATTCAGGGATGGGCTGCTACAGGTTCGTCTGGGTTCAGGAGAATCTGTAACTAATGTTATGGCCAGTTTAGAGAACCTCCAAATCTCACCCCTGGCTGTCCCTGCCCACGTCTCCCCTCCCACCCCTTTCCTCCCAGGAGTCTCCACATGGCCCATTTTGGGTGCGAGGTAAGTGCAAGGCCCATGCGGAGGCTTCAGAAGGGGAAAAATGGGCCTCCCTGAAATTCTCGAAGGCTGGAGATGAGCCCTTTTTCAGCTTCTGGAGGGCCTACAAAGCTGGGGGAGGCAGTCTTTGCCCTCCCAGAGGCTTGAGGAAAGCCTCTGGAGCCTGGGGAAGGCAAAAACCATGCCCCCCTGACAAGAGCCGAGGTGGCGCAGTGGTTAGGGTGCAGTACTGCAGGCCACTTCAGCTGACTGTTATCTGCAGTTCAGCGGTTCTAATCTCACTGGCTCAAGGTTGACTCAGCCTTCCATCCTTCCAAGGTGGGTGAAATGAGGACCCAGACTGTGGGGGCAATATGCTGACTCTGTAAACCGCTTAGAGAGGGCTGAAAGCCCTATGAAACGGTATATAAGTCTAACTGCTATTGCTATTGCTATTGCTATGGTGCACCATAGCCACACCCACCCAGCAATTGGGCAGAAATCCTATTACTGAAATTTGTGAAGCCCACCCTGGTTCTATTCCAACATCCCACACATTTGCCACAATAATGCCCAAAATAATATAATTTGACTAAGAATTAGTGCAGGACTATACATAAGTAACACCAGCAAAATAAATCTTTAATATGTAGGTGAATATGATTTATTGATTTTACAAAAATAACATCAGCTATAATAAGACTGAAAATATGAGGCACTATTGCAGTGATACCAACATCTGTAAATGGCATAATGTCAAAATTATTGTAACAAATGTTATTTGTAAAACTGCAAATAGAACGCTGTGCCTCTATACTTATCAACAAGTCACCTATATTTCTGTCTTGAAAGAAATGAGGAGTGTACCAGCGTAGATTCATAATATAAGACTGCTGTCAATCTTTTTTTCATTTTGGCAGTAAGGAAATTGAAGACTTACATTTAATGCAAACCCTGTTTTAACTCAGGCATTAAAATTCTGGGAATGACTGGAATGAGAAAATTGATTGTAGATTATAATAGTTTCAGAGTGTTTCTTTATCTGTTGCATACTATATTGATAGGCGTTTTTATAATGCCTTGCCCCTAATTTGTCTTCCATTTTTTTCATGAGTGAAATGTGGTGTTGTGATTTTCACTGTGCCAACGTCTCTCCAACAGATACAGACTTCTGGAGAATTTCAGGGGGAGGATATTGTGCAATAGAAGGCAACATTAGCAGTTAGAGCCCCACAACTTTCAGAAATTAAGTAAATTAAGAGAAAGGAAAAAAAAAAACCCACTGAGAAAGTAATGGAGATTTCATTCCAGAATTTGTTGTTGTTTTAAATATAAAGGTCGTAATAAAAATAAAGGGATAGGGTTGGAACAGAACAGAAGCAAAAAATATTATTAGGATACGATTTTTCTTTTGCATTTTTTCCAGTTCTGAAAAAACTGGAAAATCACATCACTTTGCAAGCCCTACTGAAAGGTTAGGCCAACAATTTTGGCCTGCAGAATGATTTGGGAGGTGTGTGTGTGTGAGGTGGTGAAAAACAGGGTGCAGGAGCTCCCCAAAAAGAGGTGAAAACGGCCCATTTTGGGCCAAAAAATGAGCTGTTTTGCCTGTTCTTGGCCTGCAGAATGCTTATGGAGGTGGGGGGAATGAAAAATGGGGTCCACAGAAGCCCGAGGAGACCAAAAATCTGGCAAAATGGCCTATTTTGCACCTCTCCTGCCTCCAGAAGATAAAGAGAGATAGAAAGACCGGGGGGGGGGGGAGAAAGAGAGCAAGAAAAAAAGATTCCTCAAGCTCCTTGTGGCTGAGAAGAATTGCTTCAAAACAGAGTTTCCTAAAGTGGACAACTAGACCTTAAACAACTGAAAAAATGATATAGTAAAAAGAAAAGGCAACCAAAAGAGCAACATGCAAACAAAAGCAAATAAAATACCCCCAGGAGCAAAAGAAATTAAAGTTTATTTATTATTCAATGGACTGTTAAATTGGCCATGCCCACCTAGTCACATGACCTAGCCATGCCCACCCAGCTGGTCTGGCCTCGCAACAATCTGAGGCAGCGTGAGTTGGCCTCCTGTTTAAAAAGTTTGAGGACCCCTGATCTAGACACTCTTAGAGAAGCTGAAATAATTCACAAAAATGCAACAAAGGTGACCAGGGGATTAAAAAGTAAATGACATGAAGAAGATTGAATAATCTGGGAATGTTTGGGCTTTGGAAGAGAAGCCCAGGGGAGGACATGGTAGTGCTTCTCAAATGCCAGATAGTCTATAGCCAAAAACTACCATAATTATCTGCATAATTGCAGAATAATAGTTACAAGACAGATGAAGACAGTTTCTAAATAAATAAATTGGAAAAATGATTGACTTCATAGGAATAAAGCAAGGAAAGTTTGCAAATGGAGATTACATAATTGTGGGATACTACAACCATTGTAAGTGTGTCCTGGTTGCCAAATGCCCTAATTGTGATTACATAATTTTGGGGACCCTGTGATGGCTGTAACTTCAAAGGCTGGTCAAATGTTCCACTCATTCACTGCTGTTGCTGAGTGAATATCATAAACCAAGGACTACCTGTAGTCCAAAACTAGTCTAATCCATCACTAGAAAAAGAGACAGATGGGGGCCTTCTATACCATTAAAACTGATGATTCAAACCTTTGCAGTGTACTGGTAGGGAAAAAAAGGATATTGCACAAGAATTTGAACTCAGACTTGCAAGAGTGATGTAGACCAGGTCAGGAAGCAGACTCTACAGGAAGATTAGAACTCTACATTTATTATGGTGCTACTGCTATCATAGAATCTATCATGCTTCTCAGGTATCTTTTCTTTCCCCTGAAAGCTCTTCTGTGGTGATTGAATATGATACCAACAGTGCAAACTATCTTCTCAAATCTTTTACCTCTGATTGTCACTAAGCATGCTTCTCTGTTGTGTCATTTTCGTTATGGAAACCTTCTTCCACCATCAATTCCTGCTGCAGCATCTTGATTCTTTGGTCTGATAAACCCGTGTTCTTTCACAAAGGCTGAAGTGTAATTACTTCATTCCTCATATCCTTTTTCTTTAAGGATTTCTGTAGTCTTACTTGGCTTGCAGATGTAAGCCAATTTGTTCTAAATAGAAAGAGAAACATTCCATAAATATTGCAGGTTATAGTACCATTGGTGAAAAGTTTTTATTTTATAGGGCATTTTCAGGTTTTGATTTCAAGTCAGTTTTGACACCTGTTGACATCCCTGCAGTTTTATCAGTCACATTTTTGGAATGTGGCTTGTCACTGCCACTTTCTTAGGTCTGAGAAAAAAAACGATTGGCTCTGAGTCATCTAGTCCAAAGCTGGACTAGACCCAGTGATAGTGCAGTGGTTAAAATGCAGTATGCAGGCTAATTCTGCTAACTGCAGATTGCCAGCAGTTCAGCAGTTCAAGTCTCACCAGCTTAAGGTCGACTCAGCCTTCCATCCTTCCGAGGACTCAGATTTTTGGGGACAATATGCTGACTCTGTAAACTGCCTAGAGAGGGTTGTAAAGCAGTGTGAAGCAGTATTTAAGTCTAAGTGCTATTGCTAGAATTCATATTCTCCTAAAATTTAGTCTGATGCCTTTAACAAATACACCAAACAATCTTAACCAATTAAATATTGTCAATTTAGAGGGGAAAATCTGTTAAGAACTTCCCCTTAAACTCTCACTAGCAAAATCCTGTTTTCCTCTTGCTGCTGGCTCAGTCTTGAGAAGAGAAAGCAGTGCAATGGAATGCACAGTGATCTGTTCAAATGTTATAGAAGAAGAGATTCTCAGGAAAGACACACCATAAACAGAATGCAATCATCTGAAGAATTTAGGTATTAAAACTACTAATAATCTGGCTGGATTCAGTTAAAGGTCTGTGTAATCCCTTGATGTCTGGTTTAGACCTGGGACTCACCATATTTTCGGTGAAGTGTATATGATTTAGATGAAGGACACAGATGCTTTCTGACATTTGTCCCATCTTCTTATGCTTGGAGAATGGTAAACAGCTGTGGAAAGATGAATTTGCTTAATCATTATAATGCTTCTAAAACTAGCAAAGTGCACTAGCAGCCCACTTTTCCACAGCCAATCTGCTCTGTAACAATGTGTTTTCTTCCAAATTGGATTCCTCACCTTGATTTCACAACATTACCAGGCTAACTAAATTCAAGCAAAGGAATATAAAATATGTCACAGCAAAGAAATCTAAAGCATCTAGAGTATGGTCTTGAAAAAAACCCAACAATTTAAATGATCCAATAGAATTGAGTAATAATATCCATGTATATCACTTTGTTTCTCTATCTAGAAGGCTGTCCATCAGATTCACTAAAGTCTTTCTTCCAAGAGGCATTGTAATAATTCAAAAGAGCTTTTTGCTTACTTGGAATAGAGCAAGGAGTTCTGAATTTCCTCCATTCGGAATACAGTGACTACGTGTGCGCAGTTCATTGTAAATTGTTCTGTGCATGTGTGAAGAACAATTTACATTGAACAGAGCACGCATGCCTGGGTTGCAAACTGGTAGTAAAACTGGCAGCAACCCATCCCTGTGCAACAATCTGTGTGTGTATGTATGTGTGTGTGTGTGATACATTTTCATTGTTTATGTAAAACACCAGGTGGTGAAAGGTAGCCCTTGTGATCACAGTATCACACACAGTGGGAGGAATTACTTATTTGTTTATTTATTTGTCAAACATGTACAAGATAACAAGTATAGGTATGAACATAAACATAAATAAAGGAAGTAAATAAAGATAAACGGGGACAGTAAAACAGGGATGGTAGGCACACTGGTATGCTTATGCATGCCCCCTTTAAAATGTTGGACCTTGAGGAAGAATCTTCATTTCCAAATTTGTCTTAGCTCAGAGTTATACAACCTTTCATCTTGAGCAACCTTGAACAAAATAATGTCAGTTGTATTAGCGATTAGCATTAATCTCTGATGACTAATAGGTTTTATGGATAAAGTCAATAACAGATCCTTCATAATGTGCTGTGCTACATTTAGGAAGGGGCATCATTATTCCTTATAAATATCTCTTCTTTTACACAACCCTTATCAGTCTACTTACTTGATATGTGTTGCCTTTTTTCTTGCATTCTGGATTTTTAAAGTGGCAAATGCTATCTGGACTTCTTGCTAGCGTTGACATGACACATAGAAGACACCAAATAGAAGCTTGGCTGAAAATAGCACTCAGTCTACAACAGCTTGGAATACAGTAAATTTAGCTTTGAATGTTCTTAGAATCTGATTTGCAGTGCATAGCAAGTTAGAGAAGGCATCATGCTGATGGATTTTACTTGGGACTTTGTTCTGCTTTCACCCTCTTCATGGTGACCTGTGATGGAAGCCTTCTGGGACACTTATTACTGTGGGTAGTGCAGCAGAAATATATTTATTGCCTTGAATCCCTATCTATAATATAGGTCTTTGCATTATCCTTTTAAAGAAGCTTTTGTTGGAGTCAGCCTCAGTACCATCAGGTTATGGCAAGAGCAGTTTTTCCCAGTTCCTGTTATGTTTCAACTTATGCATGTTAAGTAAAGTATTTTCATTGTACATGTATTAATAGAGATCAATTGATTGATTGATTGATTGATTGATTGATGATATGCCATCAAGTTGTTTTCAACTCTTAGTGCCCATATGTATAGATTTTCTCCATGACAATATGTCCCTAATCCAGTATTCAGTTAAGCAAATCATAGCTTGAAATGATATGCGAAGATCTGGTTGTAGAAAAGAAAGTGAAATTGGCTTAAATTGCCCAGTTTTGCTGCATACTTAGGAGGATCATGTTGGGTTAGAACCTGCTACTTATCTACAAGCTACCTTTCCCCTTCACCCCCAAGCTCCAGTTTCTTTTTGTCTACTATGGCATTGAAAAATTAGAATTCTGTAAAAAAAACATTTTCTTGGTTAAGACTTTGATCTTTATGATTAAATCATGTTTCTTGTGACAGTCAAAAATTGCATACAGTTAAGTCAATGTTTGGGATTCAGGATAACCTTTGATGCTATGATTAATTGATTATGTTCTATCATGTCAATGTCAGTTCTTAATTACTGCACATATTTTCCTTATGACAATCAGCCCTTAACCTGGTCTTTCATGTCTTCCAACGGTGTACCCATTGCCATGATAACTGAATCCATTTCTCTTGTTGCTGGTCTTCCTCTTCTTTTGTTCTTCTACGTTTTTCTAGCATTAGAGCATATTTTCCAATGCACCTTGGCAATTTGCAGCATCAAAATAGGCTTTATGAAAATAACTTTATCTCAATTTACCATATATATATATATGTTTGTGTGTGTGTGTGTTTTCTGATATATACACACACAGACACAGACACAGACACAGACACACAGACACACACACACACACACACACACACAGTCCTTCAGGTGTTTCACACATCTGTAGCCTCAGTGTGATAGAGTTTTCCTCTTTGTGCTTATTGGGAACAAACATGTCTTTACCATCTCCCTATGAGATGAGGAGGAGGATGGTGGAGGAGTAGGTGAAGGAGGAGGAAGAGCAGCAGGAGGAGATGAAGAAGACAAAGAAGATGAAGATGAAGAAGAAGATGATGATGAAGAAGAAGAAGAAGAAGAACTTAAAACATCTAAAGAAAAAGAACAATAGAAAACACACACAAAAGCACAAGACAAAGACCGAATGATGGCAAATAAAACATACTCAGAGGGAAATATATAGGAAGAAAGGGACATCAATTGTTCTCTGTATAATCTTGGATAGAGAAACAAGCTTTTAAGGCCCTTTGAAGTAGCAGTAGAATGGGAAATTCCCTTCAACAGCCCATGAATGAGACAATCTTAAATTGTTCTCAACTACACTAGGTATTAAATAAATGTTTCTTCCATAATTCTGGCATTGTTAAAGTAAAGGCACACAGTGTGCAAAATGTATTGGACTTATCCCCCATTACCTTGGAGTGAAGTTAGGGAGCTGCAGTGGGACAGATGGAGTGGGCAATGGAGACAGCACATACTATATTTCCATGTCAGAAGCACTGAAGTGCTATCATGGTGAAAGGATTAGCTGGTGTCATCACCATTGCCCAGGTATTACCCAGTTAGGGGCTCCATTCATATTCCCATTAATGAGCTAGAAAAGTAGTACCTATTTATCTACTTGCATTTGCCTGCTTTCGAACATCTAAGTCAGCAAGAGCTGGAACAAATGATGGGAGCTCATCCCACACTCAGTAGCACTCGACTTCAAACACAGCACTCGGGATTCAACCTGAGTTTGAATACATGTTAGGCTGGTATAGTTTTACGCCAACTGAAGGACAAGTGGACATTGTGGAGTTCCATAGAATTAACATAGAATTTAGCCAGGTTTAACAAAAGATGATCATGGTGCCTAAAAAATGTCTCTTTTCAGGAAAAAAATAAAATGTAGTGTATATTGAAAGATGGGATGAGAGAGGAAGGGGATAGGCAGATAGATTTGAAGTAGAGCAAGTAAACATTAAATAATGTACCAAATTATACCATGTATTAAATGACAGAGAATTTTCAGTCACACCCATAATTATCATGCTTCTCTTTAATAGCTAGCTAAACAGTTACAATGCACCTCCGATGTCAATGACTAGATTTATTGTTGAAAGTAATTGAAATCATTATTGAAAAAAGTGGCTTCCACACTTGTTCTACAATTTAGGATTAAATGCTGAAATATCCTTATTGGTATAAGGCAACACAGTGGTTTAATTCAAGAATTAAAATACACATTTTCATGCAAGAGCATATAATAATATGTTCTTTTTTCCTGAATAAATATATCAGTAACTCTACAGTTGTCCATTTTTCCATCTCTCTCTAACATTTGAAGCAATCCCTTTGTTCTTTCAGCTTTGCTTCAGATTATAATAGCCCATTGGTTCTGGACTGCTGGTTCTAAAACTAAATGTCTAAATACTCTCATCCTGATTATGCATTGTAGGTGGGTAGTGCAAATTATAAACAATGTAATTAAATTTAACTCTAGAAGGGCTTCCAATGACCTTTAAACATTTCCTGAGGTTATTTCAATGTTTTAAGTTCAATATTTCATTTTCAATTATTATCAAAGACAAGTTCAATAGAGTCTTGACATTTAATTTTTTTAAAAAAAGAAATATATGATACTTTGTGATTAGATTCTAGGTTGGAGCTAATATTTTAGGACTATATTTTGAACTCAGTAAGGCTTAATATATAGCAGTTAGACTGACAAGAGTTTTATCTAGAACTCAAAGAGGCCTCTGTTACTTTGCCTCTCAGTGTAAAAGCAAATGCATTTTCTCTTATACATCAAATGCTACTTGCTTTCTTTGGCATGAGACACCAGAAATGCCACTTCACTGATTTGAAACTCTAGAACAGTGATGGCTAACCTTTTCCTAAAGGTGTGCCCACCTGTGAATTCGCGAGAGACACCCCCCCCCCATCGTGCATGTGCAAGAGATGCCTGTGCGTCTCTCTGGAGGCTTTCCTGAAGCCTGGGGAGGGCAAAAACAGCCTCCCCTGGCCCTCCAGAAGGCTGAAAATCAGCTGGCTGGTGCATGCATGCACGCCAGAGTTGACGGCTGCTGAGGACCACCGAGGGCTGCTATGCCAGCAAATATAGCTTCGCTTGCCACCTGTGGTACATGTGCCATAGGTTTGCCGTAACGGTTCTAGAAAGTGCTAATTTATATAAAATCTTTCATAAAGAGGAGGATGAAGAGTAGAATATGAAGTAAACTTTGTAGTTTGGGATTCACTTTCTTCTCTCTCGTTCCACCTAAGCCAGTGATAGCAATAGCACTTAAACTTATGTACCACTTTATAGTGCTTCACAGCCCACTCTAAGTGGTTTACAGAGTCAGCATATGCCCCCCAACAATTTGGGTTCTCATTTTATCTACCTTGGAAGGATGGAAGGCTGAGTCAACCTTGGTATGGTAGGTATTCCGTAATTGCACTGAAATTACCAGAGAGAGAAAACAATGACTTTGTGCCACTTTGTAGTGAAGAAGAGTCAACAAATAGTAATAATTTCTTCCATCCTGATTTGCATGTTCAGTACTATATCTATTATTTTTCAGTTGTTTCTTTTTCTATCTTTTCCATCTTTCGCTGCTACTGTTATAGCAACTTTTTTTTCTTTTTAGTTATAGCTTACTTCCCTACACTGAGTGGATCCCAGTCAAAGTAGTGATGTTAATGAGCATGGTATCACTGCACTTCGAAGCCAAAGTACTTTTGTAGAGAACCCAGTACAAAATGATACTACAAAGTGCAAATAAAGCAATGGAAAAGGAAGAACCACACTTTTGGTATCAGCCACATTGAATTACAGGCAGTACTTGACTTACAGCAATTTGTTTAATGACTGTTCAAAGTTATGACACTGAAAGAAATGACTGATGACTATTTTCTCATTTATAATAATTGCAGCATCCCTTTGGTCATGTGATCAAAATTCAGAGGCTTGGCAACTGGCATATACTTATGAGGTTTGCAGTGTCCTGGGATCATATGATCCTCTCTTGCAACCTTCTGGCAAGCAAATCAGTGAGAAAGCCAGTTTCATTTAACAACCACGTTACTAAATTAATAACTGCAGTGACTTGCTTAACCGCTGTGGCAAGAAAGATCATAAAATGGGGCAAAATTCACTTAATAATTATCTCACCAGCAGAAATTTTGGGTTCAATTATTGTCATAAGTCAAGGACTGCTGGTTATGAGTATTTTATATTGGTGATCCAAAACCCAAATACCAAAATAGAAACAAAAAAAAAATACCCTTGTTAGACATCAAAAAAGGAAGAGATTTTTTAACAGTTTCCTTCCTTCCAGCTCTATAAATCTATATTAATTGCCATTGGATTTTTAAAAAACAAATAAATAAAATAAGGCTATATAGGAGTCACGGTGGCACAGTGGTTAGAATACAGTATTACAGGCTAACTCACTGCTCACTGACATGAGTTCGATCCTGACCAGCTCAAGGTTGACTCAGCCTTGCTTCCTTCCCAGGTCAGTAAAATGAGGACCTAGATTGTTGGTGACAATATGCTGATTCTGTAAACTGCTTAGAGAGGGCTGTAAAGTACTGTAAAGTGGTATATTAGTCAAAGTGCTATTGTTATTGTTACATTAGAATGTGTCAGTTTTATCTGTTGAATATAAATACAGTATATTTTCCTTCTAATGTAATTAGAAAGAAACATGGCTTTGTACTAACAAAGAAGACACCATCCTGCTTCACAACTGAATGTCCAAGAGTTACTTCTTTTGGATTGGATGGACAACTTTATTAGCTTCTCTTTAAGTGATTTCTCTCATTACTGATTTTGCTTTTTACTAGCCTGGTAAACTTGAATGCAAAGGACAAATCAATAGACGTGGTAGGAGCTCTTGGCTGCTATATTCCATCTTCCTAAAGATCCTCAAACTTACCACCAAAAAACATTTACTAGCATTTATGATATCAGCTTGTAGCACTCAGTAATGATGAATGGCATTAAAGGACATCACACAGTCAACAGGATTTCATTTCCCCTTAATCTCCAAAAACCTAAAGAATCTCAAAACAAATGCAATCTGATATTAAACCTAAGGTGCAATTCAAACAGGTCAGATCTGAAAAGCAATTTGTCTTGCAGCTACCTTTACCATAAAAGAAACATTGCCCATGACACCACATATAACTGAAAAGAAATCACATTTCTGACAAAAAGGTTGCTCTCTTAATAACTGGCTTGGTAATTTAGTTTCATGTCCACTATACTCTAAATATCCCTGAACAACAAGGTGAATCCTCTTCCTGAAAAGATCTATTTTACAATATCTTTTTTTGTGTTGTAATGGCTGTTCATTCATTCATTTACAGGATTTGGATTTATTTATTTTTTTGGTGCAGAATGCGGAGAAAGGCCCTCCTTGATATTTTTCCGACAACTATTACAACCACTTTTATATCATAGTGCCATGGCATTTTCTAGAACCTGACTCTACAGAAGCATATTTGAGGGTGTTCAACACTTCATTTTACCTGATTAAAACACTGAACAGTGGAATCTCTCCAAATAACCTTATGAAGAACAATGGAATTGCAATAAAACTATGTTTTGGTATTAGTCTACTTGGGCTTTCCCTAATTAATTCCTCCTTTGTGTGTCAAAACAACATCATTTAGCTCTAGAAATTACAAATCAATTTGTAATTTCTCAATTTGTAAACAAAGGAGCAAGAAAATCAAGAAACTTCCTTCCTCCTTCCCTCATATCCTTCTTCCACAAAATAATAGAAACACAAAAATCCACTATAGTGAGAAAACAAATAAAAACAACTTATTCCTTCTTTGACTCAGGAAGGGATATATTTATGTGTACACTGTAAGTAAGTGGAGGAAACACACACCACTTGGATAGGAATTGAAAACTTCAGCTTGAAGATAGTTTAGGAGCATGTGGAGTTGTATCCCTTCTATTACAAAATAACTTTTTTTTCTTATTTTCTCTTTTGCCAGAAGAGAAAAAAAAATGTTTTCTCCATTCATTTCCCTCAGAGAGAGAATTTAGAATATTGGGTGCTAAGACATGGAAACTACTTAAGAACCTACTTTCATTTGGTTACAATGTTTGATAGTTTTTACCTGCATTAATGCCCAACAAATATTTGCATCAGAAATCAAGACTTGACTTTTTATTGCCATTGTCATAAAATAAGGAGAATGATATTGATACAGGAACCACTGCAGGCGCTTCAACAAGTGCATAGAACAAGATCAGAGGCGCCTTGCATGCTTTTCCTCTAATGTGAAATACACCATCATATGCCAGCAATATCTTTCTGGTTTAAATAGGAAAAACTTAACACAAAAGAATTAATGGATACAAGTGTGACAGGACTTGAAATAAGGACAACGTCATAACATAGCATTTCAACTTCCAACGACTACTTTTGTAGATCTTAAAGTCACTATTTGGGGAGGAGAATTAGATTTTAACAAGATTGTTGAGTGAGAGATTGTTGAACTCACATACATCAAAAGGTTTCAGGCAATCTCAAAAGGTTTCAACAAACACAATTGGTTTTTTAACACATGAGTTGTAATATATCTCACATGTAACCTCTATCTGTATAACCAACCTGCCTTTTCCTGCTCTCCCTCCCTTTCATCCCAATGTAAAATCTGCTTCTATCTAGCCATTCTATGTATCTCATGAAATGGACTGCAGCAGTGGTGGGATTCCAATTTTTTTACTACTGGTTCTGTGGGCATGGCTTGGTGTGCATAGTGTGCTTGGTGTGTATGGCATGGCTTGGGGAGCATGGCAGGGGAAGGATACTGTAAAATCTCAATTTCCTTCCGATCAGCTGGGACTCGGGAGGCAGAGAATAGATGGGAGTGGTAAGAAGTGGTATTTACTGGTTCTCTGAACTACTGAAATGTTCCGCTATCGGTTCTCCAGAACTGCTTAGAACCTGCTGAAGACAACCTCGGGGCTGCAGTTAATGAAATCTTCCGCCTTTAAATAACATTTGCTAGTCAGAAAAGACATGACTGGAATCATTCTGATTTTTGGCTGCTATAGGTTAACATGGCTTTCCACCCACAATAGTTAAGATTGCAAATGGTTATGCACAAGAACATTAATGAACCCCAATGCCATATTATTATGGGTATTGCTGCTATTGTTTTCAATTTTATTAAGTTTATATGCCACCCATCTCTCTACCTAAAATGACTCTAAACTCTGAAGTCCCTCCTCATGTCATTCTTTGTTCTTTAAGCCTGACAGATGGGGAAACTGTGAAAGAGAAAGAAGTGAATTCTATTCTTCCATCATACAGTATCAGTGCTCCAAATATTCCTTCTGCTTTCAGTAATATTTGTATCTTTGTAAAACTAGGAATCCTTTAGTATGACACAGCCTTTTGAGGTGGTGGTTGGGGCATGAGCAACCAGGAAATGATTAGCATACTTCATCAGTATTATTTTATTATTAAAATTAACTATTATAATCCTAATTAAAAGAGATACGGTAGCTCAGTGGCTAAGATGTTGAGCTTGTTGCTAAAAAAAGGTCAGCAGTTTGGCGGTTCTAATCCCTAGCATCACGTAATGGAATGAGTTCCCATTATTTGTCTCAGCTTCTGCCAACCTAGCAGTTCAAAAGCATGTAAAAATGCAAGTAGAAAAATAGGAACCACATTTGGTGGGAAGGTAACAGCATTCCGTGTGCCTTCGATGTTTAGTCATGCCAGCTACATGACCACAGGGATGTCTTCGGACAGCACTGGCTCTTCTGCTTTGAAATTGAGATGAACACCGCTCCCTAGAGCCAGGAACAACTAGCACATATGTGCAAGGGGAACCTTTACCTTTACTAATCCTAATTAAAGCAAGTTAATACCTTCCAGAAAATGTTATTATCTTAGGACTATCATATCTGGTTTGCAAAACCTGAAGGAACCAGGAAAAGATACAGAAAACCTTTTTTAAAAAAAAAAAAAAAAACTTTTAATGTATGTGGGTTGTTGGGTTTTTTTTGCAAACTGGTTCAGCGTTCTTATTTATTTATTCATGGATTCATTTCATAGAGCTTTTAATGAGATTTTAATAAAAATAACTAAAAACGTATAATAAATACACATGAAGCATAGTGTACAACAAAAGAAACTTTTTCATAGGTAGCCAGCACAATGCTTGTCAGGATGGACAGATTTTAAGATATTCCTCCCCCCCCCAAAAAAAGTTGAAACATTCCAATTTTGGGGATTCAAAACTATATAAGTAACTATATTGAAGGCATATTGTGGAATAAGAAACTACAGTAAACCTTCTCTGCGGGAAAGCCTGGAGAGAGAAAGCTAGAATGAGTATCTGGGTGCCAAACCATGAATATATTTAATGATAACAACCAGCACTTTTAATAGGACCCAAAAGCAAATTGGCATATAGTATATATAGTGTATGTAACTGAGTAATGCGACTAAATTTGCTACCACCCAGTTAGCAGATGGGTCCTCCACTTGGGACCAACTGAAGCTTCTGCATTGTCATCAAAGGCAGCTGCAGTGGCCTAAATATGAAAGAACAAGGACATGGGACACAGTAGCTACTGTACCTGTAATTATATGCATTCAGCCTAAAATCTACTGAAAAGCAGATGTTTCCAATGAAATAATGGCCAATTGTTGTCTGTACTGTTTTTCTAAGCATATTTTAAGGCAAAACCTGGTTTGTGCATTAGGATTCTCCATGAGAAGCAGATGGGAATGTAGTTTTTAATACATAGTTTATGCTATGCTTAAATTTGGTTCCTTGTACAAAAATGACAGCTCTTTTAACTTAAAGATAGTTTTAAGTCACAGCTTTTTTTTTTTTTGCCACTAATGGTTTTAAGGTTTTCAGAGTCCCTTTTTCTCTCTGCATCTTTGCACACCTTCAAGGCAGTTTTGATTTGTAGCAATTACCTGGACAAATCCATCCAATTTTCCTGGCAATTTTTATCAGGAATGATTTGCCCTGCCTTCTTCCTAGGTTGAGAAGGAGTGATTAGCCAAATCACTGAGTTAGCTTTCATGTATAAGGCAGGACTAAAACCCACAATCCTGGCTTATAATTGGTTCTAAACTACATCCAAACTACTCCAAAACCAGGTGTTTCTAAGATTCTAATATATCTGGACATACTGGAGTTCTTTTTATCTCTTTAACATCTCTGGAAAGACACGTATACAGTAGTCTCCTGTTTCCCCAACTTCAGTAAAATTTAGTAGAAAGCCTTTCCATAGATCTTTTCACACCAGAAAAAAAAGGGCAGTCATAGAAGATGCAGAGTAATCAAAATAAATAGAATAAAAAGTAGTAACAGCACACTCTGCCATCTAGCTCTGATACGGTGAGTTCAAAAACAAACAACACAAGTTCTAAAGAAATTAGAAAGTTATGAATGAAGGCAAATATATGTGTCCCAGAATAATGTTACACGGTCAAATCTGGGTCAGGCACCAGGACCAGAGATTTACTCTTCTAAGCTTTCAGACTCATGTTGGAGTCCATCTTCTGGGAACTTCTCTCTAGGGAAATATGTACTTTGGGTTATTTTGTGAGTCATGTTTATGTCATGCCTTCCTTATTGGCTGATTGGTGTGTTGATGGCTGGCAATTGGCTGTATTTCCTTCTGCTTGGCTCCTAAGTACTTGATAAACTGGTGGTAAATCAGCACTCCTAACATCTACATGAAGCCGCTGGGTGAGATCATACGCCGGCACGGGATCAAATACCATCAATATGTGGACGATACTCAATTGTATCTGTCCGCCCCGTGCCAACTCAGCGAAGCAGTGGAAGTGATGTGCCAGTGCCTGGAGGCTGTCAGTGTCTGGATGGGAGTGAACAAGCTTGCACTCAATCCAGACAAGACCGAGTGGCTATTGATGTTGCCTCCCAAGGTTAGTCCAGACATTCCACCTCTTAGCCTGGGGGGTGAAATTATACACCCCTCAGAGAGGGCCCGCAATTTGGGTGTCCTCCTGGATCCACAGCTGACGTTAGAGCACCATCTGTCGGCTGTGACCAGAGGGGCCTTCGCCCAGGTTCGCCTGGTGCACCAGTTGCGGCCCTACCTGGACCGGGAGGCACTTTGAATAGTCACTCATGCCCTCGTCACCTCAAGACTGGATTACTGTAATACGCTCTACATGGGGCTGCCCCTGAAGAGTGTTCGAAGACTACAGCTGCTCCAGAACACAGCCACGCGAGCGATATGGGGTGTATCTAGATACACCCATGTTACACCTATCCTCCATGAGCTGCACTGGCTCCCCATTGGTCTCCGGACGCGTTTTAAGGTGCTAGTCATTACTTTTAAAGCCCTACATGGTTTAGGACCTGGCTACCTGAGAGGCCGCCTCCTGCCACTTACCTCCCAACGACCAACAAGATCGCACAGGTTGGGCCTCCTCCGGGTGCCGTCAACGGGACAATGGCTGGCAGCTCCCCGGGGGAGGGCCTTCTCTGTTGCTGCGCCGGCCCTGTGGAATGATCTATCCGCAGAGATCCAGACCCTTACCACTCTCCCGGCCTTCCATAAAGCTGTCAAGACCTGGCTGTTCCGGCAGGCCTGGGGCTGTTGATTGATATCCAGCCTGCTTAGATGGAATGGATGATGTGGAGTTTTAATATTGTATTTTCTATTTTTAAATTTTAAATATTTCTTTGTCTTGTTGTGAGCCGCCCAGAGTCCCAATGGGAGTGGGCAGCATAAAAATTTTATTAAACTTGGAAACTTGGAAACTCCTGTTAACTGACAAGTGTACACCGATCTTAGTAGCTGCGAAATTAAATGTGTCCTTGTTCATTGCAATGGGAGGCTACCAATGAGTTTGGGTTTCCTCTTCTGATAGATCGCTTGTGTTCTTGCAATCTGGTGGTTGGCTTCCTCCCTGTTTGTCCTACATAGTCACAGGGGCAATCCATGCAGGGGATCTGGTACAGAGGTGGGTTGCTCCCGTTTTGGCCTGGAATAGGCAAATTGGTAGTAGAGGTGGTGGAAGGCTCCGCCCACCTTCCCAAACCCTTCTGCACATGCGGAGAAGCTTCTGCGCATGTGCAGAAGTGTTGCATGCACTCCTGAACAGGTAGTAAAAAAATTGGCAACCCACCACTGATCTGGTAAGTTACATTGTAAGTATCTTCCACCTCCAAACAATCTTTACAATACATAATTTGTCCTCATGTGGTAGCCTCTGAGCAGTGTGTGATGGTCACTTGCAGATCTTGGAAGCCGCAATCTACTGCTTCCGAAATGTTTTTGATGTATGGCAGAGTGTGCCATATAGTTGTTTATTAACCTTCTTTTTCTTTTCTCTTCTTTGCGTTTTGTGCAGGTATCTTGTAATAAATGCTTGTGGGTACCTATTATGCTTGAATTGTTCATGTGGGTATCTTCTCTCCAGTTCTTTAACTTGCTGGGTACTACAGAGGTTCTCACTCTGGCATATAGTGTTCTGATGCAGCTCTTTTTGTGTGACAATGGATGGGTACTGTTGAAACTAAGAATGTGTGGCGTGTTGGTGGCCTTATGGTAAACTGTGGTGTCTAGGCTTCCATCTCCCTACTCATTGATGAGCACATCTAAAATGGCAATTGTCTAGCTGTTTCTTCCTCCATTGTGAATTGTATGTCTGGGACCTTGCAAATGAGAAAGTAGTTGGTTAGACATTTCCTCCTTCTTAGGGATGAGATAGATTGGCCCAAGGTCACCCATTGCTTTGTTCCTAAAGTGGGACAAGAACTCATGGTCTCCTGATTTCTAGCCTTGTGCCAAAACTACTAAACCAAGCTATAGCTATTTGTTATAATTGCTACTAGCAACTTGCTGAAGCTACTACACTGTTTATAGATAACTTAAGAGCACAGGTGTCAAACTTGCTGCGTCATGTTGCCATCACATGTTGTTTTATGATGTTTTCTCCTTTGTGGAGCTGGGACGGGCATTGTCTGTATGTGAAACATCTGGCTTATGGGCTGCCAGGTTGACACCCTATGTAGAGAGTGGTGAGGATGGCAGGAAATATTATTGGTAATTCACTTCCTTCTATCCAGGACATAGTCACATATAAGTGATGCTTGAGTAGAGTCGTCAGTATTGTCTGGGATGCTACACATCCTTTTCATGACCTACTTTCCTTGTTACCTCTGGGAGGAGACTTCATAGTATCCAAAGCAGAACTCCTAGATTCAGTCATAGTTTTGTTCCATATAACATCAACCTTATGAACTCTTAATTTTCCTCTTCCTGCTATGTATTCAAAATAGACAGTGATATATATATATATATATATGGCTAGCTGATGAGAGCTAAATAGCTTGAAATAGATCTATACTAGTCTCCCTTATTTATTTATCAGCACAAATATAACATGTGTGTGTGTGTGTGTGTGTGTGTGTGTGTGTGTGTAGGTCTTTGGTTATTCAGGTTTTCTCCCACGTAAAATTGGAAGTGTCTTGGCGACGTTTCGACGAAGTCTCATTCGTCATCTTCAGGCTTCGTGCTTCCAGGAGCAATGTGAGATCTCGGCTGCTTCTTCCTTTTAACTGCCAGTGGGGGTTTGTATACACACACACACATACATACATACACACACACACAAAACACATACATACATACATACATACATACATACATATATATATGTATATACACACACATATATATGGATATAAAGTATACGTATGGATATAGGTATATATGTATGTATGTATACAGCATGTATATATGTGTGTTATGCATATGTTTGGGTAGATATACACTTTCTCTTGAGAGCAGACAACAGAATTTCATTTTTTAAGGTGGGCCAATGTGCATTTAAAAAAAAAGACAATAAAGTTATCTTATCTATCTTATCTTGCTTTGCTGAGGCAAATCAGTCATGTCCTCTTTCCTCCTCAAAGGGACGGAGCAGGGACAGCTGGCAATGAAGAACGGAATTTTCTTTATTACCTTTGCTAAATTCTACTGGTCGTCTGGATATTTATATCCCAGATCTTGTAGCCTAAGTTTACATGGCTTTTGTAAGGCTATTGTTTATTTACAAGTAATAATGAGTTGAATGAAGTCACCAGTTAAATATACCACTAGTTGCACAGGATGTTTAATAAAGGTTGAAAACTCCGTAGATGGCGTTTAGGTTCTGATGTCAGAAATAATCCTCAAATATAGGCCGGGTTATTTCTGATAAAGCAGATTTTCTGTTTGGCCCATCATGAGTACAGGCCACCAACTATTTCCTGTTAGAATGGATCGTTGTTGCTCATGCTTCTAACTCATTAATATGTATCCATGCTTTACAGTTTCAATTAAAAATTGTTATCCTATCCCCGTGATGGCGAACGGTGTGTGTGTGTGTGTGTGTGTGTGTGTGTGTGTGTGTGTGTGTGTATGTGTAGGTCTTTGGTTATTCAGGTTCAAGTGCCAGAGGTGGTATGCAGAGCTCGGTTCCACCACAAAACCGCGCTCGACTAAACCGCGCTCGACAAAACCGCGTAGCTGACGTCATCAACAGGGCGACAACAGCATGGAGACAGAAGCACGCTGTAAACACTAAACCAAAAATTAACCCCTAAACCTAAACCTAACCCCCCTAAACCTAATCCTAAACCTAACCCTAAACCTAACCCTTAACCTAACCCTAAACTTAACCCTAACCCTAAACCTAACCCTTAACCTAACCCTAAACCTAATCCTAACCCTTAACCTAACCCTAAACCTAACCCTAACCCTTAACCTAACCCTAAACCTAACCCTAACCCTTAACCTAACCCTAAACCTAACCCTAAAGCTAACCCTAAACCTAACCCTTACCTTAAGTTGAATCGGCTTGCTTTCAAAGCGCTATTTAAAGCGCTCTTCTTTCTCTGCACTGGCTGTTGTCGCCCTGTTGATGACGTCAGCGACGCAGTTTAATCGGGCGCGGCTTAGTGGAGCGCGGTTTTGACTGGTCATGGCAGAGCTCTCTCTGTGGGCATGTGCACCATAGCCCCAGCCCAGTTCCATTGTGTTTTTCTGTCACATTTCTTGCTGGATTTTAAAAAAAAATGTGCAAAACAGCATTCCACCTTCATGGCGGTGCATTTGCTGTTGCTGCCTCCATGGCCTGCACCTTCTGCAGCACAGTGACATTTAGCATGCTTCACAATAAGAAAGACATGGTCCCCTTTTCCTCCTGGAACCCATTATGACATGGAGCCACAATGCAATCTTGCATCAGCATGGGCTCACTCCCACCTCCCGGCTGCTTTTTCTGCAGAGCTGTCTGTGTTGGGATGCCTCGTCTCCCCGCCTGTCAGCTGGGCTTTGGCTCTCAGACGATCAGCTGAGCATGGGTGCACTCTCCTGGGCTCATCGGCTTCCAGATGTCAGATTTCCACCATCCGGCACCAGTTCAGGGGTTCCTTTCCCTCCCCCCCAGGAGAGAGAGAGGTGGGGGGAGAGAGAGGAAGGGAAAGAGAGAGTGGCAAAGAAAGAGATAAACAGAGAGCGTGAGAAGGAGAGGGGGAAAAGAGAGTGAGAGAGAGGGAAAGAAAGAGAGAGAGGCAGGGAAGGAGAGAAAGATTGAGAGTGGTAGGGAAAGAAAGGGGGGAAAGAGAGAAAGGGAAAGAGAGAGAGAGAAAGAGAGAAGGGGGAAAGAAAGAGAGGAGGAGAAAAAGAGAGAAATGATATTAACAAAAGTTTTTCTTTTTTATTGTTGCTAAACGTAATATTTCAAAAGCAGGAAAAAAATGAAGGGCATAAAAGTGCATTTATCACATTTTTCTTAGAACAATTAGCTGAACTTTGCCTTGTTTAGCATTATTTTAGGTAGCAAAGCCTCAGTATTCAGCTTAAATTGCTGTGTTGGCACTTTGCGATAAATAAGTGGGTTTTGAGTTGCAGGTTGGGCACTGGGTCTCTAAAAGGTTCACCATCACTGTCCTAACCTGTCCTAAACCTTTCAGAGTGTACGAGCTTAATTCTATTATAGTAGCAGCCACAGGTTCGGTTGGCTGCAATGATTGACAGGAGCCCTGCCCTCCAAAGTCTGGTCTGCCCTTGGCAGCCATTTCATCCTGGCCTGGTAAATTGCTATGTTTGCTGCTCCTTGTAAATTTCTGGCGTTTTTTTGGGTATGTGGTGGAGTTTTTCTTTGTAATCCTGGGATTGATCCAGTGATTAAGTCGATGAATAAACTCTTATATCTCCTGTTGGATACCATTTTTAGGCCAGGTGAAGCATTCTTCCTTAGCATTACCACTTCCTATCCACAGTATTACAAAGATTCCTTCCTTCCTTCCTTCCTTCCTTCCTTACTTCATTCCTTCCTTCCTTCCTTCCTTCCTTCCTTCCTTCCTTCCTTCCTTTCATCCTTCCTTCCCTTCCTTCTCTTCTGTTTCTATGAAGAGAAACTGTCACTTGTCCTTGCTACCAAGTTTCCATGGTCACACAGAGGAGTGTAGCATTGAAAGAACTAGCCCCCTATCGGCTTGTGTTTTATAGTATCAGTGCAACCATGGTAACATAAAGAAAAAAGTAAAAGAGAAAAAAAGGCTTTACAATAGTGTGAGAAGGGGTGGGTAAAGTCACCCATGTCCACAATGTATGTGGACATGGGTGAACCAAAGGAACGGCACGGAAACTAGAGAGGGGATAATCCCTAAAGGAAAAAAGACAGGCACTGAGAAACTAATCTGCAGTGTAATTAGCTAGCAAGGCTTGTCTTTCTTGTGTGGGCTGGAAGGGTAAAAAATAGGACTAATCATGTGCTGTGGTAATCCTAGTTCAGATTGAGTAGGAGCCCAGCCTCATTGCCAACCCGGTAAGATTCAGACTGGAATTTCAACACTAGGTTCAAAACACGGGTGGCATGGGAGACAAGCAGCTAAGGTTGTAGTGCCTAATTTTTGTAGAGCAATTGTGTCGGACAGCCAAAATCCAGGGCTTGCTTGTGAAAACAATCACCACCTTCAATTACAAGTGCTTTAACCAGCTGTAGATGGCAGTGTTGTCTTAAAATTCCCAGGTCATTGAAGAAGTGTTGGACATAATTCTTGTGTTCTGCTCATGGCAATTTTGCAGTTGCTGCTATGGAAGGAAGACTACAAGCTCCTTATGCCCACATGCTTCTTCAGCACTGTAGCGAGCACCTTTTTCAGTGCCTTGGGGGTTGATCCAGAAAGTAAGAAGCTAATCCTCACACTATTATTTTGCCATTCCTTTTTGTCTGGTCGTGTGTTGTCCTTGTCCTTGTTTGTTACTGATGATGGATATCCCTGCGTAAGAAATAATGAAGAAAAGTTATGTCTGCATGTAACTGAAATTGAACCAAAGTTGCCTGAATTAAAGACTGGGGTGGTGCTGAGTTGTACTTTGCTTAGATTTGCTTCCTTTTCCTCCCAGGTGTTGTACATTTTTTATGCTAGCAAAAATTCCATTAATCAATAGGCTTTACAGGGACTATGTATTTTAACTGCAAATTGTCAGTTACAATCCTTCACTACTTAGTTTGTCTTCCAGCACTATTTTTCTCTGTTGTTTCCTATTAATCAAAGTAGCAAAGGTGATGGCAGTTTGGAAAAAATATGCACAGGTTTTTCTTGTCAAGTATTTCTCATCCTCTTGACATTTTGTTTACTGAAAAAATATTTCTTCTTAATACCAGCCCCAGGGTTGCCTAAAGGAAGCTCAAATAATTTATTATTTAATGAAATGCCTATTTATTTCAGTGATGATCATACAGCACTCAGTAAAGTATTGGTGAACTTCAAACAGAGCCTAGGTGTAAGCTATTTGTGTAGGATTCTTTGTCTGTGCGTGCACACCTTTCAGTCACTGTTGATTCCTGAAAATTGCTTGACTATGTCCTTGCAGTTTTCTTGGCAAGATTTTGGAAATTTTCCCTTGGCTTGTTCGTAGGTCTTAGAGAATGTGACTGGCCCATGATAACTCAGGTAGTTTTGGACCTAAAGCAGAACTAGAACTCAGTACTCCTGGTTTCCAGCCTGGTGACTTAACTATTTTAATGGCTACCAGCACTGGATTTTCTGTATGAAGCATGAATGAGGAGGCCTATGAGAAATAATCCAACTCTATTTTTCAGACTTCACTTGTTCAAATTTGAACATAAAACCAGACAGTGTTACTTTATGAGCCTATATCTGAAACAAGGGAAAAAATCATGAGGATTTTTCCCCTCTAGTAATATCTTTCCCAAATTGTTGCCTTCAAAAATGAAGGTAAGGGAGGAGGTAAGGGAGGGAAAGTAAGAGTAGGAGAGAGGGTAGGAAGGAGAAGAAGAGAGGAGGAGTGGGGGAAGGGGAAGGGAAGAAGAGAAGAGGAAGGAGAGGAGGAAAGAAGAAGGCAGAGAAGGGAGGTTGAGAAGACGGAAGGAATAGGGTTGTTGCAAAACAGGATGGATGTACGGGGTGGCAAGAAAGTGACCCCAACTGTGTGTTCTATACTCATAACAAGATTGTGATAAATGTTAATAGCTAATAGATAAATGTCAAGAGTATTTACAAGGATGTATATTTGTGAATGTATATGAAAGGAAAAAATAAAATTTTATAATAATAAAAAAAAAATCTTTGGAGCACAACTCTGATTGACTATCCCAGCAGGGATTTGCAGTCAACCTATATATCTGGAAGGCAACAGATTAGTAGAGCTGCAATGAATTGGAAGTTAGTTGCTGTCAGTTCTGTCTCGACTTGAACCCTAGGCAAGAACGATCCCATGAATCTATTTCAAGAGTGAGGTACAGTTTTATAAAGTCAAGTTAAGTTCAGTAAAGTAAAGCCAGGTTTCCACACCAATCCCCTAGTGAAATCCCCCCATTTCCCATGCCTGGTCCAGAAGTGGGTTTCACATAATTTTACCACTGTTCGCCCTGCACCGAAAATGTGAGTGCACACTTTCTATGCATGTGCATGGCTTAGAAAACATGGATAACTAGGATGACATAGTGCCGGGATGGGTGGGCGGACCCACCCGCAGGTCACCACTACTGGTTTGCCCAAATTGGTCCGAACCAGCTGAATACCACTACTGGTCTGGTCTCCTCTTGGTTCCCTTGTGTCCAATCATATTCAAACCAGATGTTTTTGGAACAGTCCTCCTTGAAATGCAGCCGGGCATTCTTGAGGTGTTGAAGCGTTGTCTCTGACCAGAACAAGGAGTCCCCCCTTCCATCCTCCCAAATGGTTTCCCTCCCCACAGAGTCTATGGCACTAAAGCAAAATGAAAAGCGAGAGTGAGGTGGCAGATCTGACAGTTGTGCTTAAGTATCAGTAGATATCAGATGTGACATTTAAAATATTCACATGCCACTTCCCCGTTTAAAATTTCTCTTAAAGCCGCTAATAGCAGGCTTCTCCAGAATTTAAATGCTGCTGAATTTAAACATTTTTGGACTGGATTCACTGTGTAAGACAGCTGAATTAGACTTTTGAATTAGACTTTTGGCTCAAGGCTGATTTATTATCATCTTAGTTTTGTATATAAATTTCACAGTGAGAACACTGATCAATCTGGCTTTTTCACGTGCACCACATGGATTTGTACCATCCATTATTCTATCACATATATGCCACAAATTAGGACAGCAATGTACCATTTCTTCATCTTCTTGCCATAACATTAAGACTGGAATGTTTGAAAGAACATGGAAGGTGATTAACGTACATAGCTGTGTTTGCTGACAACCCAAGTGTTAAACCCAAATACATGCGGATATATGAAATACCTATCAAATTATTTTAACATCAACTCAGAATGCCAGGACCTTTTTTTACCCAAGATCTTCCCCCATTTAATTTACATTATATTAATGAAGAACAACCTGCTATTCCTCTAAAAGCCTTTTGGTCTCAAAGGATGCAAGATTTCTATCGGACTGAGGACCTTTGTTCTTGTAAGAGATATTCCTTAATGGCAAGTACATACAAAATCCAGGTTGTAAGATAAATATTTGTTCTGAGTCATAATACTGCTCCTGTAGAACATTATTGTTTTTTTTTTCAATTGGTAACATGCTCTGAGATAACATAATTTTTTTAATTGAGTCCCCAATATTTTTATGTGGAATTTTGGTATATAACATACGTGCATACATATATATATACATGGAACTCCTTATGACTTTTTATGCAGCTAGTCCTTCTCAAGTTTTTTTTAACCTAGCTTTGCAGGCGTAATTCACAAAATTTGTAAATTTTGGCAACTTAATATTTAAAACAGAATAAAACAGAAAATTGTTACTCCTTCTTGACCGAGAGCCAGTTAAGGCACTGGGCTAGAAACCAGGAGATGATGAGTTCTAGGCCTGCCTTAGGTACAAATGAAACAGGGAAATCACTATGTTTCAATCCTAGGAAGGAGATAATGTAATGGCAAACCATTTCCAAAATCTTGCCAAGAAAACTGCAGGGTCTAGTTCAGTTATTTGTCAGAAGTCAACTGTCAACAGGGTCATAATTGGGCCGTACGTTATGTGGGGTCAGAGCTGGCTTCACTTGGGTGCATGCTGACATGCTGCTCCTAATAAATAACTGGGTTTCTTTTGAGGCTTGCCTAGAGGCTCATGATTTAATTAGGGCATCCATCCACAGCAACAGTGACTCAAAGATATGCACACCCACACAATTCCTAAAAAAGATGTTACATTTATATTAATAACTGATTTGGGTCTCTCAGGTCTCTCCATTATGGCTTATTTTCTACTTTGGTTCTAAATCTTAGTCTGACCTTCTCATTATTGAATTTGTTATACCACTAGTTTAATCAGGCTCTGGTTCTTTCTTAAGGACTACTTCTATGGCTTGGTTGCTATACTGAGTTACTTACCACTGAACCATTTATTCAGCATTAACTATTTTTCTAGTACACTTTCAAGTGTTATAGCTTCATGGAATACAAATAGTAAATGGAAGTAACACAAGTCATATAATACAAGGACTTGTTAACTACATTTTTTGAGATAGGATAAGAACGAGACACACTCAACTAAAGAAAGTTAAATTTTGAAATAGATTTAATTCTAACATATGTCATGTTGTACTGTTGGGTTCTTGGTGTTATCAGAGTTCGATGTTTTCTTGCAGAGTTTTCTTTGCTAAAATAGATAATATAATCAGTGCATGGCAAGTTGGAATATGCCAGCTGGTTATATATACCAGCTTGACTTGCCAGTCCTGGTGCCTTATAGATTCCTTTAATACACAGATAAGCAGGAAACAACACCAGATACACAATTTTTAAAAACCACAGTAATCAATGAACCATCAGGATAGAAACCAGGATTGGAAGGGTAAACCACTATATATAAATAGTCATGAAGTTTCTCTTTCCAAAACTAATAGAACTGGAAAGGACCTTGGAGTTTTTCTAGTCAAACCCTCTGGTCATTCAGGAGACCCTATACCATTTCAGTTAGGTGGCTTTCCAGTCTTTTCTTAAAAACCTCCAGTGATGAAGCACCCACAACTTTAGAAGGCAAGCTGTTTCACTGGCTAATTGTTCTCACTGTTAAGAAGTTTCTCCTTAATCCCAGGTTGCTTCCCTCCTTGATTAGTTTCCATCCATTGTTTTTTGTCTTGCCTTCTGGTGCTTTGGAAAATAATTTGACCTCCTCTTCTTCATGGCAGCCCCTCAAATACTAGAATACTGCTATCATTCCACCTCTAGTCCTTCTTTTCTCCATTTTTCATATGTTTTTATCTGTGGGCCTTTGATCATCTTAGTTGCTCTTCTTTGCATTTTTTCCAAAGTCTCAACATCTGTTTTCTAATGTGGTGACCAAAACTGGGATGCAGTATTCCCAGTGTGGTCTTACAAGGCTTTATAAAGGGGTACGTGGTTTTAATTCTATGCCTGTGTTTATACAACCCAGGATTGTATTCACTTTTTTGGCTGCTGCTGCACACTGCTGGCTCATATGTAAATGATCACCCACGAGGATGCCAAGGTCCCTCTCACAGTTACTATTTTTGAGCCACCTTTTGCCTAATATGTACTTGTACATTTGGTTTTTCCTGCCTGGGTGTAAAACCTTGCTTTTCTCCGAATTAAATTTCACATTGCTAGAAAGGGCCCATAGTTCAAGTCTGTCAAGATCTTTGGATCCCAGGATTGTGTTTTGGGGTGTTGGCTGTTCCTGCCAATTTAGTGTCATCTGCAAATTTGATGAGTTCCCCTTCTATTCCCTCACCTAAATCATTTTTGAAGATATTCAAGTGTCCAAGATAGAACCTTGTAGTACTTCACTGTTTACTGTCTTTCATGTAGATGTAGTACCATTAAGGACTACTCTTTGAGTATGGCTTGGCAGCCAGTTACAAACCCATCTGGTGGTGATGTTGTCTACCCCATATATAGTCATGAAGTTTCTCCTTCCCTGCACTGATTATGTTACTTGAAGCAATTTGGAATCATGAAGTAATTTAAAATTCAAGATTTTTTTTAAGCAAGGCAAGAAGTTTGAAATGTTACCATATTTTTTTAATCTTAACAGTGAGTTTAGACAATTGGATTTTTTTTTAATTCCTCAGAGAAATTGCACTAGGTGAGATTCCAACAAATGGCAGTTTTTATTGCACAATAAACATGCAGATGCTAGGCAACTGTTACAGGGGATCATTCATAATGCCTTAGCCTAGAACATCTGGTGTGAAGAAACAGCACTTTTCAGGTAATAAACAATAGCATTCTAGCGGGGGAATCTTCTCCCCTCCCCTCCACTTGTGGTGTTTATTTGTCTGATTTGAGTTCCTCCATGGATAAAGATGAGCAAGTATCATAGAAATCAGTTGGTGGTGCTTGATTGCTTAAAGTGACCAATGGTGACAAATTCTTTCCCATTCTGAGAACTAAAATAATCAAAGCTTGATTGCTGGGAAGAAGCACAAGGACATCCTTTGAAAGGGCTTTTGATGGCTTTCTAGACCCATTTTAGAGTATCAGTGCGGATCTTTAAAACTCTTGCAAAATTAGGACAAGACAACTGAAAGGCCATCTTCTTGACTAGAATCTTGTGAAACTACCCTGTCCACTTCTGAAACATTACATACTAAGTATACTCTAGCAACAGAATTTTTTTTTAAAAAAATCCTTATGTTGGCAGATAAAGGGAAGTTGGATTTCTTTCTCATGCTATGAATAATACAAATGGTGACAAAACATTTAGGCTTATATTTTCCAGTTGTATTGTTGCCCAATCCTATATACCTCTGGTAACTTACAATGGTTCAAGACAATGTAGCAAGTTAAAACAATACATTTTTGGGGAAGAATCCATCATACTGTATCTTACTAAAACAAAACAATTCAGTAGTAGATACAAATCCTGGTATGAATTACATGAATTATGTACATATTCTAGCTGTATTAGACTCCTAAAAAGAGATACATATTTCAGGGTAATGTTAATATTTCATTCACTTGTTCATTTGATTTTTATCTCACCTTTCTTTCAGGAAATTAAGGCAGTCCACCTAAGGCTTTCTCCTCTGACAGACAAGTATGATCATTGTCTTCCTGTTGCCACCACTTGGATGACTCTTTTATCCAAACACATAGTTTCCTTAGTTTGAGCAACTACTACTTGAATCCCAGGACAAACATGATTTCTTCAAGATTCTACCAGATCCAAAGCTTAAAGCCAGATCCAACTTTGGATCTGAATATTGTAAACATCTGCTGCAAATCTGGACTAGATTTCTTATTCCTCTACCTTGTTCTGAGGGTCATAAGCTGTAGATCAATGGGTTGAAATTTAAGCTGCTGAGGTTAAATGTATTTTCTATTATCATATTGATGCAGTGTTTTTCAATCTTGGCAACTTGAAGATGTGTGGACTACAACTTCCAGAATTTCTCAGCCAGCCTTTATGTGCATTAACTTTTTGATTGCCTGAAGAATGCCTTCCCAAATCAGCCTTATAGTAATAATTACCATATTTTTCAGAGTATAAGACACACTGGAGTATAAGATGCACTAGGATTTTGAAGAGGCAAATTAAAAAAAGTTTTTGAACTCTGCAGACCTCCCCAAAACAGCCTGTTGTTTCATATAAACGGGCCCATTTTTTGTAAAAAAAAAATGGCATGCATAGATTTTAGGAGGCTTATAGAGTGCTCGGGGGGGGGGGGCAAAAATAAACAAAAATGGCCCATTTTCCACTCATTTCTGCCCTCCCCAGTCCCCAGGAGCACTCCGGAAGCCTCCTAAAGGCTATGCACAGCCATTTTTGCAAAGGGGGCGAAGTTTCAGGAGTCCAAAACTGCTGTATTCAGTGTATAAGACGCAGCCAGATTTTCACCCTCTTTTTTTGAGAGAAAAGGGTGTGTCTTATAATCTGAAAAATATGGTAGGTTAAATGAAAACTGAAAAGCTAATACTCTTGTTTCTAAAAACTCTTCATCATATAAAATGATTAAAAAACAACCTGAAAAACTAGAGAATTGGGAAGAGAAAAAAGTAGTTGTTATGTGATCCACTCCAAACGAAATTATCACAAACATAATAGCAGGTGACAAGCTCTGATGGTGGGTTGGCATAGGCATTATCTATACATGTCAAGCTGCATCAAGAAGACAATAGGAACAAGTCACTGTTCGATTCTCTTTCTTGTAATCATAATGTAAAGCTATTTCCATCCTTTTCCAATTACCCAAATCCTTAGAAACAGAAAAAGGGAGAAAGTTAATACACATAGTCTGTATATTAACAAGCCAAACATACTGTAAACGATTGCATAGGGTAAGATAATTCAATAAAAATCCAATCAAAATAGTCTAATGATGGGAGTGGGGGCCAGAGGGAAGAAACACAGAATGCAGTCGAATAGAAGAGAGTGTTGCATAGTAGTCAGGCAGTTAGATTTGCACTGGAGATTCTGATTCCTCATCCAAACTCTCTAGTCAACTTTAAAGCTTGCTAGGTTATTTTGAAATAATAATTTTCAGTTCAGTTTTTCTCATGGGTTTGTTGTTCCACACCTAAACCATCACAAACTCTCAGAGAAATAAGATATGTATACAATAAGCAGATTAGGAACTAGATCAGTGAATGGGTTAGGGTTAGGGTTATGGATGGGCTTTAATATTCAGGGCAATATATGATTTATTTAATCCATTTAAATGGCAAAATACCAATAAGTATCACAATATATATTAAATATTAATCAATGCAATAGAACAATAGACTTAGCAGGAATTCAAAAGCCAGTCTAATCCCCTGCTCAACAGAGGCTCTATGATAAAATCTCTGACAGTTGACCATTAAATTTCTATTTGAAGACTTCTAGCAAAGAAGAATTCACTACTACAAGGCAGTCTGTTGAACTGGTTGAAAGTTTACACAATCAGGAAATTCTTTCTCATATCTATCCCAAAGGTGCGTTTTCAAGAGGCAACTGGACTTTTCTTTGTTTTTCCTTAAAGGTCTTTTGCTTCTCATCCAAGAAGCTTCTTCAGTTCTGAAATGAAGAAGCTTCTTGGATGGGAAATGAAATGTCTTCAAGGAAAAACAAAGAAAAGTCCAGTTGCCTCTTGAAAAAGCACCTTTGAGACAACCATGACATGGATGACGGAGAATCTCCATAGACACTTCCTGATATCTAAGTTGAAATTCTTCCCTGTAGTTTTAATTCTTAATTCTTGTCCTGTCTTTTGGGAAATAAAAAATAAATCTATTCCCTCTTTTCTGTGACAACCCTTGAAATATATGTACTGTTGTTGTTAAAGAATTTGGTTCACTGACAAAACCGCGAAGCCCTTATCCGCGCCGACATAAGCACAGCAGGCAAATCTGCGCCGTCCAAAGCGCTAAGGAAAAAGGCGACCCTAGCGCGACAACATAACCGCGAAGGGCAAATCCGCACCTTCCGAAGCACTCAGCACCCTAACCCTAACCCTAACCCTAAACCTAAACCTAACCCTAAACCTAAACCTAACCCTAACCCTAACCCTAACCTAACCCTAAACCTAACCCAAACCTGACTCTAACCTAACCCTAAACCTAAACCTAAACCTAAACCTAAACCTAAACCTAAACCTAAACCTAACCCTAAACCTAACCCTAACCCTAAACCTAACCCTAAACCTAACCCTAAACCTAATCCTAAACCAAACCCCTAAACCTAATCCTAACCCTTACCTTAATTTAAATTGGCTTTCTGCCACCGCGCTGTTTTAAAGCGCCCTTCTCTTGCCGTGCTGTTGTCGCCACGGTGATGACGTCGCGGTGATGATGTCGCGGCTTTAGCGACGCGGTTTTGTCACGGTTTCGGGCCACGAAAGAATTTCAAAAGTCTTAGCAACCTAGATATCTATCATTTTTACCACCAAAAAAGAGGAACCAATGGCTGAATCTTGATTGGCAGTATTCTTCATTAGCATGGTCTTGATTTCTGGCTTATAAACCTGTGAAGCATACATTGAGTTTATGTGTCCAATATTTTTTTCCATTTCCTTCAGCATTTTGAATAAAATTCATGTTTAAAATAATTAAAAGGGAGCTTCATAGGGATCAGGGCATTTACCTTATATTTATCCCAACAACTCAGCTTGCAGATAGAAACCACAGAGAGTTTCTATCAGTTGTAAGTGTTCTTCAGTGTATAAGAAAGGAATATATCTAGTTTAATGGGTGAAATCTGATGTTTTGTGAGTGAACATCTGTTTGATTAAATCACAACTCTATATCTCTTCAAAAATCACCTTCAGTGAATCCCACTTCTAGTGGATTTGGAAACTTTTCACCAAAGTTTTGACAGCACCCAGGGGACAATCTGTTCATGGAATCTGTTCCATCTAATTCTAGGTGGGGAAAAAATCTTTTTATATGTTCTCTCTAAATGTTAAGAAATAACATTAATTTAAAAGAAAAAAAATATTTTGGAGATTATTTCAAGGGTGGAGTGTGGGAGGTCTGTGTTTATTAATTATAACTAGCCACATGCTGATTGTGAATAACCTATTTTTCAAGGATAAGAAGATCTAATTCTTGAAAAATGATTGGATAATTTCTCCTAGTCCCAGAAATATTAAGAGATATGGTCTCCCAATTTCTCTGCTGCCTCTATTTAAAAAAGGTCAAGAAAGGAAGTTTTTATAATACTAATCACTGGGATTCATGAAAACTTTGGGTATATGAATCTTATTTTTGCTTTGATCTTTCATTTGGATACAATATCAATATCACTTAAATTTATATACCACTTGATAGTGCTTTATGACCCACTATAAGCAGTTTATATAGTCAACCTATTGCCTCCAACAATCTGGATCCTCATTTTACTAACCTTGGAAGGATGGAAGGCTGAGTCAACTGTCAACCGATTAGGCTCAAATTCCTGGCTGTGGACAGAATCAGCCCACAGTACTGCATTCCAACCACTGTATCACCATGGCTCTTGCTTTGATGTGATGTGAATAAAAAAAAATCTAATTAATTCAATCTGGTCACTGGGATCCAGAGGTTTAGTTTACTGAGCTTTTGGACTCAAGTCACACATTCTGGTGAAAGAGAATAGATCACACATCTAACCCTTGCTTATCAATGGAGATCGAGTGGAGCAAGTTTCTGTGTGTTACCATAAAAGAGGACCTGACCTGGGCATTCACATTGCAGCACTGGTCAAAAGGGCCCAGCAGAGATTATACTACTTGAGAAACCTCAGAAAACAACAACTGAATGACAAATTGCTGGTGAAGTTCTACTGCTGCACCATACAGAGTATTGAGAGAGAGAGAGAGATCATGAATATTTCATTTTATTCATAAGAGCAAATCATTTTATTAATCAAGGTTCCCACAATCTGTAGTTTCCCTTGGGCTGACAGGTGTGCTCTAAAGGATTCTAATGAGGGTCAGAATTCACAGGCTTTATCAAGGTGTTCATAATTTTTTTTCCTGCTTAGTTAAAATGTTTGCTTTTTATGGCAAAAGCTAATTGTTGCATATGTCACACTTGATATTATGTGAGATGGGACAGAACACTTTTAACAATATATTTACCATTTTTGTTAGATATACAAAACAAAAAGAAGAAAAATTAAATTCCATCATAGCAGAATATAAGGATTTTTTTTATTCAAGTTCATTTTTCTTAGCACCAAAATAACTTGGATGAATTTTAAAAGTGTTATTTAACACTTTACGTTATTGTCATCTCTACCAATAATATATTCAATATCATCAAAATTAGAACATAAAACACAATAATAGAGTTGAAAGGGAACTTGCTGGTTTTCTAGTCAAATCCACTGCTTAATCAGGATACCCTATACCATTTTAAACAAATGGTTGTCCAGTGTCTTTTTGAAAATCTCCGGTGATGGAGTGCTCACAACTTCTGAAGGCAAGCTATTCTATTGGTTGATTACTTTCACCATTAGGAATTTTCTCCTTAGTTCTAGGTTGCTTCTCTCCTTGGTTAGTTTCCATCTTGCCTTTTGGTGCTTTGGAAAATACATTGACCCCTATTATCCCTTACTGGCAAATAGGAGACAGTCCATCTGACTATGCTATCAATGAAAGGGCAACCTTTTTGACCCCCTCATTTTTGTAGGAGCCCCTCAAATATTGGAACACTGCTATCATGTCTAGTTCTTCTTTTCTTCAAACTAGACAGAACCTAGACATAGGGCATAGGAATTAACTAGTCATACGAATTGTTCCAGTAAATTTTGGATTAAAATTGTTGTGACATATTGCCCAGGTTACCAAACTCAGGTTGAACATTTTGCATTGTGCTGTTCAGGCACTGATAAAAGACAGATGCTGGGGCTAATGACAACTCTTTTGCTATTGTTGATGCAGCTTCTCAATCAATGGAGCAATCATGCACACATACTGAGACTAACTTCTGCTCTGCATGCTGACTACTGCAAACACTCACAGCCAGATCTCTTACTAGGTGACAGCTACAGCATTCTTAAAGCAATAGAACTGCTCCCACACACATCATTCGATTAAGCACTAATTTTACCGCTGGAACCAGTAGTGATTTCATCCAAGGTTAAATAACACCAATTTTAATTTTTCTAAAGAGAGAGATACACGCAGAGAGAGATAGGGAAGCCTGTATGCCATAAGGCAGCATGCTACTGTCTGGAATCATTTTTACTTATAAAAATACCTATGGACCCCAAAAGGTCCCTTAAACATGCTTGGAAATAAAAATGAGAGGCTGCAGCTCGGTACTTTGACTGAAATTGTTTTCAGAAAAATAATGTTTCTGAGCTAGGAAGATGGTGATGAAAAATTTATTTAATATTATACAGAAATGTAGAGATTACTTGGGAACAGTGATGGGTTCCTATCAGTTCGGACCGGTTTGGTAGTGCCACACCCCTGAACTGGTTCCCCGGGTGGCACCATCTTGTTTTTCAGTTCTGTACACGCGCAGAACAATTTTAATTGCACTGCACATGTGCGCAAGCGAGCGAACGGGCAGTAGTACCTACTGGAACCCACACCTCCTTGGGAGGATCAATTTATGAACTATTAAGGAGCAGAAAAGGAGACTGACCTTGTGGACAATGAGATTCTCCTAAGTTCTGTCACCATTATCAAGATCTAATGGCAGGGTTCAGTACTCCTCTTATTAGAGAGTAGTCAGGCTTTCAAGATGGATGTCAATCCTTTGGAGAGGGCCAGGTCAAGGAACAGACACAAGGATTTGGGGAATATTGTTTTTATCGAGTATAATAACAGAATCTTGAAAGCCTGTCAGAGATTTTCACTGCCCCTTCTTATACCTGATAAGATTGAGTTGTTTTAAGTTTTGCTTTCTCAGAATTGAGTTGACATTTCTTCCTTCCTTTGCAATTTCATCCTTCCTTCTTCAAAGTTGACTCTATATTACTTCACATGAATGGTAAAAGGATCTTCTATGCCTAACAATGTGCATCATTATGAATTGATATAGTAGGCATGTAGTAAAGACAACGTGCCACTGGCAGCCTTCTGGGGGACGCATTCTCAAAATTCAAAATGTGCCTACTGACCCAAATTGTCCTGGTTTGATCTGACGACTATTCATACATGGACAATTTTGTTAAAAAGAAAATCAATCTTTAACGTTGCTTTTTTAATATTGTGCTTCCATTGATTTTATTTAATGTTGCTAGTGTTTAAACACACACACACAAACACACACAAACAAACAACAACTGTGTTACATACACATACTCTGACTTTACCATTTATACATTGTATCTACACATTATCAAAATTTGACTTCAAGCAAAACATAAACATGCTAATATTTTGTTTAATAAAGAAACCTGTTGAAATTAGCTATTGTATGAGAAAGGATAATATAAAAAAGTATGACATCAATGCATAAATAATATAGGTACCAATTTATAATGGAAGTTAAAATGGAAGTTGGGGTGGACATGCATTAGTTATCTTCTTTTTTATTTTTAGCCAGAAATCAATACTTTCCAACTCATACACCTTCTGGCTTGCAGATGTCAGTGTCCTATTCCTTTTCAGGTTTACCTACAAAATTACACAGGTTTCAAGATGTGAGAGGAAGATGAATCATTCCTATTTTTTTAAAAAAATATTTATCTTATTCTTAACATAGCTCACTAAGAACTATACATTCATTACATCATCAAAAAGTATAGGACAATGGGCTCCAAATGCAAATTTATCCATCTTGTAATCTCAGATGTCTTCTAGGAAGAAAAAAAAAACCCTGTACTTATATTTTTACTGGCCACATACTGCAAAATAAAGCTATTACGAGTTTATGTGTTGGTTTTGCACTTGTGCAATCTGCCTTCCTTACTCACAGGCACTCAAAGCTGGCAGCTGGTAGTGGTGCATGCTCAGAATGTGATCACTTTAACCCCTTAGCTCCAATGTTCCTAGCTGCTTAAAATGACCAGTAGCACACTCGGAAATACATAAATGCGGTTTATGGAGGAGTACTATAGTTCCTGAGCAAACTTGGAACTGCTGTTGTCTCAAGCAGTTCCAAGTTTGAAAAAGTCAGGTACACCCCAGTCATGAAGCAAAGAGAAGTGACCTTTGAAGTAAATTGCAAGCATTTTTTAGGGTAAGAAAAATCCTTGTCTTGTAAAACTACAAGAAAGAAAGAAAGAAATAAAGAAAGAAAGAAAGAAAGAAAGAAAGAAAGAAAGAAAGAAAACTTATCAGTGTTCCTGTTAGAAAAGTAACATTCATATACACATGCCTGCTAAGGCACTGTAACTCATATTTATACAGATTTCCTAACTTATTTCCTAACTAATTTATACAAACTAGAATAAGCAATCCTGGGTAAAGTCCAGAAATTTCAGCCCAAAAAAAAAAAAAAAACCAGTTGTAAAGAAAATTGAATTTTCCAATGGCTGATTAAGCTGACTAGTTTGGGAGAAGGATGCTTTGGAAGCATACATAAAACAAGAAATGTTTTATGCCACATATAAAATCAGCACATTGTCACTCGAGGTTTGGTTGAATCATTCCAGACAGATTATAATTCAGTTCAGCTGAAACCTGGGAGATCTTTCTTGCACCAAGTTTGGGCAGAGTGAAATTTTTGAAGTCTTGTGAAGTAAGTAGAGCAAGTTTGGCATCCCGCTCTCCCTTTCTCTTCCACTAATGGTGGAAATGCTCACTTCCTAACATCCCACTTACCACTGCACTTGAAATAAATCCATTTCTCATTTCATTTCTTCTAGCTACAACTCTTGAATTCAAATGGCCCATATCCTGTTTTCCTTAATCTTTGCAATGCCTTCCTTTTTCTTTTTTTAGATGTCTCTGTGCCCTACAGATGTTTGTGTTTTTCTCTTACTTGGAACACCTGTATATAAACACCTCTATGAAGAAATCAGTGTCCAAACCAAATACATGTATACAGTCTATACACAGACTGCCCAAACATGTTTCTACCAGCGTGGAATAGCTACAGGTTTTTGCCCATATCTTTGGTTTTTAGAATTAAGATTTAATGAAAAAAAACCCAACAAGTTTATTTTTACTCTACCCATCTGCAACTAGGAAGTGTCCATGCTAACTCCAAGGCAGGTTTCAAAGATGCTGACACATGAGGGAAAATGCATCTGACTTCTTGCTGCCATGGTACCACATTGCCCATGCCAGAGTCTTAATACATCCACTTCAACCAGATGTCTTGGACTGCAAAGTGGCAGTAGACACTCAACAATCTATTTTTTTTTTTAAATGAAGGCTTATTGTATACCCAGCTGAGGTTTATTTGTTAATGGGCAACATACACTTTTATCAGTGATGGGTTGCTGCTGGTTTTACTACTGATTCGCAACCCCTATGCGCAAGCCAGACATGCACTGCTCGTGCGCTGTTCAGTGTAACTTGTTCTGTGTGCATGCGCAGAACAATTTACAGTGAACTGTGCATGCACAATCACTAAAATACAACATGGAGGCAACATCAGCGGTGTTAAGCCTGGGTCGCTGCTGGTTTTGCGACCCAGGCCTGAATTCCACTACCTGTTGAGCCAAACTGGGCCGAACCAGCAGGAACCCACCTCTGATTTTCATACTGAAATTCCATTATATGTTTCTGCTATCAAATGTGGAAAATAATAGAGTGATAGGGTTAAGGTTAGAAAGAAGGGGAGGGGAAGTAGGCGTAGAGGGGTGTGTGAGAAGGAAGAATGAAAGTTGGAGGGGGTTGAAAGAGGGTGTATGGCAGGCCAAGGTGGTATACTGGGTTTGTATTGTAGAGGGCATTTTCTATATAAGTCAGGGCCGTGTTTATTATTCAATGTTATATGCCCTGATTAAGCACAGTGAATATGTGATTGTATAGAATGAAAACATAATAAAATATATATTAAAAAAAAATGTGGAAAATAATTTAACACCTCATTTCATGGAAGCGAATCGGCCAGTCAGATATATCCAGGATAATATAATGGCTTCGATTACAAAGCCGGTATCAGAATTCCTTTTTAAAAAAAGAAAAGTAACAACTTAACAACTTAAGTGGTACAGCCTTTTGTTCATTTGTATAACTTGATGTGACATATCATACACAGAATTTTCTATTGGGAAGTTTTTCCCTATCCCTCTGCCCAATGAAATCCAGAAGATTATCATGTTATTAAATATGATGTACAAAAGACAAAAGCAATTAATTTATAACCTAAATAAAAATCAATTAATATATATTGGAATGAGTGGTATTCAGGCCCCTATTCAAATGTGTGTGTGTGTGTGTGTGTGTGTGTGTGTGTGTGTGTGTGTGTGTGATATTTGTGCTGATAAATAAATAAAGGGAGACTAGTATAGATCTATTTCAAGCTATTTAGCTCTCATCAGCTAGCCATACCCTTATTGGGATTAGAATCTGTGCTGTACTGGATCTTAGGCAGAAGTGTTAACCATTAAGCCACAAGGTTCTACTCCTTATTAGCTTCTTTTCCCTATTTCCCTATTATATATATATATATATATATATATATATATATATATATATATATATATATGTATGTATGTATGTATGTATGTATGTATGTATGTATGTATGTATGTATGTATGTCTTTCTGTGTGGTGCTCTAATGAAATTACATTTATTAAATTAACATTTTTGCAACCTGTGAGTTAAGACTGCATTTAATACTGTGAGTGTTGCCAATCATAGGAACAATTCTGCATCTGCTTTTGGAAACTGATTGCAGTGGAGTTGAGGCATGTTGAAAAAAAAAGACAGAGAGAAAGAGAGAAACTCTCTCCTTTGTCTTGGAGTAACAACTTTTCCCAGGCGGCCATAAGGCTAAAAACCAAAGGGCAAATCATGTTTGAATTTATTCACATCTTTCAGCAATTGCATGGGTGATGGCTTAATAAATAGCATCTATTATAAACAGCAAACATGCCATCCCGATCCCAAATCTGGCTGTGATACGAGTAAAATTCAAAGCAATTCTGTCTCTCCCCTACTTATCCCATTTTCTTTGATACCGGCATTTCCTAATTATTGAAAAATAATGAAATTCACAAAAAAGGCTTAAGACAACCACAGTACCAAGTCTAGTTCATGTCAACTGAAGGCCTGAGGGTTGGCCAACTTATTAGCCAACATGAATTAGCCTCAACCATCTTAATAATGGTATTTGTGCTTTTGTGGAAATTAGCATTCAGGCAACACCCACTTTGGCATCTGTTAGCAAAGAGCTAACCGCAAATGCTTCATTTGTAAGAAGTGCCAGTTTAGCTAGCAGGATGTGGCTTTATAACAGTGCTGAAGAATTTTACAAGTGGGCCCATTACTGGAACAAGGAAAAGTAATATGGCCTTTAGATTATCTGTGGTCAAGAATAGTAAAAGGTCTGGGGATAAAAAAATTCATCATTAGCATGACACTCAGAGGTAAAATGCTTAACTGATTAAATGCATCCCACCACGCATATTAAGGATGTTAGTTTAAACTGCACGTCTTCAATAAATCACTTGTCTCTCAGTGATGAAACTTCATGAGTTCCTGGTATATGTGGTTTTATGGTATACAAACAGCTTGTTGAATAGAAGCAGACATACTTGATTTGGAGTAAGATCCCAAGTGGGCATCTTTACTTCTGCCCAAAAATAAAGTATTGGTTTCCAATTTCACTACTCAGTGTAATCTTGCTGTCTGAAATTGCACACGGTTCAACAAATCCAGTGATGGATTGGACCAACACAACTAAAAACTAAAAGCAAGAATTAAGTCCGCATTCATTAAGGTGGGAATCATAACCCAAGTGTCATGAATGTTTCCTTCCATCCAATTTTCCAGTATTGTGTAAATCCACTTTGTGATCTCTGGGGAGAAAACAAAGAAATTAAAAATAAGTTGAGGTGAAAGAAATAGTCAGTGATTGACAGCCTCCAAGAGAAGAGGTGAAAGAGAAATAATATTTCATAAAATTGCATGTTATTGTATATTAAACCTTGAGACGACGGCATTTCAGTCACTATCCCTCCCTTTCTCATATCAGCTGGGAGAGATGTCTAAAATGTAATTCATTTCTTCACTGTTCTAGGCATTTCCCATCATATTTTCTAGATTCTGCCAATATACATTAAACAATTAATAAACTTTTGACATGGCATATGAAATCATCTTGGGTTGTGGTGCATATACAATAGATCATTATTGGACTCTGTCAATTTAGATTTATACTCCAACATGCCAAAGAAATGGAATATGGCTAGTGCTGAGTGGATAGGACCATTTTCCTTATCCAATAAGTCTTATAGAATTTCAATTAATGACATTGCTGTTAAACGATTAAACAATATTTCTTTTATTTGCCATGATGCATATTAAATAAGTGATTGTCTAAAGAAATGTTCCAATATGTCCCTCAACATTAATTCATAATTTGTGCTACGGAGACAGACAACATGATCAGATGAGAGCACCAGTCCATCTATGGAACCGATTCAACGCTATGATAATCAATCAAAGCTGTTGCTGTACTTTCCCCATCCATTTGGCTCTGTTTTTCTGTTGCTGCAAATAACTTTTTTAAAAATTGAAAAATGCCTTTTGCAGCAGTAAAAGACTTGTGATCTGTTCTGCTTTGTGTCAAATTGTCTCTCAACCAAAAGGGTAGGGGTCAGTAGAGAAAGGAGCTGCTTCTCTCTTACATGGCTCAATTCAGGTCTCTTACATGGCTCAATTCAATTCAGGTTACATGGCTCCTTATGGAGGATGGCATACAACTGACAATCACACATTATATCAGGGCTGCTAAATTTTCATTGGCTATATTTAGGGCAATATTCCAACCATGGACAAAATCTCTTCCCAAAAAGCTTATAGTTGTTGTATTCTGAAGGAGCTTTTCTGTGTGGTCTTTAATAGTGCATTTTGCAACAAATATAATTGTTGGGAACCACCCAGGAAGAGGACTCAAATCGGAGATTTGCCTTGAATTGTTGCTCAGCCATAAGAGATCTAGAATTTACAACCCCCTCAGTTCCATAGAACCTTATCTAGCTTCTTTCCAAGAGAAGGCAAGCCGTCTTGGGAGATTTCTGTATTATAGGAAGAATACAATAAAATAGTTAGCTTGAATGCTACATAAGTAGATCTAGTTGTTTGTGCCTGATAATAGTGCTTATGCCCCAGCATTTTGTATGATCAACAAATAGTCAAAATAGGGAGGGCCCTATGAAATATGGCACCAGTTAACAGAGGTGTCCCTCAAGGCAGTGTTTTAGGACTCACACTTTTTCTGCTTTACATCAACGACCTATGTGATTATACTAAAAGCAGCTGCATCCTATTCGCCGATGACATAAAATTATTTAACACCACTGACAATGCTGCTGTCCTACAAAGCAACCTTGACAGTGTCAGAATGGTCATGCAATTGACAACTCCAAATTTCAACTAATAAACGCTCTGTCCTACACATTGGCAATAAAAATCAGAACACTGAATACAAGTTGTGTAGAAATGATCTCGTAGACGACCTTCACTCTGTCAAGGACATATACCCTCCCCAAAAGTACAACCATGTACTGTTTATCTGGTGCATAATATCCAGTCTGTAGTACTTTCAAACAGTACTTTTCAGAAGTTTTCAGACTAGGCTCTGCCATCTCACAGAGCAACACACAACCTTGGGGTTGATAACATATTGAAGATTCTCCCCTTCCTTTTCAACTTTAGTTATTGTATCCTTGTTTTAATTGCTTCCTTTTACTGAGATATTTTATATGATTTTTGTTAATTGTACACAGAGTTGCTCTGTGTGTGAGATGGGCAATTTCTAAATCTGATAAATACATAAAAATCATCAGTCTTTTAACCATTTAATTGGACTTAAACTATTTTTCCAATGTTGTGAATCAAGGTTGTCAGTGTACAGCTGAATTTCTGAAGATAGAAAATTGAGATGTTCAGGATTAGTGGAAGTGAGGCAGTTCATGGGAAACATTTCCTTCTTAATCTCCTTGCTATATCTTTTGGATTAAGGAAAATCTGAAATTGGTGTCTGTTGCTGTTGATCAGAATGCATCCTTAATTAAGGGTTTACAAGATAATTGCATTTGATTAAAACATAGTGAGCTTGGTTTCACTTGATTGGTAATTAAAGATTTTTTTTCTTGGCTGTTTCACTATCCATTAGCCTTCAACAGTTAATCGCCATGTAACTTTCTGGAACCATGAAATTTAAATATACAAATGAAGGTAAATAAGCTAAATAAAATCACATCGTTTCTAACAAGTGAGTGGAATCTATAATGTATACCAATTATCTACTGTATCTATTTATATCTGTAATAGATACAGAGCCAGTTTGGTCCAGTGATTAAGGCAGCTGGCTAAAATATCAGGACACTGTGAGTTCAAGTCCCACCTTAGACATGAAAGCCAGCTGGGTGACCTTGAGCCAGTTACTCCCTCTCAACTTTTTTTTGCTTTTGTTCTGGGGAAAATAGGAGGAATGTATACTGGATATGTTTGTTGTCTTGAGTTATTTGTAAAAATAATAAAGGAAGAATACAAATAAATACAATAATATGGAAAAGATAAGTGAAAGATCTGCTAAGGATTAAAACAATAGGATAAAAGAACAAGTTAACTTTAACAAAACAAATGCAATTGAAATATGAATTTCACATAATTCATGACATAGTATGAGATAAAACTGCATTAAAAAAACCCTGAAGGTATGATGTACATTATTTTGGACACGGGGATGTTGGAAAAAAATATCCCTCTGGTTCAGTTCCAATCCAGGAGAAAGGCACTGGAGACAAAATGGAGGCTGGAGGCTCATTGGAAAGAAGGTCCATTTACTGATGAACAGAACCACCAGGATTTGTGGTTCCGGTGAAGCTGACAACGTGGAGTTGAGAGTGTGTATGTGGTTAATACCTTCTTTGTGCTTTGTATTTGAGCTTCCTATTCCTGCACAAGAACATGTAATATTCTATTGGCTGTTGTCAGATTCCTTTGGGGTCATGTAGGGGTTACGTAGAGGTTATAGCTGGCTCTATAGGCAAAAGAGGAAATGCAAATCCTAGGGCTTGTCTGAATACGTCAACTTCTGGCTTATTGTTTATCTGAGATCCCAGGTTTGAAGTCTGGACTGTTCTGGGATGGTGTAATGAAGGAGCATGTGTTCTGGGCAAGGTGTTGGGCAATTCCTATTGCGGTTAAATGGCTTTCATCCTGTGTCGGGTGAGGGGATGCTTCTAATCCTACCATTCTGACTTTGTTTAGTCTTTGCTGCAGGGAGTTTCAAAATATCCTGTCTTGAATGGATTTCTGCCTCTGTATTTGCTTTGCTTATGAATAGAGCTATCTAGATGCTTGTCTTCCTCTTTCAATAGTTTCCATCTCTTAAGTGTCTGCTGTGGGATATTTAGAAAGATTTGGGGACAACTCTTTCTTAATAGCCCACAGTTTCTCCATTTCTCCTTTAGGGAAATATAATATTCTGCCTTTTTTTAATATTTCCCAAAATATTTCATTCTTCTAGGAGGGGAGGCTTCCCACAGGGATATCTGGTATAGTTGGGATATTAGTAGATGGGATAGGCTTTCAGGAGAGGATAAAGAGAATGAAGTCACCCCAAATTCATTATAGGTCACTCTGAGGACATCCTGAGCAGAAGATTGTTCGCGCTGGTTATACTCCTATGCATTTTTAACTTAAAGTAAAGCCCCACTAAGTGAGACTCAGATAAAACAACACACATGCATAGGATTTCATTGGCTGTCTAGTATGAGATGCTGCTGCTTCTAAGGTAGATTTGACCAACAATATCCAAATGATATTCAATTCTCACATACCAAATGATAAGGAATATTTGATGGCTTCAGTCCTCCAGAGTTATCAATCAGTACTACAATCAGCATGCAGCAGGTTGGAACCACTAGAAAACAAATTCTGACATCCTTCTTATGACTATACTTACACTTACATTTTATCCCATTTTTTATATATATATATATATTTCAAGGAAGTGAACACAACAGTCTCCCTATGAAGTGGGTAGGTCTGTGAGAGAGTAACTGTACCAAGCCGGTTTTCATGCCTAAGGGGTGTGTGTGTGTGTCCAAGAAACCAGTTTCTTGGTTTCTAGGCCAGCACTTTTAGTACCATACCAAACAAATACTCTAAAACAGTGGATTCAAACTCATGTCATCACGGTGGCGTCATGTGATGTATTGTTTTTTCCCCTTTGTTAAATGGGGCGTGGACGTGGTCAGTGTGTGATGTCTCTGGCCTGCGAGCAGCGAGTTTGACAGCCCTACTCTAAACCTTCATCCTAATACCAGAGTAAGAAGTTCAAGTTGGAGGGGGATTTTATGCTTTATATTATCCAAGTTTCTAACAGCTGCTTCCTGTTGTAACTGCAACTTTATTTAGACCACGATGTGACCTAAGAATATATCATGGTTAATGTAAAGACTGTTGCACAGAATCCGCTGATGAGGAGGAATTTGTATCTCCCCAGCAACAGGCATCACAAGAGATAGGAATTAGAGTCATTACCAGTAAAGATCTTAAAGCAATTTTTTCTCCAGAAGTGGAAACAAGGAACAAAAACAAAGCTAACCTAAGAAATGGGAGAAGTAGGACTACCCCTGGCTGATTAAGCAGTAAGTCTTAGGATATTTGAGAATGCTCAGGGTCCATTCCCATTATTTGGTACAGAAAACTATTCACGTATTTCTGCTAAAATTCATTGTATTGAAATGAACATTTTCTGTGAATTTCTATCAGAGATTTTGAATTTTATTTCCATCTTCTAGTGTATTAGCAATTCCTTCCAGTGTTGTATCATGGGAAAATATGAAAATATGAAAAAAAAACATTTCCTCCTCTTTTTTGTCCAACATAGTGATAACAATATTAAAGAGTTCCAGTTCCACAAAACTTTACATTTCATTGTCATTTGATGAGATACTGCTGCTGAGTAATCTTTCAGTAGCTTTCAAGCCAATGGTAGATGCACTGAATAATTTGCCTTTTAACACACTTCACTTAATTAGAATTTTAGGGGTACTTAGTGAAATCTTTTGATGAAATAAAGATATATCATACTGTTAGTATTCTTACAGTCTATAAAGCAAGTTAGATTTTTTAAAATGAGATAGTTAGGCTGTCTTAATTGTCACAGAATTCTTCTGGGGCATTTTTGCATGGGCAGTGGCAACCAACCAACTGTTCAGGTACAGGCAATGGTTCCCTTCGCACATATGTGCCAGTTGTTCTTGACTCTAGGGGGCAGTGCTCATCTCCGCTTCAAAGCTGAAGAGCCAGCGCTGTCTGAAGATGTCTCTGTGGTCATGGGCCCAGAATGACTAAACGCTGAAGGTGCACGGAACACTGTTAGAACCAGCTGTTATGACCCTACAAAACTAGACTGTTGCATATTCAATATGCAAATACCAGCTGCGACCTGATTGGTTGGTCGTTTTGACAGTTGGTCTGAGTGCTAGTATAAATACCCTGACAGTTGCAGGGAACGTTTGAATCTCTTGTCACCTGTGTTATAATAAAGATCTGTCTTGCACATGGCTCCTGCGTGTCAATTCCCTCAAACAACCCACATGTTACAATACTGGCGACGAGGATGGGATTGATATGCGATTCCCGCAGAGCCTAACAACATCAGCCAATGTGAACGCAGGAAAAAAAATTTTTTTTTTCTTTCCTACATTGAGGGCCTGTCAGGGCCGCCGCTATGGCCAGCAAGCGACATCAACAGCAGCCTCCGGTTGTAGCCAACCTCAGTAAGCTCCAGGCGCGGCCTCCATCCGTCCGAGGGACGGGCTTCCTACGCTTAACCTCGACTGGAGCCGCCGCCGCTACTCAGGGACGAGCTATGGACCGTGATGGCTAAACTGCGCCAGCTGTGCCTGCCTGCCTGCCTGCCACCAGCTGTTCCTATGGCATGCCTGCCACCAGCTGTTCCTACGGCACTCCAACCGCCTCATTCCAACCGTTGCGTTCAACAACAGCCTCGTTCTCCAAGCTGCCACCTAGCACCACCGGCTACGCTCTCTCAGCCTGTCTAAAGCCTCTCCAACACTAGCACACTCACAACATACACCAGACTGTCCTCTACACCATGAGCCTCCTTCTGCTGCAAAGGCCACCGCTTGCTTCTCGAACCAACGAGAGCTACAACACAACGAGAGCCTCCCTGCTGCAAAGATTCCAAAGGACCTGTTTTTTTTTCCTGGTTCTAAAATTTAGCTACGAAGGACTCACCACCATCTTGAAACAGCAGAACTGGGGGGAAGGAGAGAGATTGAATATGCAAATACCAGCTGCGACGTGATTGGCTGGTCATTTGGTCTTTAGAACTGGGGGGAAGGAGTGTTGCATATTCAATATGCAAATACCAGCTGCGACCTGATTGGTTGGTCGTTTTGACAGTTGGTCTGAGTGCTAGTATAAATACCCTGACAGTTGCAGGGAACGTTTGAATCGCTTGTCACCTGTGTTATAATAAAGATCTGTCTTGCACATGGCTCCTGCGTGTCAATTCCCTCAAACAACCCACACGTTACAATATAGACCACTTCCATTCCCTCCCAAAGTTTATCTCTGCTATATTTTCACAGCGTCCTAGTATCCATTTTCCAATAAACTGCGAAAAAAATATTAATAGATATTCACATCAACAGCTTGCAAGTCCCTTCAGTATCCTAGGTTTAAATTCCTGAATATCTAAAATTCATTTAAGGTCAGTAGATTTTCTGTTTTTCTATCAAACATGTAGAAAACATGGAAAGGCTTGCTTATATCTTCTTTAGAAACACAGTATTGACATCATTCTGGTAGTTTTTACAGATAGATAAAAGGTAACCAAAATGTAAATGCAATAAAATCAGTGATATTTACTCTGAAATGCTGTTCTTTCCAAGGCATGCACCTGCTTGAAGATTGAATATGTTATTTATTGTGCAGCTTATTAAATGGAAAGTGATTAGATGCACAAGTACTGCTTTAATCCCATCTCTGTCACTCTCTTAGCAACGGTCTAGTAGCACAGTTCTAGAGCCTTGAATTTACTTGTGCAGTAAGGTCACATTTAGCAATCAGCCCTGAAAAACAATATTGAAGGGCAACTTGACTGCATTATAATGATGAAGGGAGCACCTTACAACACTGAACTTCAACAAAATGCAGAAACTTTTCTTTAGAAAGAAAATCAATATATTATCAGTAGCATTTTCAGGTCTCTTAATGTAACAAAGTAAACCAGGATTTCTACTCATCATGAAAGAGTTTGTCTACATTAAAAGCCAGTCTGGATTTTTGCAGGCACAAATGGATATTGTGGCTAGGTAATTATTATTTTTTTTGCCAGTCCAACCTTCCCAGTCTTTTGGATTGATGATTAAGGCTAAGTCTGTTAGATAAAGGTTGTCTCTTAGACAACCAGAGGTAATTCCTGCAAGAGTTAGCCAAAGCCCTACCCAAAAGGAGCAAGAAGTCATTCCTTCCACAGACAGCTCAAGCCCGAGGGTACCGGGGCACTTATCTGGTTGGGTTGCAGGCCCGCAGCGAGCTCTGAGCGAACCAGCTCTAGAAGCTCCAGCCGAGGCCTGTGAAAGATTCCAGCAGCTTCTACCAGGCAAAACTGCAGAGCCAACAGGTCCGTCTGACCTGTCCAAAGAATACCCTCTGACTGAACTGCGCAGGTCTGGCAGAGCTACCAAAAAGCCCGCCTACCTGCATGACTATGTCACAAGTCGGATAATTCCATCTAAGAGGGGAGAAGTGTTAGATATTAGCAACTGTTATAATGGTTTCCACCAAGGTCCTCTGTTCTGGCAGGAACATAGATTCAATCTCATTGGTCGAAGGGTCTGACAGCTCCCTATCAAAGGGCTGCCGTCAGACTGAACCTTCGCTGGATTGTACATAGTTATTCTGTTCCAATAAAGAGCTGTTGTTGCCTTTAGCCTGAGTGTGCCTTTCTTTTAGCCAAATCTAACAAAGTCCCTCTCCACCTTCCTTCTGATTTATGTCCTAAGCAAGTTACTCATTTGTTCTGCTATCCCTATGCATGGCAATACAAGACATACAATTCACGTTATCAAACATGGAATCTCTTTTACCAGTGGCTGGAAAAAGAGGAAATTAAGAATGTAAATTTATAATGTTAAGCAATAATTACCCAGACAACATAATGTTTATTAAGCACTAAGAAATATATTTCATAGAAAACCAGTAAAAATAATAATATAATCGTAATAAAAGAAATACAATTCCCAATGCAAAAATCCAAAAGCCTGCTCAGCACACATTTTTACTGGCTAAATGCAGTAGACAAATGATCTTGTGAATGTATGCAAGCATGTCTATGTACATTGTGTGTGAGGGTGAGAGAAACAGTGGCAGTGAGATCATGTAATGGCTTCTTGGCTAATACACAGTTCATATCTGATTAAACTTTTCACTGTATTGTTTTGAGGCTTTATTGTTATGTCTAGAGAGAAAATCTTATTTACTTATTGTGTTCCTATTAGAAAACAGGTCTTACGGGTACAAAAAGATTGTATATAAATATTCTCAAATTTTAATAGTTCTATCATATTTTTATACATATCAGAATATGATCATCTATATAACACATACAGACTTGGTCCTTAATGGAACTACATTCTCATGGAGGGATCTAAGCAGTGGGGTACTCCAAGGTTCTGTTTTAGGCCCAGTATTCTACAATAGCTTTAACAGTGATCTAGAAAGAGAAGGGAAAGGAAGGGAAAGGAAGGGAAGGGAAGGAGAGAAGAGAAGAGAAGAGAAGAGAAGAGAAGAGAAGAGAAGAGAAGAGAAGAGAAGAGAAGAGAAGAGAAGAGAAGAGAAGAGAAGATGAATTAATCAAATTTTCAGACAACACTAAGCTGGCAGAAATAGCCAATTTCCCAGAAGATAGGCTCAAGATCCAGATGGATCTCGACAGACCTGAATACTGGGCCCTGTCTAACAAAATGAGATTCAAAGTGGAGAAAAGTAAGGTTTTACACTTAGGCAAGAAAAAAAATTATACGGATATAGATTAGGTGAAATTTGGTTCAACATCAGTAACTGTGAGAAAAATATTGGTATCCTAGTGGACCATCACTTAAACATGAACTAAAAATGTGCAGCAGCAGCCAAAAAAGTCAATGCAATCTTAGGCTGCATTAATTGAGAGACAGAATAAAGATTATATGAAGTATTAGTATTGCTTAGAAGCCTTAGTAAGGCTGCACTTGGAATACTGCATACAGTTTTGGTCACTACAATATTAAAAAAAAGATGGAAAGAGTTCAGAGAAGAGTGACAAATGTGATTAGGGGGCTGGAGACTAAAACATATAAGAACAATTGCAGGAATTGGGTATATCTAATCTAGTGAAAAGAAGGACTAGAAGAGACATGAAAGCAGTGTTTCAATTTTTGAGAGCCTGCTACAAAGAAGATGGGTCAATCTATTTTTCAAAACACAGAAAGCAAGACAAGAAACAATGAATGGAAACTAAACCAGGAGAGAATCAACCTAAACCTAAGGAGAAGTTTTCTAATGGTGAGAAAAATTAACCAATGAAATGATTTGCCTACAGATGTTGGGGGTGCTCCATCACTAGAGCTTTTAAGAAGAGACTGCACAGTCATTTGTCTCAAATGGTATAGGGTCTCCTGTTCAAGTAGGGGTTTGGACTAAAAGACCTCCAAAGTCCCTTCCAACTCGGTTATTCTATGTTCTAAGTGCAAATCCCCACTAAATCTAACTTAAATTTATTTCTAAGCTAAATAGACACCTATAGGATTTTATTATCCATCCACAGCATTGGGTTGCATTGATAATTGTTAAACATACTCAGAAACATCTCTAAATGTGCTGTTTAATGTCCTCATGAAGTATGCATATATGTTTATACATTGCTTGAGCCTTGATTTGAAAAAAATACTATTTTAAGCACCACAATTTATATTCCTTTTAAGCTCAGAGAGATAGGGATTTCATCAATTAACTCAATCTAAATGATGATGGGGATGCCTGACAATAGAGTTATCAATAATCTCTGAAAACAACAGCTTGCTAGAAATGTAAATTTTGTATTATGAAAATTTTCAAAAGCAAATAAAAAATATTTGAACTTCCACAATGTGAGTATATTTTCACCCAAAGATGTGGTAAATATAAAGTTTCTAAGTGATGAGTTGCTAAGCAGACTCTCCAAAAGGAATTATTTAGTTGGAAAACTGGTAAATATATAAGGAGAACTTAATATTTTGCAAAAATAGAATGGTATTAGCAATTATGACAATGTAATTTATACTAATTAAAATTAAGTCAGACAAAATGACAACATTAGTAATCATTTGAAGTACTATATTACCCATTAAACTATGCTTTGTAAACATCTCTCTTGAAATTAGAAAAATAATTAGTAGCATTTTAGTCTTTTAATTCACTATAATTAGTATTTTAAAGAAACTACATCCTGTCTGCTGGAGGCTTTTATTGTTTGGTTTGAAGAATGATTTTGCTTGTAGCTGACGTTTAAAACTTTGAGCAATAGTTCATTCTATATTGATACATTCTTCACAAAGCCAAAAAGCAATTGTATAATTAAAGTATTATGCAGTTATTGGAAATGATCAGAGATTGACAGTCCAATCTATCTTAATGCACTAATGAGCTTTGACTTGCTCCAAGAAATTAAGCCCTTTCCTGAGTTACTATTTCAGACTCTAATGAGACAAAGATCGAGTGGTACCTTTGATGATTACTTGGATAAATATATAGTTTGCTCATCACTAGACTGATTATCAGCACACAGGAAGAATTCAGCAATAATATACAAATAAATGGAATAATGGAATAATCTCCCCGTGGAGATCCGTACCCTCACCACCGTCCAGGCCTTCCGCACAGCCCTCAAGATCTGGCTAGCCCGTCAGGCCTGGGGATAAGTTTTACTTTCGCCCCTCCCGAATGTTGAGTGAATGTTGTGTTTTACTGTTTAATTTATTCTCGTTCACATTTCTTTTTGTATTTGTCCTACACTCCCCTTCCCCTTTTATTGTAAGCCGCCCTGAGTCCCCTCAGGGAAAAGGGCGGCCTATAAATGTACAATAAATACCTAAAAATACCTAAATACATTTGTTTCTGTGGTGCAATTCAGCCACTTCTATCCGGTTCGGGTGAACTGATAGCGAAGGTCGCAGGAGGCTCCACCCACACACCCAGATGTCATCACATCCCATTATTGATGCTGTGTGCATGCATGGAAGGTCTACTCATGTGCAGAGATGACGCATACACTCACAATTGCGAACCAGTAGTGAAGGTAAGTTGAATTCACCCCTGATTTGTTTCAATTTTTTTCTCAATTTCTCATTTTTGCCACATTGCAAGTTTAGTTGATAAACATGTCAAGAGATACTTTTTACAAAGAGATATTTATAAAGTTTGCATAAAAATGTCTAGGTGTTTTATTGATTTCATTTGTTTATTTGTATGCCACAAATTTACTTATTTGCTTATTTACTTATTTACTTATTTACTTATTCACTTATATGCCATACATTTCCAAGGGCTCTAAGCAAATTACAGTCTAACAACCTCAATGAAATTTCTCAAAAAAATATAATGAAATTCTAAAAAAAACCAAAAAATCCCACAATATCCACAACATCATAAGGGATAAAGGAAAACAATCAATGTGTCCACTAGTACACGCTAACATTTACAACATACTTTCCTCTTGGGGAAGATAGAGAACCTTAAATCTGGTCTTCTGAAATCCAAGGTGCAAGTGGTAAAGTAGATCACCATAAGAGTTCCAAATCATAGGAGTGGCAATAATGCTTAGTTTCTAGGTCCCATCAGATGGCATTACTCAAATAGATAGAATCTAGAGGGCATTGATTCTGTTTTTGATTTGATTAAGTAGGCAAATGAATACTGGAGAAGGTAATCCCACAGATCATCACGTCTGCAGCCATGTATAGCCTTAAAGGGGACAACCAGTGCCTTCAATAGCAACTAGAAGTCAATTGTCAACTTGTTCTGATCCCAGTGTTGAGGAGGTGAAGCCTAAACTGATGATCTTATTCAAATCCTGTCATAGAACTGAAAACAAAGCAAGAATAACTGTGGCGATGCTCAGACAGGCCATAGCTGATCAAAATTTTCATTCTGAATTATGAAAGTAATTTTGGAGGAGGTTTCTGGTTTATTGACTGAGCTAGTTATCTTTAATGAAAGCCTGGCTATGAAAGACAAAGACATAACTATATGGAGAACAAAATCTATTGCACCAATTCTAAAATGACATTTGGTATTAGCTTAATGTGATCTATCTTGCATGTTTAGTACCATAATGTTGATTCAAGAAGTGATAGGCTTGGGCAACTGATTCATTAAGAATTATTATCTGAATAGTATAAAAGGTAGTGATTGTGGCTCTTCCCTTCAACTCGGCTTAGGGATCTTATCAGTGAGCCTAGCAGCAGTCAATTTCACATTCCTCTTAGATTTGCAGCTCACTGGGGAAGAGAAAATAATACTTTAATGAATGAAATTCATCTTGCTTTCCATCTGAATCCGATCCTCTAATGAGAACTTATACTGGTTCATCTGTAAGGTTCTTTTACACAAAAATCGGAAAAAAAATTAATTCAGATCCTGCCTGAATAATGTATTTGATACTTAGCATACTGTTCATGCATTGCAATTAATGCAGCTTGACAAGTCACTTTAATTGACATAATTTGTTTTGCAATAACCAAGAATCCAACTGTCAAAGTTGTTCTGTGTCCCCTTTTACATTGATTTAAACCAGGAACTGCATTAAATATTTCAACATTTTGGTTTTCACCAGGGAGCCACACAATCCCCTAAATTTCACACAGGGTTGGGTTTTTTGTGTGGAATGGGATTCATTTCTATTTGTCTTCATAGGTCCCTCCAATGAAGGAGGGCACTGCTTAGGCACTGCTAATAGGTTTGCTTGTGGTTACTGCATTCCTTTTAGGGAAAGGTATAATAGTAAGTTTACCTGCCTGCTTTGTTTGGCAGATTTTCTATAAATATTTTATTTAAAAGAGTTGCCAGGTCACATGGTTGCCTCAAATAAAGTGAAATCTCTCTTAAAAGAGCCCTCTGCTCTCATGTTTGAAGCAGGCATTTGTTTAGGTGTAAAAAAAAAGAAGATGGAGGATCCTTGTCCTTGCCATCTTTTTAATAAACAAAATTGAATGCCTATGTATTCCACCATAGATTTTCTTTCCAGAGCTTATTCTCACTCTGCAATAGATTATCTGGAAATAAAACATCCAGATTTGCTCTCAGGAGCATTTACAGTAAAGTCCTTTTTAATCTCATCCCTCTGCCCACCCAGCGTTAATGGATGATTTCTCGCTATTGGTGGTCCTCTGAGGTGGGAATAAAATGAAATGATAGTTGATTTGACTGTGTATCATTGTAAGTGTGACGCCCACATATAGCAATGTTTACAATCATCTGATTTTGGAGCAGCCCATCTCAAGAAGCAACAACTAGCTGATCTTGGCTCCTGCAAATGTAGAAAGTTGCATGGAGGTGCCTATATAGTCAGGAATCAAACAAGAATGATGGCTAAATGAAGATGTCTTTCCTTTTTACCATCCTGGAATAGCTCATAGAATGTCCAATGTTTTCCTCCTTGGAGACTTACTTTTCTCAAAACTTCTCTGGCTTAGGCTAGATAAAACAAAACTACAAGTTTTTCTTTTCTTTTTTTCTTAATTCCATCACATCCTCATCTGCTTCTATGTTGAAGATAAGTCAGTGACAATGTAATAATGAAAGAATAAGCACTATAGCAATGAAGGTGGTGGAGGGCAGATTTAAATGGTTCTTTACATCAATCCGTTGCTTTGCCTCAGAGAAGCTACATTTGGTTGTACTTGTCAACACCTTTGTTATCAAAAGTTCATCTTTGTTTCGGTGTGTCTAGGTAAAAGTGCAGGTCCATTTAGCACCTGCCAGGCATGCATAAATGGGTTCCTAACAAATAAATACTCAGCTTCATGACTTTGGAAACTTAGCAACTCAACTGAGATGCTGAAGATAAATAATATAAACCACTGAAGTTGGGTGTCTTTGGAACAATATGTTTGTAACAAAAATATTGATCTGCTTCATTAAGTGCAAAGGAAACAAGCATGTGATTTCCACTTAAAGTGCAGAAGACCTCTAGTGTTAATGAAACCCTGTAGCAGCATATCACAGATGGGGCCTCTTTTGGCACTTTACAAATTGAAATTAACATCGTTGTCATAAGGCAAATTTCTGCTAGGTTTGCTGGTTGTCCAGTATAAATGCAACATCCTCCTTGTTTATCTCCCCCCTCCTCATTGGCTGCAACCTTTAAGATCCCTTCCTTTCCATATTTAAGGTGTTTGCTTTTGTTTCATTTGTCCCTCCAGTTAAGAGATGGCGGGTCCACTCTCTCCCCTGAGATCGGAATGCAATCAATATATTCTTTTTTCATCATAAATCTCTACACTTGGAGTCTGTAGTTTTTAACATTCTTCTAGATTGTTTCTGTCTAGAGACAAGATTTCTTGACTTTGATCCCTGGGTTTTTCATCTTTTCAAACCATATTATTACTATTCTGATAAAGATTATATATCATGCTATGGTGGTCATATGAAATTTTCATTAGAAACATTTTGTCAATAGGAACGTTTCAAACTATATTATTATTATTAATATTATTATTATTATTCAATTGTATCACAGCGGCCAGTTGTTTCACCGGATTTGGAATTGGTTACTAGTCGGGCCCCACCTAGGGGCCTAGGACGTCGTAACGTATCCAAGCAGTGCGGCTTTTTGCATTTGACTGATGGTGATTTTGTCAATTTTTAACTGTTTTAAATGTAATTCCAGTGCTTTTGGTATAGCACCCAGTGTGCCAATTACCACTGGAATTATCACTGCTGGTTTGTGCCATAGTCATTGAATTTCGATTTTTAAGTCCTGGTATCTTGCGATTTTTTCATGTTCCTTCTCGGCGACCCTGCTATCACCTGGTATTGCGATGTTTGTGATTGTGACCTTATTTTTCTCAACCAGTGTGATGTCTGGTGTATTATGCACCAGTATTTTGTCGGTTTGTATACGGAAATCCCACAAGATCTTGACCATCTGATTTTCGGTGACTTTTTCAGGCTGATGTTCCCACCAGTTTGTTGCTGTTTTAATATTATAATTTTTGCACAAATTCCAATGGATCATTTGTGCTACTGAATTGTGCAGCAATTTATAATCAGTCTGCGCGATTTTTTTACAGCAGCTGAGTATGTGATCAGTTTCATCAGCATTTGGCATCATCAGAGGATTTTTCGATTTTGGCCTTAATGGCATTTGTACGCATAGCTAGTTCTTGCGCAGCCAGGATTAGTGACTCTGTTTCTTTCTTTAATGTACCTGTTGTTAACCATAACCAAGTTTGTTCACTGTCCACTTTATCTTTTATTTTTTTCCAGAAATTGGCCATTCAGTCCTTTGTTCTGCCAACTCTCCATTCTTGATTTTATCACATCTTTTCTGTATTCTTGTTTTGTCTGTTGGGCCTTCAGTAGTTTTTTGTTCTTTACTTCGATTAATAGATGTTCTTGACTTTCTTTTAAATAATCAGCCAGTGCATGTTTTTCTTCTTCAACTGTTTGCTTCACTTGTAATAATCCTCTGCCACCTGATTTTCGAGGCAGGTTGAGTCTATCAGTATCACCACGTGGATGTAAACTGTAGTGCATTGTCATTAGTTTCCTGGTTTTTCGGTCCAAAAGGTCCAAATCAGCTTGTGTCCAGTTAACTATACCAGCTGTGTATCTTATAACTGGTATTGCCCAGGTATTTATGGCCTTGATTGTATTTCCACCATTCAATTTAGATTTCAAAATTTTCCTAACTCTGTTGGTGTACTCTCCCCTGACAATAGTTTTTACTTGTCCATGCTTGATGTTATCCAACTGCAGAATGCCTAAATATTTGTAGGCTTCATTTTCATTGCATTTAATTAGTTGGCCATTGGGCATTTCAATTCCCTCACATGTAGTGATTTTGCCCCTTTTTATGGATACAGGGGCACATTTTTCCATGCCAAACTGCATTGAAATATCGGTGCTGAATACTCGGACTGTGTTTGTCAATGATTGGATTTCTATTTCTGACTTTCCATAGAGTTTCAAATCATCCATATATAGTAAATGCGAAATTTTTTCAGCTTCTTTGGCTGTTTGGTAGCCTAATTTCATTTTTTTTAAGATTACTGATAGTGGGATCATTGTGATGATGAAGAGAAGAGGTGAAAGTGAATCACCCTGGAAAATTCCTCGCTTGATATTAACCATTCCGTAGATCTCATTCCCTACTGCCAACTCAGTTCTCCATTGTTTCATCGCCTTTTCAGTAAAGGATGTAATATTTTTGCTAATGCCAGTTGTTTCTAAGCATTTTATGATCCAACTATGTGGCAGTGAGTCAAATGCCTTTTTGTAATCAATCCAGACCATATTCAAGTTCGTTTTTCTGTTCTTACAATTTTCTAATATCATTTTATCAATTAGGAGCTGATCTTTTGTGCCCCTGCTCCTTCTTTTGTTGCCTTTTTGCTCTACTGGCAAGATGTTGTTTGTTTCCAAATAATCCATCATGTTATCTGCAATCATGCCTGTGAGTAATTTGAAGGTTGTTGGCAAGCATGTTATTGGTCTGTAGTTTTCAGGTGTTGTTCCTTTAGTTGCATCTTTCTGAATCAAGTATGTTTTTCCAGTTGTCAACCATTCATCAATTTGGCCCTTTTGTAAAATTTCATTCAGTTGCCTCGCCAATATTGCATGTAAACTGGTCAGATATTTGAGCCAGAAACCATGTAATTGGTCCTTTCCAGGTGATGTCCAATTCTTTACCTTTTTAACTCGATTTTTGACCATCTCAGTTGTTATTTCTAATACTTGCATTTGTTTGTTGCCAATGCTTTTCTCAAAGTCATGTATCCACTTTGCTTTCTTGTTGTAGTCCTTTGCATTTTCCCACAATTCTTTCCAGAATTCAACTGTGGCCTGTTTTTCTGGTTTTTCACTTTTGGTGTCACCATTCACATTAAGACTTTGATAAAAACGCCGTTGGTCTGATCGAAATTGCTGATTTTGTTTATATTGGATGATTCGTGCCTCATATCTTTCAATTTTTCTAGCTGTTGCTGTTATCTGCTGTTTTACAATCTCTACAGCTTCATTGATGTTTCTTGTATCCAATCTATATCTTCTGATTAGCCGATCTATGATTTTGTTGTTTTTAAGCCGTTGCTCATGCATGTTCTTTAAGTTACTAGCATCTGCCCTTAATTTTTTGATTTTTTGTTCTAAACGGATTTTCCACTTTGGATTTGATGCTTTTTCTGTTGTGTGACTAGGTACTTTAATTTTAATGCCTAGTTCATTAGTGACTATTACAGCTGCGCTGTACATTAACTGGTTTGTTTCCAAGATGGATCCCGGTTCAATTGTTGAAAACACTGCATTAACCATTTTTATGATAGGGGCCAAAATTTTCTTAGGCACAGTTTTTAGTGATGGTAAACATTGCCTTTCCTCATTAAGCAGAAAATGCTCCATGATCTTATCCTTCAATTCTTTTTGCTTTTGAGTTAGTTCATCAGTTGGTTCAGTGATAACTGGTTCTAGTGGTGGTGATGTTATTTCCTCCCCGAGAGCTTCTTCTGGGAGTTCTACTATAATGTCTTTAGTTGTGTCTTGAATATCAGTTATTTCCACTTGTGATATCGTTTTTTGGGTTTTGCAATTTGCCTGAATTTCCTCATGTTCAACTTCACTAAACACTTTATTCCGTATAATAAATCGCCTTTGATCTGCTAGTCATTGTTCACTAACATTTGAATCTGGATATTGTTGTTTCCATAATTCATACATTCGCTTTAAATAGCCTCTTTTTTCTGGCTCTGAGTTGTAGTAACAGGCCATTGTGGCACGGTTTTCATCTGCACTATATTTTTGTCGTTTTGTTGGCTGGTCCACTTGTAGCCCACTTGTCAACAGATGTCCAGGGACCCCAACATCCGCCGCGGCCCTTGTTAACCCGCGCGACGACCGATGCGGTATGGAATTCTTATTTGTTTTTTTCACCATATTGTATGGGTTGGCGTTTTTTTTTTTTACGGGACCAGATGCCAACCTGACCCCAACCCTCCTCCTTTCTCATCCGGGCTTGGGACCGGCAACAACGGCAGAGTGGTTGTTGTTGTTGTTGTTGTTGTTGTTATTATTATTATTATTATTATTATTATTCCAATAACTATTAGATATTATGCTTTGGTGATCATATGATGTTTTCATCAGAAATATTTTTACCAATAAGAGCTCTTCAAGATGTGTGTTATTAAATGCACATTTTCATAGGAAAGTTCAGATGGATTTCTGAACCCACCAGTGGGATGTTTTGCAAACACTGGAAATAAGGGAAGGTAGTAAATAATGAATGGAAATGAAGGTTTATCTAATGAATTCATTCTATTCCTTTATAAATTATAATAATTGCTTTCTCTCCAGAGTCAGAAATAAAGTGTGGTGGCAATAGCAGTATAGAGGGAGACTCATTCAAGAAGAAGTTCTACTGGCAGTATTTTTCCAAGCTTCTCTTTGAAAGACCTTGGGATTTACCATATGTTTCTTATGTTTCTTATATAACCATCAGCATTGTGGCTTGGGTTAATAGATTACATAAAACAATGAACTCAATGGTACTGTAGATGAGTTATTTGATTTTTATCCTGTCTTTATTTTTCTCTAATTTAAGCAAAAAGCTAATCTGTTTAATTTTACCACAACAACAACAACTGGAAAGGTATATTGGTCAGAGAGAGAGAGAGAGAGAGAGAGAGAGAGAGAGAGAGAGAGAGAGAGAGAGAGAGAGAGAGAGAGAGAGCGAGAGCGCAAGTGACTTCTACAAAGTGACCCAGCTGGCTCTCATTACTCAGGAAGGAACTGAACTTAAATATCTTGCCTTCTAGCCACTTTCACTACTACACCAAATCGGCCAAGATGGTGATTGAAGATTGATAATATTAATGATATTGGTGATGAAGATGAGAGAAACTTGATCATAGTCCAAGAAGATAAATCAAAATCGCACACTGTATTAGAGTTGTAAGTGTTGACTGTAAAGTTCCACAAACTGAGAGCTCTTTGTAAATCACCATTGTCTCCCATTATTATTCGTTACTGCTTGTAATATAAAATAGCTACTTCACAGTGTAAGGATTGCAATTACACTGTAGTTAAATTACAGTTATGAGCTCATCTGAAAGTGCAATTCATAGAATTAACCTTCTGCTAGAATTTTGCAAAAGTTATATGTACATGTACCAATTCAGGATAATTACAAGCTAATGTATTAAGTATGACACTACTAAGATAATTATAAGTGATTCTTTCATTTAGTTAACCTTCTAGTTTAATGAATTAGTGGCAATTACAGAGAAGAAACAAAAATACACACAATATAAATAAAATTGCTAATTTCAGCTCCCTTCTCTGGAAATCTACCATACATTTGAGAAAAGTGTTTCTTATATTCTAGCCCATTAAGAAAAATGTAGGTCAGACAGATGATATCTAAAAGCAAAGATAACTAAGAGATAGCAGGTTAGAAAGCAGGAGAAGTGAGATCAAGTCCCATCTTAGCCATGAAAGTCAGCTGGATGATTTTGAGATAGTCTCTCTCTCTTTCAGCCCAACAGGGTGGTTGTTATGGGGAAAATAGGATGAGGAAAGTACATTAGATATGTTCACTGCATTGAGTTATTAGCAAAAATAATAAACCTTTAAATAAATAAATAAATAAATGAACAAACTAATAAACAAACTAATAAACAAACTAATAAACAAACTAATAAACAAACTAATAAACAAACTAATAAACAAACTAATAAATACATGTAAATAATTGGCTACAGACTGTCAAGTCTACTCAGTCCTTTATCAATGTTGTATATACAATAATTAATCCCTCTGTTGGCCTCACCTACTCACATACAGTGTACGAGCAGTGAGATGAAGATGAAGACCTTTTTCCCAGAGGTGGTATTCACCAGGTTCGGACCAGTTCTAGAAAACTGGTAGCGGAATTTTTGAGTAGATCAGAGAACTGGTAAATACCATCTCTGACTGGCTCCGCCCCATGTATTCTCTGCCTCCCAAGTCCCAGCTGATCTGGAGGAAATGGGGATTTTGTAGTATCCTTCCCCTTCCACACCCACTAAGCCACGTCCACCAAGCCATGCCATACCCACCAAGCCACGCCCACAGAACCGGTAGTAAAAAAAATTAGTCCCACCACTGCTTTTTCCATTATCTCTAAAAGGACAGTTCAGGGACCAGGAAATCCAGGCAATGAATGAGTATGTAACTCAACGTAGTCCAGGATGGTAATATGACCAATTAATATGAAAAAATGAGTATCAAAATTGTAATGAATTGGTACATGCACATCTATGAAGCAAAAAGATACATTAAACCAATGGGGAATGCATACACTATTTAATGCAAGTTTATTAATACTATGTATAACCATCCAATATTGATGCTTGCAGAACATCCAATATCTGATGCTTGCAGAACAGATCCAAGAAATATTACTGAATAAATTTAACTCTTTATGTGTTAGCCTCCTCTAACTGTTGGTATTAAACAACAGAAAATAGGACTGCTTTTGTGGAAATCATTGTTCAAAAGGCCTTCAACTAGCCATGCCAAGCAGTTGATGGTTTAAATGTGGAGGATATCATTATCTGCCCTTTGTTGTTGGCAGATCCCTCTCTGATCCAGATGCACCTACTCCAATCCATTTCTTCCACAGGACTGAACCTACTTGGATTTGCCTCAAATCTCTAATGGGTCTATCTGGTTTCCAGAGGAGATTTGAAATTTTCCCTAAAGATCTTGTGATAAATTTGCAAATGATAGCATTTTGGACCATCAATGAAATCATTCTTTAAATGCCTCTCTATTGCACAATTTTTGCTGGCTCTGAAGACCTTCAGGAAATGAAGCAGCAAAAGCAAAATCAAGTCAGCGCCAACTTTTACGAACTTTTACTAACCACATAGATTTTTCTCCTAATCTGCTTCCAACCTGGGTCTTGAGGTCTCTCGATTCCTATAACTTCTGTAACTGATTCCACCCTCCTTCTTCATTATTAATTTCTTCTTCCCTTTCCTTCCACATTTTTCAGCATGATAGACTTCTCCAAAGAGTTATGTCTTCACACATTATCACATTTGACTCTGGTCATTTTTGCTTTGAATGTGAATGCTATATTCACTTGCTTGATTATCTGTTTCTTTGATTTTTTGGGAGGGGAAGTATTCAACACCAAGCTGAAAAGCATCAATATTTCTCTCCTGCTTTTTCATGGTCAAACTTATTTCCATAGATTGTCACAAGGAATACCACTGTCTACATCATTCTGTTTTTTGTGGGTATAAACAATCATTACATCTGAATATATTTTTGAAGACCTTAATTACTACTCTGTGGATGCTGATCTGTGGTGTATTTCTTAATTTCTGGTTCCTTTGCTGTGATAGTTGATCTAATAAGCAGAAACTACCTACCATTTTAATATAATCACTGTCAATTTCAAGGTTTTTTTTTGTTATACCTGTTGTTTGGTCTTCTTTATATTTAATTTTCATCCTTTTTTCCCCACTCTGCCCCTTGACTTTCATTATTACAGCTAGCAGATCATTTACATTTTTTCAGCCATCAGAGTAGTGTCATTAGCATAGAGAAGCTTATTGATGTTTCTTTCTCAAATTTTAAATCTTTCCTTGGTATATATTTAGTAGATAGGTTGAATAAATATACAGCTTTCTCTGTGTAAGAGGCATGATGGCACAGTGGTTAGACTGCAGTACAGCAGGCTAATTCACTGCTCATTCCAGGACCTCAATTCTGAACAAGTAAAGTTGACTCAGCCTTCTATCTTTCTGAGGTCGGTAAAATGAGAACCTAGATTATCAAAGGCAATATGCTGATTATGTAAATTACTTTTAGAGGACTGTAAAGTACTATGAAATTATATATAAGTCAGTGCTATTGACTCCTTTGCTATAGAGGCTAGACCAAGCATTTGTTACCCAGTCAGGAGCCATTGTGCATCTGGACTGTGGCTAACATGCCTAGATATTTATCATGAGGACAATGAGATGTTCCAACATTGATAATTGTGTCAATCATATCATTTGATATGATTAGCACAATTGAAGCCCTTTATGTAATCAATATATATTGACTTCTTTTTGATACTCTTTGGCTCTCTCAATTATCCAAAGTGCCTTAGTAATAATGTATTGTGTTAATTGACTTTTTCTAAAGCCAACTTGAACATCTGGCATCTCCTTTTCCATATAATGAATATTCAATAGTGAGATGTTATATGTTATAATCAGTTAAATGTATACTGTGTTTCTTCAGCATTACATTTTTTTCAAGATTGAAAAACATATCCTTTATTAAAGGTGAGCTGATCTAGGTCAGTTCATACATTTATCAAGTCAAACATCTTTGATTGCTATGGTGATCAAGTAGGGATGGTTGCCACCATTTCACAATGCAACATAATAAAGGGAACTTTTACATATGCAAAATCCACCTGTAAATTCCTTCCCTCTTGAGAATTATAATGTCATTGGAGCAGTGAATGCATCGTGTATCTAGCAATAGCAATAGCAATATCACTTAGACTTATATACCACTTTACAGTGCTTTACAGCCCTCTCTAAGCAAGTTGCACAGTCAGCATATTGACCCAACAATTTTGGGTCTTCATTTTACCCACCTCAGAAGGATGGACGGCTGAGTCAACCTTGAGCCTGGTGTGTTTGGAATTGCCAAAATTCAGGCAGCCAGCAGTCAGCAAAAGTAGCCTGCAATACTGCACTCTATCCACTGCTCCACTGTAACTCCTACATTACAGTTTCTCAAGATATTTGTATAGTAAAAAAGGAAGTTGATGCAATTCATGTGATCAGCAATGTATACCAAAGACCTAATTCTTAAAAACCTTATCGGTGAGATAGGCTGCATATAAACTTAATAAATAAATAAAAATAATTCTTATCTCAGCATTCCTGGGATCTTCAGCACCACTAAGTGGTCCTTTCCATGAGACTTCTATTCAAATATAACAGTGGTGAAATTCAATTTTTTTTACTATCAGTTCGGTGGGCGTGGCTTGATGGGCATGGCAGGGGAAGGATACTGCAAAATCCCCATTCCCTCTCCACTCTGGAGTCAGCCAGAGATGGTATTTCCTGGTTCTCCAAACTATTCAAAATTTCCGCTACCGGTTTTCCAGACACTGTCAGAACCTGCTGAATTTTACCCCTGAAATATATACAGTTTTTAATTGTGGAGGTCAAAATGTATAATACTAGGACATGAATCAAGCTTTGGAGATTGGAAATTTTAATCCCAGTGAAGAATAGTAGTCAGAGAGGACTATACAAATATAAATGGATGGTTGTATTAGAATAGGACCATCAATAGAGAAATAATATGGAGGCTGGGGGGAGAAATAGAATATAATATTGTTTCCCCTTCCTTTTCCAGTTCAGAATAAATCCCAAGGTTTTTCCTTTCTCTAGCTTCTCTTTCTTCCCAATCACCTTTTTACAATATCTTGCTATATGAAGGGCATAAAATACCAACAGATACATCTTCATGCAGTATGTAGTTTTATCTTTCTTTCTGAAGCATAAATCTTCCTAATAGCCACAGATTTTAAATAACTTAGTATTCCTAACTATAATTCCATCAGCCTGTGTGTGGGGAAAAATATTTGTATGAGTGTGTGCTTTTGAATGACATTTTCCAAATGATTTGGACATGTCATTTTTAATTTCTTTAACAAGATGGTGGTGATAAATTACCAAAATTGTGATTAGGCTTTTCATAGAATTACCATCTAAGATTTACAGCTCTCTCGGTGTTTTTAAAAGCCCCATAAAATGTAATCTGTATAAAATAAAGTAGGCTTTGTATAAAGAATTTTATAAAAATTAAATAAACTTGTCATTATTAAAAATACTGTTATTAGGTTAATATTTTTTTGTTTTGAATAATGCAGTAATATCCCTAGAGGATGTCTAGGTTTCTTTAGTATAATGGGTTCTGATGCAAAAATATTCTATTAAAAGTCCAATAAAGTTTGTGGACTTCACTGGTTTTGAAAGACCCAATCCTATTTCGAACATATTTTAAATAGATGACTTAATTTGGAGAATTTATAACTTATGTTTTTGTTATAGACTATTTGCCAGTTATATATTAGTCTATGCAAATCAAATCATGCAATGCAAATCATGTCTCTTGTAAAAGAATATACATAAGTATGCGACTATATAGTATATGCCTAAATCAGGAATATGGCTACATAATGGCAGAAAAGGAGAAAATACCATTAAAAGTTAATTTTCTATGTAAATAATTAAACAATGTAGGCCAGGCTGACCACCCTTTAGAAACCTTCTGTTTCATCTGTACCTTTCATTTTAGAGGTGGCATCCATATATCTCCTTTCTAGTACTTGAAAGAAAAAACAAACATCCTCTATAACCATTTCCTCCTCTAGTGTCCACCAGAGAGTTCATCTACTGATCCATTTTACCTATGAAATGGTAAAAGAGGTTAAGGTATCCTTGAACATGGCTAACAGGTCTGAGGTTAAAGATTGTTAGGCAAAGGATTTTGTGGGGAGGGATAAACCTTACTCTTAAGTTTCATAAAGGAAGTGTGTTTAGAAAGAATACTAAAAAACACTATAGCAAGTAAAATATTCCAAATATAAGTAGTAGAAATAAAATTAGCAAGATTACCAAATTAATACTCTGGTACCCAAATCACCACAGAAAACTACAATCTTCATTTCCCATAACATTTCAGAGCAAACCTTTGAGATCATAATCAAAACAATTTGGAGTTGTTTGAGTTACAATTTATTGCGGATAAGGGGAGCAGTCAGAGAAAGAAGGTCAAGGCAGTCATTACCTAATGCAACAATATGTCTTAGATGATTGGCACTAATTTTATTTTATTATTGGTGCTACTTACAAAGAAAAGACAATTCAGTGTGTCATTGCAATGCAGCTTCACCCCTTACACCTTCAAGCTTTTTTAAAAAAATCAGTATGTCATTTTGATACATTATCCCCATCCACCATATTGTTTCTTTAGAGGAGAGATCATCTCCACATCTATTCTGCTGCTATTATGTATATTATTATGTATATTAAATAGTTAAAGCTGAACTAAGTGAAAGTTACTCCCTTTGTATTGTCTGTGCCTTTGGTATAGGTACCAGTATGTACACTGTAGCTATATAGATAAGTGTAAATTCTTGTTCACTTTTTTCTGTGACTTGTTTTTACTTGCCCTTTGTTCCATTTTAATGTTTGCTGATGTGTAATCAATAAATGTCAAGCTATATTTTGCCAGCCTAGAGGTAGGGACTGACTGGGAGTGTGCTAGGTACAAAGTAAACTAAAAGTTACGCACAATAATTAGAAATCATGTACAGGTTTACTTGAAGGAACTGAAATTTAATTTTCTATTCAGAAGATATCCATCACATAATGATAATTACTATTTTAAAACATTTTCCTTCTAACAGAGTGCATGCTTTTGAAAGAACAATTTTTCATTGTTTGAAGAAATACTGTATTTAGTGGCACATTTTCCAAATATACAGATAATACAGCATATGCGAGATCCCCAAATTTCCCTTTCGTAAAGGTCTTGTGATCTGGATTCATCACAAGATTTATCTGCAAAACATTCTACAACAACAACAACAACAACAACAACAACAACAACAACAACAACATTTAAATGCAGTGAATTCAGAAGCCTCCAGTAGGTCATTAATTATTATTTATACAATATGCTTGCTAGCCAAGCACTTCATTGGTAAGGTACATCATAAATGATTAGTGATAAATCTCAGTGAATATTTCACGACTCTCTCTGGAAATTAAAGTTTAAATGACATATCCCATGTATAGGCCATAAAAACAGAATCCAAAGACTAAGTAATATGAAATTGCATGATGTCATTCAAAATTCCCAGTAGATTCAATAAGGCCTGGAGTTTAGAACACCTTTCATAAACAGACATGGATCTCCATTCTTATTATTATTCTCTGGCTCTCTAACTACGAGCGCTACTAATCCATTTCTGAGGATCAGTTTTGTCAGTTCCAAGTAAAAAGCAATAAGCTCTGTGAGTTTTCTAAACAATCACAGTAAATCATCTCAATTCCACTAAGTTAGCCTATGTTTTCTAGACTCTGGCAAAAGAGCTAAACTACAGTGTCACTTGGGAGTGATTGGCAGTATATTGTTAATTTGACTTTACAGCTGCACACAGTTAGAAAGTTGCCAGGCCTAATTCAAGAACTCTAGATGACATATTATGAATTCTATCATCCCATTAAACTAAATGAATCTCCAAACTTTATCTGGAGCTTGTTTTTGTTTGCTTGTTACAAATCAATCACAAAAGCAGCCTGTCCAGGAGTCTACCTACAGGAATGTGTACTTCGATTAGTATACAGTACAAGGGACTTGATCAGGCTCAGATATAAATAGACTAGAATTCGTGGTGATTGTCCTTGGGTATATTAAACTCCTAAATGGACATATTCCTTTGTAATTTTACATAAACAAGATAACTGAGCATATCTGTTCAGGCTCACGCAAAAATAGTAATAGCAATAGCATTTAGATTTATATACTACCATAGTGCTTTTACAGCTCTCTCTAAGCAGTTTACAGAGTCAGCATATTGCCCCCAACAATCTGGCTCCCGGTTTTACCTGCCACAGAAGGATGGAAGGGAGTCAACCTTGAGGTGGTGAGATATGAACTGCTGAACTGCAGCTAGCAGGCAGCTGAAGTAGCCTGCAGTACTGCACTCAAACCACTGTGCCACCTTGGCTCCATAATGGTCCTGATAACTTGAGTGAAAGGCCAAGCAGCTAACAGGAATTTACAAAGTGGCAATCAGGTTCAGCAGAAAGTCACTTTAAGAATCAAAGTGGCTCTCACTACAAGAGTTCCAGGTTTTGAGTTTGGTCATTAATTTCTGGATTTTTTGCCATTCTGTTAGAGTCTCATGGTTCTTTACTTGAGACACATGACTCCCGAATCAATAAAACAAAACAGAGCACATCAGTTTTTTTAAAATTCCAGGAATGTGTCAAAATGATAATGATCTATTTTTTTTTCATTTTTTTTTTCATTTTAATTTTATTTGTATGCCGCCCTTTTCCCTGAAAGGGACTCAGGGCGGCTCACAACTCAAAGGGGGGGGGGAACAAACAAAGTTACAAAAAACATAAAAACCATACATAGTTAAAAAAAAACACAACAATCACACCATTCGAGTGGGGCAGCGAGTCTTTAGCCCCAGGCCTGTTGGAACAGCCAGGTTTTAAGGGCTATGCGGAAGGCCTGGAGGGTGGTGAGGGTACGAATCTCCACGGGGATCACTATCACTATTGTTGTATGTACACTGAGAGCTTATGCATTGGAGACAAATTCCTTATGTGTCTAATCACACTTGGCCAATAAAGAATTCTAATTCTAATAAATTGTTTGTAATGGATTATGCTACTACAAAGAAACAAAAACCTAGTCCAATTAGTATGGGATGTATACACTTGAGCAAAAGATTCTAGAGTCAAGGATAAAGTTCTAGCCTAGACTGAATATATAATAAATCATTTCTGCACCAAGAAAATTGCATTGTTGCATTCATATAAATAATTAGGAGATCAGCTCGACTTGAGGGTGACTTTACTTCACTGCATCAAAGCATAATCATTAATGAGACATAGAAACATTCTTTTTCCCTTTCCCTCCATCTTACAGAGAATCCTGAGAAATGGGAAAAAGAATACATTGCAGTTCTCATAAACCAGGTCCCTAATCTTTATAGTTTTGTTTCAGGGAGCTAGTGACACACACTGATAAAGGTAATGCATGGTTATGTATCTTGGAAGCACCAGAGAGAAATACTACACAATGATTTCCCCTTACTTTTTCATGCATTACTACAACCTAGTGTGAGCACAAGAAATGTCTTTTGAAATCAGGTCGGGCCAAATATTGTTTTCGTTTTAACCTTGAAAGGGCCTACAAGTGTATAGATCTGTGTTCTGACCCCCCCTCTGTCCGGTGATTAATGCCGCCACAGGCTTACTGTTAGCCACGCTTTATTCACAGCAATTACAATCCTGTTGGCTGAAAGCCCACACACAACTCACAGGCAAGATGGCAGCAACCCAGACTCCCACAGACAAGAGATACAATACAAACAAGAGCTTCTCCAGCTTGTTATGAACGGTTGTGTCCTGCAAAAGAACTCCTCCCAAAGTCTCTTCTTATATACTCTCTTGGGAGGAGCCAAGCCACAACCACCTGGGCTTGATTATCTCTTATAAGTCTGTCTCTGCAACTGCTGCCTCAGTTTCTCTGTCCTTTGTTGCCTGACGTTAGGGACAAACTCCCTTTGATCTTCCCCACTGCTCCATTGCCTGACATCAGGGACAAACTCCCTTTGATCTTCCCCACTGCTCCCTGCCTCAGGGGCCTCCTGGTGGCCAACCAGCCTCTCTGGTACCTGCTCTGAGTCCAAACCATGCCCAGGGTCCTCCACATCTTCCATAGCAGACTCATAGGATTCCTCGCCATCGGAGTCCATCGACAGCTCCAACGGCTCCTGCTGGGCGACAACAGATCTGTAATGTCAGGCGATAAATGATCTAACAATGGCAATGGTATCATTGCAGATTTTCAATCAGAAGCAATTGTATTCATTTACGCAGGCAGCAAATATGAAAGTTTACCCCGACACAAACATATATATATACACACACACACACACACACACACACACACACACACACACACACATCTATTCCTAACTAATCCTGATGCTGTTCTAGAATGCTCTTGCCACAGTACCATGTATTGCATGCTCAGCTGGCATTACAAGGACATCTTTAAATAGGTTGCCCTGAGTTCTCACTTCTTTGTGGAAAAAATTGCATTACACAGTATTAAATCAATGCTAATATTTCCTTTAATAATTGATTGTACAACTAGTTCTCCAAAAGCAGAAAAGCATCTCTGATCCATAACACTGCTCTAAATCTAATTTCCTGCTAATAGATTATTCAGGATTCTGGTTTGTGTCTCTTAAAATTAATTCACAAGATAAATCAATGATTTTTCTTTTTACAAGAAAAATGAATGATTGAACTATCTGTAGTTTTGTTAGCAGACATAATTTTTAAATGCACATTTGTTTTCTTCCAGGCTCTTCAGATGAGAATCTGCCATATAAACTTATGCTAGCCATTTTCCTATCCAACAAAATTCTATCCAACAAAATTCTATCCAACAAAATTCTATCCAACAAAAGTGTGTATAGTCAAGGCTATGGTTTTCCCAGTTGCAATGTATGGATGTGAAAGTTGGACCATGAGAAAGGCTGAGCACCAAAGAATTAAGGCCTTTGAACTATAATGCTGGAGAAGACTCCTGTGAGTCCCTTGGACTGCAAGGCTATCAAACCGGTCAGTCCTAGAGGAGATCAACCCTGACTGCTCTTTGGAAGGCCAGATCCTGAAGATAAAACTCAAATACTTTGGCCACCTAATGAGAAGGAAGGACTCACTGGAGAAGAGCCTAATGCTGGGAAAGATTGAGGGCAAAAGAAGAATGGGATGACAGAGAATGTGGCTGGATGGAATCACCGAAGCAGTAGGCGTGAGCTTAAATGGACTCCAGAGGATGGTAGAGGATAGGAAGGCCTGGAGGAACATTGTCCATGGGGTCGTGATGGGTCGGATACGACCTTGCAACTAATAACAACAACATATTTCTGGTCATTGTTTGGAGATTCATTTCTACACATACATTATATACTGTTCCAAAATAATCAGCCATCACTTTTTTAGCACTGATACTAAACCCCACAAAATTCTGTTGGTTTTTATTGCATGATAGCAATCAGAGAGATGTATACCAGTTTTGAACTGAACCAGGGTGAAATTTTCCTAGCTTCTTTGCAAAACTATTTAGTAATTAGATAAACTATGCAGAATACACTTGGATGTTTTAACAAGACTGACTATTAGCCCATTCTGGCAGTCATATAATATAATTTCTGATCAGATTTTGTCTTGAACTATAAAGGTTCTTACAATTTGGCTTTACAACATGCTACTGGAGATGCAGCTATTTTTAGTATGGGGAATGGTGATGTAATTATGGGCTATATTTTCAGTGGCTTGGCGAATAGAGTATGTAGGTGAACAGCAGTAGCTATGTTTAAAAAGAATTGACAAAATTGTTGGTAAATAGGAAAATATTCAAAGAACCTAATAATCCAAAATATATCTAGCTTGGACTCATCATTCAGATTTACTAGGAGGGGAAGACAGAAGCCAAAGGAGTAGTAAGATCATATTTTAATATAGCTGAGAATTTCAAATTCAGGAAAAATGCAAAAAACTTGCATCAGAGACAGTGAATTCTTTAATATCTTTTTTGCAAAACTAGTCAGACTCTCATAGTAAACCCAGTTTGAATAATATCACAGATGTCTTGATTAAATTATATCTCTGTGTTTACCATCTGACATGGTTAAACAAAGGCTATCAAAAGAAATTAAGCAGATTTTACATGGCCTGTAAATATATTTTATTATAAAATTCACTGAGTGACTATTATTTTTTGTAATTAATTTCTGTTACAATTTGACCTATGATTTGTTCAGAGACACAGACAATTCAGATTCAATTGCTGACATTAATGAAAGTGGATTATTATTCTTTGTGATACATTGTATGAATGCCTTGAATTCACCCAGTATGTCTCATGTGAAATATTATTTATTCATTTTTTCAGAAATGTTAATGATTATCCATATGGTCTGACACATAGAGGCCCTAAAGCATAACTTTTTAATAAACTTTATTCATTGGCTCTGTCCACTTGCTCTTCTTGTAAAACAACAATGCAATATTTTTATGATACAGGCTTCATAATCTGGGCCATGCCAGCATCTTGAGAAATATTATTTCTAACTGGGACATAACACAGATTATTAGACAAATAATCAACTAATGAAGACAACTAATGAAAACACTGTTTTCTTAACATCTACTTTTACTTACTATTAGACGTTTTAAAGAATCTGCAATAACAATGCTTTGTAAGTCCTGTGCATTCTGATCAATGATGTTATATAGCCCAGGATTTTTTTTTCTACCTCTGCCATCCCATTTGGAGGTTCTGGGGTCAACTTTATATCAAATAAATCATATTATTTAAACCATTGAACTACACTGTGACTTGTAGCTAACCTGCGTAGAACTCACTGAATGCACAGAATTACTTTAGGTAGATCAAAATATAAAGTTCTAACATGCTTGCATCTACCACTGTTCATCTTATAATTGCTTTGTTTCAAATTGTTAAAGGGGACTAACAATTATTATTTCACACTGCATGAAATAGGGTTTTTTTTTCAAGCACAATGCTGCCTAGAGTTCTGTTAATTATATGATTTACTTAGTTTTGGTTGAATGCACATAGAATTAGGTTCAGCGTTAAGCTAATCACACACCCAAAGGTTGACTGTCACATTTTTCTTGATGGGGTTAGGTTTAAAACATCATATTCATTTAGGGTTATGTCCTTGTGAGTGTTGCATCATGTAAAGGGAAAAGGGTTATGAAGGTTATATCCAGGAAGGTTATGCACCTCATATCTTTGGGAGAAGGGTTATGCATGTCATATGCAGGGGGAGATGAATTAGGCACATCATTTCTGGTGTTACCTGATGATGTCACTGATTAAACTGATGAAAGAAATGTCCTTCTGGGTTCGGCTCCAACTGGGGAAAAAGACACTGGAGACATGGAGGCTGCTTGGAAAGATGGTTTATTGATGGACAGGACCACATGGCTTGGGTTACTGAACAGAAAAGGTGATTACATGCTTCAATGTTGGTGGAGAAGAAAAGAAGGGCCGGCTGAGATACTGAGTCCCTGGTTTTATGCCCTCTCTGGCCTTTGATCTTGAGCTTGTGTTCTGATTGGTTGTCAGACTCCCATGGAGCCATGCAGGGGCAACTCTCTAGGCTGTGTTTTGATTCCAGGTTTGATTGAGTTCTCAGATGCCATGTGGTGAGTTGGGTAAAGGGCCAATATTATCATGCCTTAATCCCATCCCCTGGAACTGAAGGGGAGAACTCTTTATTATGTAAAATGGACTAGCTTGGCCTTCTTAATGGCCCATTGACAAAGTGGGGATGGGCAGGAAGCTACAGGGAGCTATTCTGTCTTTTAAAACATGTTTCTTCCTTTTCACATCCAGAGAAATATTCTGCCTTTTCAATATTTCTTAGGATATTTCATTTTTCTGGGAAAGGGCTGGGTGATAACTTCCTACAAAACAAACTAATAAGGTGCCATTTAAAAGTACCGTCCTCTCTAACTCTAGAGTTTAAAGCAGCTCTGATTGCAATAAAAGAGAAGCCTAGAGAAAACCCTTCAACAGAAGTGAAAAATTGCTTTTGCAGCACCTTTAAGTTTCAAAAATCTTTAGAGCATGGTAAGTAGTTGTAAACAGGGCAAAAGAGGCCTCCATCTGATCTAGCAAGAAATGCCCAGTTACCAAGGTTACCTGACATCTCAAGGACACATAAAACTCCTAGCACATTCTTATTCTAATAGTTCCTACCCTTAGATGAAGTTAGATGAACAAACCTTGCTGTACTATCATTAAAAACACAGAGGTCTCACCAAATTTCTTATCTTTGCCTTTGTTGCTAAGTAACTGCTATGCAGTTGTTTCTAAAGTGTACCCTGTATGTATTCAAATTTAAAATATTTGTAATTTATAAATATTCCTGAAACATTTTCTCTGGACTCTTGGACCCTAATGTTTAGGGTTATGGTGATTCACTACGCTGGTAAATAAAGCAAAACTGCCATTTTGATCCCTTCCCGTTGTTTAGATAAAATTGTTGAATGCCACAACATTCAGCTAGTAAAAAAAAAACCTTGCTGTGTATTTATTAAACATCTGCAAACATCAGACAGGTTAAATGGCAGAAATGGAATAAAAAGCAGTTAAAAGCAGAGCAAGAGAAGCATAACAACAGACAAGAATAAACTCATCTCATTCAACACTACCCCATTCAAATGACACAGAACGTTCAGAGCTAGTGAAAACAAGATTGAGGGAAATTAGCCTGGATAGTCCTGAAGGAAGTGTCTTTGGTTCTTCAAGCTTTATTCTTTTTATGTTTATAGCAGCAGAAGAATTATAGTTAGCAGGTCTCCAGGTGATCCTTCCTGTACTCTTTTTCTACCAGAGGTGGTATTCTACTGGTTTGGACCAGTTTACCCAAACTGGTAATGGAAATCGTGGGAGGCCCCGCCCACCTGCCCCGGCTCTAAGGCATCGCATTTAGGCCCTTTTTTTGCCAAAAGTGCATGCACAGAAGGCATTCACTCACATTTGCGAATCAATAGGGAAGGGAAGTGAATACCACCCCTGCTCTCTACCACTAAAGGAGCACTTTGGTGAATGGGCATGATGTGTCCAGCAAAATAGATATGTGATCACACTAAGTACAGCAGTTTTATTTCTTGAAAATAAAACACATCTCATTGTTAGATTTACAACCTGCCTTTACTTTGAGGTACACGAAGATATGTACATTCTCCCCACCCCATGATAAACCTGTGAGATAGGCTGGATTAAGAGAAGGCAATGAGTCCAATGTAATTCAGTGGTTTTTGGCAGAGAATAGGCTTGATTCTGGGTCTCTGTGATCCTAATCCAAGACCGAAATTTTACATTCGACTGATCTTCTCTAAGAAGTGTAAATTAGCAGTGTAATCCATAATTCCAGTTGCTATGCATTTTTCAGACAAATAAAATACTAACTGTCCATGTTGCAGTATGGATCTTGCCTGGATCCACTGTTAAAATATTCAGATTCAGTGGCTCTATGGTGGAACTTTTAAAAAAATTCCTAGTTCTCACCATTCAAAGTTAGTGAAATCACCAAACATGCTTATGTACTTATATACTAAAAATAGTTCTGCATGAAATAAAATTGGCTTGAGTATGTCCTTCATAAATATACATCTTCTGGAATACTTCTGCACAACAGGAGAATAGGAGACAGACACTTTTTATTGGAAAATGGATATTCATCAGCTCCCTTCCATGCCTTTAGAGTATTTGCATAAATTATTTGGTAATTAGTAGCTTTAATTGCTTTTTGATACTAAAATTATACTGGCTGCCCTGCTATGTGTTCTCAGTTAGCACCATTATCATTAATGTTATTGGAGTTTATATCAAAGTTATGTTTATCATCTGGCTCCTCTTTCATTAAATAAGGTCAACTGATACACAAACCAATAAGTTGGTTCTGTGTTCTTACTCCATGACAATTTCATCAACAAGGAAGGCCATCATTTGTACAGATTTCATGCAGACCTTTGCCTATCTATGCTGTGCTATTTCCCAGATTTAGCATAGTTTGCAGTGTGTTAAAACCAAAAGTTCATTCTCCTTTCAAAAGGAAATAATGCAGCTTACATGACATGGGCTTTCCAAGATGTGAATTTTACAAACATACCTGTAACAATGATCACTAAATTCTAAACAGATTACAGTGCCAAAATATTCAATTGGCTAATAGTATAAAAAACAGTATATTAATGGTGTTCATGTAACTGGGGTTAGAAATTAGGATTTTCCAACCTAGAAGGCTTATATTGTAGAAGTTGGCAGTTTTCAATGTTCTTGTAAAATGACAAAAAAAAGTGGGTAGTAACTTGGTCTCAGTGGGCAGATTGTTCCCCAGTGAAGGGGATAGTCCTCGGGACCAGATCAAAACATGAATACAATTAAATGCAATTTTTATTGTCAAAAATTCCAAACTGAACCTTTCATCTTCTTCAGTGGTGGGATTCAATTTTTTTTACTACCGGTTCTGTGGGTGTGGCTTAGTGGGCATGGCATAGCTTGGTAGGGGTGGCTTGGTGGGCATGGCAGGGGAAGGATACTGCAAAATCCCCATTTCCTCCTGATCAGCTGGGACTCAAGAAGCAGAGAATAGATGGGTGGGGGATAGCCAGAGATGGTATTTACTGTTTCTCTGAACTACTAAAAATTTCTGCTACTCGTTCTCCAGAACTGGTCAGAACCTGATGAATACCACCTCTGATCTTCTTCCTCTTCCTCCTCTTTATTCACATTTGACTACCTTCTTTACTCCAAGCTACATTACTGAGACATTTCAATGAGGAACATTTTCCCCCATGTTGCTTCAAACAACTATTGCTGCAAAGAACAAATAAGCCATAGACAATGTGATTAAACAGATTAGTATGGTAAGAAGGAACATATCCTATATTGGGAATCTGCAAAGTCATTTTTTGAAATGAGAATGGACGGGGAAAAAAGCTCTTTATTGAATGATGGTAACCTGAGTTAAAGATGCTTTCAACGTAATTAGCTGAGGCCTTTTTCCTGATAATGATTCCAATCTTCAGATTTAATTAGAACATAATTGCCATTTTAAATTATCTTTGTTTGCTGTTTCAGCATACTTCCAATCCCTTGTTGAATTCCTATATCATGTCCCCTACAAAATTATAAAATGATTGTTGAAGTATATGTCAGTGTGATCCTAGTATTTTGTGTTATATTAAATATTTAAATTTTGGGAATGCTTCCTTGCTGTGCTTTTTCCTCAAGGTGGATATATCAGTGTAAAATCATTTGCAGTTTTGTTGATAGGATCAGGCGAGCCATTTCAATAGAATTTTGAGCATTTCGGATTATTCACATTCAAGCATTCTGTGATCTCCCTAAGCAACAATTTACACTAAAGATAACCCGGAGACCATTTTTTTTAAAAAAAACAAACTTGTAATATTGAAGGCTGAGTTGGAGTTAGCTTAGTTGCCTGTTGGTAGTTGTTTGGTTCATTTGTATTTTAAATATCTTAAGTATTGGTTATCATTCAGATAATAAACATGTTGTATTTTAAGTATCTGTTATTTGGACTCTTTGGTTGATGTTGATAATGATTACATTGGCAATAGGTGTTTATTCGTATTGTGGAACACTGAAAGGTGAATTTTATATTTTTGTACTCTGAGTAAATAATCTACAATAATAAACTCTTCTCCATAGCATGATTGAAGCCTAATACTACTTTGCTAAAGAGATTTGTAGACTGGATAGAAAAGCAATGGCAATTTATTTTAAATTTAAGCTTCTTCTCTGGTAACATTGTACAGCAAACTAGAGCATACAAAACTTTTGCCAGACCAATTCTTGAATACAGCTTGTCTGCCTGGAATCCACACTGTTGTGTATTGAAGAAAGTCCTCGCTGTTACGAATGACAGCTCGGAAGCAGCCAGGTGCGTCTTAGCCAATCAGACGTGCCTGTCAGTTGCCGAGCTGTCATCAGCGCGAGCTGTAACACGAGCCAGGTGATTGCAGTATAAAAGGCAAGCCGTTTAAACAGTTAACTGTCTTGTTAAAGCAACAACCTTGTTGATTGCTCTATTGTTTCAGCTGTTCCTGCAGCCGCCCAGCCGGCTTCATTTAATACATTGTTGCGAGTTTTGTTACACTACTTCAGCTACTGAATAAAAGGTTACAGTGTTTTAAAGGACCTGCCTGGTTTTTTCAGTTATAATACTGGCGACGAAGACTGGGGACCTGTAACCTGAAGAAAATCAACTGCAATTTTCTTCTCTCAGTTGTTTAGAGTTCTCTCCGTCTGGCTGGTATGCCTACTTTTGCACCTTTTGGAGTCGGAGGTGAGACTTGGGAAGCATTCCTGGAAAGGTTTGAGTGCTTCCTGATCGCAAATAACCGCCAGGGTTATTCTCAAGCGCGAAAGTGCGGATTTTTCTTACAGCTTGCGGTCCGGAAATGTTTGCAACTGCAAGGTCTTTTGCCGCCCCAAGAGCGGTTTATGACCTCTCGTGGCAAGAGCTCACAGATGGGCTTCAGGCTTACTATGCCCCTACCCCCTCCCAAATAGCAAGACGTTTTGCTTACCGCAGGCGCGTCCAAAAGCCTGCAGAGAATGTCAATCAGTTTTTGCAAGCTTTAAGAGTTGCTGCAGCACAGTGCGATTTCCCTGACTTAGAGGCTAATCTTGCAGAACAATTTGTCTGTGGATTAAAAGACATTTTCCTCAGACGCCGGCTTTTGGGCAAGCCTAAAGTCACGTTAGTTTATGCCATAGATGAGGCTCGTGCTGCGGAGTTGGCAGATTCATCATCCAGCGAGATAGAACGTTACTCGCGCAGATGACAGTTGCTGGCAGTTTACCAACGGGTCAAGCCTCAACTGCCTTGGTTCCTCCTCCACTACAACAGCCAACGTACATCACCAATTTAATTGATGAGCTTGCCCCTCTTCCAGACTATTTACTTAATTTACAGGTGGACAGGATTGGGGCACAGCCCCGCAGACAGCAACCGCGTCAGCAGCAGTCTATCAGCCGTCCACTTTCTAATTCAAATGCCTGTTTTAGCTGCGGTGGTCCGCATGCCAGGGCTTCCTGCCCCTTTAAGGCTGCAGAGTGCCGCCGTTGCGGAAAAAAAGGACATTTGGCCAAAGTTTGTAGAGCTGCTCAGCCTGCTACAGCTGCATCGTCTGCTCCTCCACCTCCTTATGGGGCAGCTGCTTCAAACAGAAGTCCTCAGCCCGCGCGTCTGCTCAGCGACAGGATAATTGCTTCAACGTCAAGCAAGCTGGCCTGCCACTTCCTGATGTCTCCATCAATTCTTCCTCAGAGGGTACGAACAAGATAATTGTCACTCCATTGATCGAAGGTCAACCTTGCAACATGGAAGTAGACTCTGGAGCTTCCAAATCCTTGTTATCGTGGGACAAATTTTCTCTTTTGTGCCCCCATGTTAAACGCTGTCACCTTTCTCCTCCTGACTCTATCTTAAAGGACTATCAGGGGTCTAGCATTTCTTGTTGGTTCCTATAATGTCAGAGTTTCTTATGGGCAGCATTGTACAACTTTGCCTGTTTTAATTGTGCTTAAGCCCTTGCCATCCATTCTAGGTTTGGATTGGTTCAGCCCACTGGGTCTCTCAATACATGGAATTCATTCCATGACAGACACTTCTGCTGATGTGGCATTAGTTTTGTCAGATTACGCTGACATTTTTGATGGCCAGCTGGGCCGGTACAAGGGTAACCCTATCTCTCTCAACTTGGATCCCCAGGTTGCTCCCATCAGACTGAAGGCCCGCAGGGTGCCTTTTGCTTTAAGGCCCAAGGTTGAAGCCGAGCTCGACAAGCTCGTGGCACAGGGCATACTGGAGCCAGTCGACCATTCACCGTGGGAGACCCCAATTGTCATTCCAGTGAAGCCCGACGGCTCCATTAGGGTCTGTGCCGACTACAAATCCACCATCAACCTCGCCTTGCAAGCAAACCCATATCCAGTCCCTGTTGTACAACATCTGCTCCATTCCCTGGGGCAGGGTTGTATTTTTGCCAAACTGGATATGGCGCAAGCCTACCAGCAGCTTCCTGTGGATGACGATGCGGCGGCTGCCCAAACCATCGTCACCCACGGGGGGCTTTCCGTTGTCGCGCCTACAATTTGGCATATCCGTTGCCCGGGGATTTTCCAGAGTCTCATGGAGCGGTTGCTCCATGGGCTTCCAGGAGTGGTACCATATTTTGATGACGTCTGATTGCTGCAAACAGCCGATCAGACCTCATCAAAGTTCTAAGGAAAGTCCTCGACCGTTTCAGGGGCGCGGGACTTAAATTGAAACGCAGCAAGTGTTCTTTGCTGTTCCCCAAGTGGAATTTCTGGGCTTCACAATTGACGCCCAGGGAATTCACCCTACCCCTTCAAAATTGGCAGCTATCAGGGACGCACCTGCTCCAACTTCCAAGGCGCAGTTACAATCGTTCCTGGGGCTTTTAAATTTTTATGCACCTTTCATTCCACACAAGGCATCACTGGCCGAGCCCCTGCATCGGTTGCTGGACCGATCAGCGCCTTGGCAATGGGGCAGCCGCGAAGCACAAGCGTTCGCAGCTGTCAAATCCCTGCTGACGTCAGATGCAGTCTTAGTCCAATACAGTGACAAGATGCCTCTGACTCTAGCATGTGATGCCTCGCCCGTGGGTTTGGGAGCCGTTCTGAGCCATGTCCTGCCCAATGGTTCAGAAGCTCCCATAGCTTTTTACTCCCGGACACTGACATCAGCAGAAAGGAATTACAGCCAAATTGACAAGGAGGCTCTAGCTGCAGTGTCAGGAATTAAAAAATTCCACGATTACTTATACGGGCGGCATTTCACCTTGTTTACAGACCATAAGCCACTCCTTGGGCTTTTGGCAGGTGATAAGCCGACCCTCCTATTCTATCCCCAAGAATGACACGATGGACGGAATTCTTAGCGGCGTACTCCTACGCCTTACGATACCGTCCAGGCAAGCAGATAGGGCATGCAGATGCCCTGAGTCGCTGCCCACTTCCATTGAAGGAAGTTAAACCAGTTCCTTGCCTTTCAGTTTTGGCAATTGCAGAGCTAGAATTGCCTTTGTCTGCTACAGACATAGCAGCCCACTCTCGGTCTGACCCTACTTTGGCAAAACTTCTTACTTGGGTCCTGAGAGGTTGGCCTTCTGGTACATTACCACCTCAATTCAAACATTTTAAAAACAGACAAGCAGAGCTTTCAATTCATTCCGGCTGCCTGTTGTGGGGCGACCGTGTGGTTATCCCAACGGTCCTGCAACAACAGATTTTGCAACGCCTTCATGAAAGTCATCCTGGGGTCAGTAGAATGAAAGCTCTTGCTCGCAGTTTTGTTTGGTGGCCAGGGTTAGATGCCAACATTGAAGCCTGGGTTGCCAAATGTGAGACATGCCAACAGTCTCGGCCTTTCTCCTTCCTCTCCTCCCGGGAATGGGAGATGCCTCGAGGGCCTTGGTCTAGGTTACATATTGATTTCGCTGGTCCATTCCATGGGCAGGTTTTCCTTATAGTTGTGGATGCGTACTCTCGATGGGTGGAAGTATTGCTAATGCACTCCACCACATCTGACAGCACGGTGCGAGCTTTGCGACGGTTGTTCGCAACCCATGGGTTGCCAGACACAGTGGTGTCTGACAACGGCCCGCAATTTACAGCCACAACTTTTCAAACTTTCCTGGCTGAACTAGGGATACGACATGCGCTGGTTGCCCCTTACCACCCGGCAAGCAATGGCCGAGCGGAAAGGGCGGTTAGATCGGCCAAGGAGGCTTTGGGCCGGCTAAACCGTGGTGACTGGCAGGCTAGGGTGGATGCTTACTTATTGGCACAGCATTCCACACCTTGCCCTCTGACACAGAAGAGCCCGCGGAGATGTTGATGGGCAGGCGCCTGCGGACCACCCTGGATAGATTGCATCCCGTCTATTCAGGAATTCAGTCTGGCAACCTGGGGCCTCCAACCCCATCCCGTTCTTTCCAACTGGGGGATCTAGTTTGGGCTAGAAATTATGGAGGGGACTTGAGATGGGTTCCAGCAGTTATATCACAAATAACAGGACCCGTTTCCTATAGGGTTGACTTATCCGATGGATCCTCATGGCGAAGACACCTGGATCAATTGAGGAAACGGAAGACAGCAGCCGTAGCTTCTCAATCGGATGTTCAAGGGTTTCAACTGCAAGTTCAACAAAATCTAGCCGGTGTAAATGCTCCTCCCATTCCAAGGGTTCCAGATCCTTATATATAGCCCAAACCCCTCAGAGGCAGACTACCAGCCTCATGCCCCTCCAGCATCATCTGCCACCATGTCTCATCCACACACTTCACCTTTTAGTTATGCAATTCCTCCACAATTACCACAAGGACATCGTTGCCAGGATCCGCCTGCAATAGAATTAAGGCGGTCTGAGCGAATCCATCGTTCCCCTGCTTATTTAAAAGACTACGCGTGCTTGCGCACAGCTGGGGGGAAGAAGTGTGTGGATTGAAGAAAGTCCTCGCTGTTACGAATGACAGCTCGGAAGCAGCCAGGTGCGTCTTAGCCAATCAGACGTGCCTGTCAGTTGCCGAGCTGTCATCAGCGCGAGCTGTAACACGAGCCAGGTGATTGCAGTATAAAGGCAAGCCGTTTAAACAGTTAACTGTCTTGTTAAAGCAACAACCTTGTTGATTGCTCTATTGTTTCAGCTGTTCCTGCAGCCGCCCAGCCGGCTTCATTTAATACATTGTTGCGAGTTTTGTTACACTACTTCAGCTACTGAATAAAAGGTTACAGTGTTTTAAAGGACCTGCCTGGTTTTTCAGTTATAATACACACTGCATATTGGACATTAACACAATTGAGCGAATCCAGAGGTATTTCACAAGAAGAGTACTCCACTCTTCTGCTCACCATAGAACCCTTATACCACCAGGCTTGAAATTTTGGGCTTGGGCAACCTAGAACTACACTGATTAAGGTCTGACCTAAACATAGTACACAAAATTGTCTGCTACAATGTCCTACTTGTCAATGTCTATTCGTTTCAACCGCAATAATACACGGGCAAACAATAGATACATACTCAAGGTAAACCATTCCAAACTCAATTGCAGAAAATATAACTTCAGCAACAGAGTGGTCAATATGCCTGGAATGCACTACCTGTTGTTACATCCTGAAACCCCCATAACTTTAACATTAAACTGTTTAGTGTGGACCTCAACCCTTTCCTAAGAGGTCCGTAGGGGTGTGCATAAGCGCACCAGCGTACCTATTGCCCCTGTCCTCCTGTCCCCATTTATTCATACCCATTTCCTGTGTTCATGTCCTTGTTTATACTTAAACCTGTTATCTCGTACATGTTTGACGAACTAACTAAATAAATTCCAGAATAAGGAGACATATAGCATAGGCATCTATCTCTTTAACTTGCTGTACCCTCTTCTTCACAGCATACTGAGACATTTTTTAAATATATTTCTTTTGCATAGGAAAACTTTAAATAGGTGGGATAATGCAAAGAAGCTGAGGGCATCCTAGAAACAATGACAGAAGAATAATCTTGGTGAAAGTTTGCAATCAGAAGGTTGTGCTATTAGAAGCAATTAAGCACAGAATTAAAAATTCCCAGTAATTGATATATTTAATGAAAGTCATGAGGATTGTAAACAGGAAGGTTTTTTTTAAATAATGTTATTTATGGTCAGGTAAGGGCAATCTTAGGTCTTAGTGGTGAGAAAGATCCAGTGTTGAGGACTTGTTGGAATAATATTGGACAAGCAGTGAGGGATATTCAAGAGTAGAGGATCAAGAATGAAGAAAATGTGTTTTTTCTAAAAACCCAAGAGGGTCAAGAGTATATTCTCAAATTAAATGAGAAGTGACTTTTTTCTTAAAGCTATAGTAGCATAAAAGTAGCAAAATGAACGGAGAAATGATACAAGAATATAATTTCTATAACAAGTTCTATCTCACATTGAAATCATCAGCATCCATTGTTAATGTATAAGACACTTAGGGAAATAGATGGATTTTTTTCATCCACCAGAGACAAAGCAAGAAGGTTGAGTGGGTATAGGATTAAAGAATTTTGTATCTCTAAGCAGGAGTTTCAATACATTGATGATGTGTCCTTGTGTTGCAGAACAAAATGTTTCTGCTTTTTAAATACTTAATTCCACAAAAAAGAGTGTTTGTGTTGTGCACCTGTATCATTTTGAATCACTGGACTATAAGAATGTTTTCTCCTTATTTGTGGACAGTGGCATTTATGGCCTATGGTTTTTGCTCAGCTTCTTATGGAATTTGTTTTCTTGCTGTTCATGGCACAAGCATCATCTGTGCAGATCAGAGGTTCTCAAATTCTTCAACTCATTGATCCCTTCATGATGCTTCAGATTGTTCACAACTCCCAAACATTAATTATATGACAATAATTTAATAAATAAACTACTACTACTACTACTATAATAATAATAATAATAATAACTCCGCCGTTGCCGGTCCCAAGCCCGGATGAGAAAGGAGGAAGGTTGGGATCAGGTTGGCATCTGGTCCCGTAAAAAAACCCCCGCCAACCCATACAATATGGTGGAAAAAACGAATAAGAATTCCATACCGCATCGGTCGTCGCGCGGGTTAACAAGGGCCGCGGCGGATGTTGGGGTCCCTGGACATCCGTCGACAAGTGGGCTACAAGTGGACCAGCCAACAAAACGACAAAAATATAGTGCAGATGAAAACCGTGCCATAATGGCCTGTTACTACAACTCAGAGCCAGAAAAAAGAGGATATTTAAAGCGAATGTATGAATTATGGAAACAACAATATCCAGATTCAAATGTTAGTGAACAACGACTAGCAGATCAAAGGCGATTTATTATACGGAATAAAGTGTTTAGTGAAGTTGAACATGAGGAAATTCAGGCAAATTGCAAAACCCAAAAAACAATATCACAAGCGGAAATAACTGAATCAAGACACAACTAAAGACACTATAGTAGGACTCCCAGAAGAAGCTCTCAGGAGGAAATAACATCACCACCACTAGAACCAGTTATCACTGAACCAACTGATGAACTAACTCAAAAACAAAAAGAATTGAAAGATAAGATCATGGAGCATTTTCTGCTTAATGAGGAAAGGCAACGTTTACCATCACTAAAAACTGTGCCTAAGAAAATTTGGCCCCTATCATGAAAATGGTTAATGCAGTGTTTTCAACAATGAACCGGGATCCATCTTGGAAACAAACCAGTTAATGTACAGCGCAGCTGTAATAGTCACTAATGAACTAGCATTAAAATAAAATACCTAGTCACACAACAGAAAAAGCATCAAAGCCAAAGTGGAAAATCCGTCTAGAACAAAAATCAAAAAATTAAGGGCAGATGCTAACTTAAAGAACATGCATGAGCAACGGCTTAAAAACAACAAAATCATAGATCGCTAATCAGAAGATATAGATTGGATACAAGAAACATCAATGAAGCTGTAGAGATTGTAAAACAGCAGATAACAGCAATAGCTAGAAAAATTGAAAGATATGAGGCACAAATCATCCAATATAAACAAAATCAGCAATTTCGATCAGACCAACGGCGTTTTATCAAAGTCTTAATGAGTGGTGACACCAAAAGTGAAAAACCAGAAAAGCAGGCCACAGTTGAATTCTGGAAAGAACTGTGGGAAAATGCAAAGGACTACAACAAGGAAGCAAAGTGGATACATGACTTTGAGAAAAGCATTGGCAACAAAGAAATGCAAGTATTAGAAATAACAACTGAGATGTCAAAAATCGAGTAAAAAGTAAAGAATTGGACATCACCTGGAAATGACCATTGCATGGTTTCTGGCTCAAATATCTGACCAGTTTACATGCAACATTCAGGCAACTGAATGAAATTTTACAAAATGGTCAAATTGATGAATGGTTGACAGTTGGAAAAACATACTTGATTCAGAAGATAACTAAAGGAACAATACCTGAAAACTATAGACCAATAACATGCTTGCCAACAACCTTCAAATTACTCACAGGCATTATTGCAGATAACATTATGGATTATTTGGAAACAAACAACATCTTGCCAGTAGAGCAAAAAGGCAATAAAAGAAGGAGCAGGTGCACAAAAGATCAGCTCCTAATTGATAAAATGATATTAGAAAATTGTAAGAACAGAAAAACGAACTTGAATATGATCTGGATTGATTACAAAAAGGCATTTGACTCACTGCCACATAGTTGGATCATAAAATGCTTAGAAACAACTGGCATTAGCAAAAATATTACATCCTTTACTGAAAAGGCGATGAAACAATGGAGAACTGAGTTGGCACTAGGGAATGAGAACTACGGGATGGTTAATATCAAGCGAAGAATTTTTCAGGGTGATTTACTTTCACCTCTTCTCTTTATTATCGCGATGATCTCACTATCAGTAATCTTAAAAAAAATGAAATTAGGTTACCAAACAGCCAAAGAAGCTGAAAAAAAATTCTCATTTATTATAAATGGATGATTTGAAACTCTATGGAAAGTCAGAAATAGAAATCCAATCACTGAGAAATACAGTCCGAGTATTCAGCACTGATATTTCAATGCAGTTTGGCATGGAAAAATGTGCCCCTGTATCCATAAAAAGGGGCAAAATCACTACATGTGAGGGAATTGAAATGCCCAATGGCCAACTAATTAAATGCAATGAAAATGAAGCCTACAAATATTTAGGCATTCTGCAGTTGATAACATCAAGCATGGACAAGTAAAAACTATTGTCAGGGGAGAGTACACCAACAGAGTTAGGAAAATTTTGAAATCTAAATTGAATGGTGGAAATACAATCAAGGCCATAAATACCTGGGCAATACCAGTTATAAGATACACAGCTGGTATAGTTAACTGGACACAAGCTGATTTGGACCTTTTGGACCGAAAAACCAGGAAACTAATGACAATGCACTACAGTTTACATCCACGTGGTGATACTGATAGACTCAACCTGCCTCGAAAATCAGGTGGCAGAGGATTATTACAAGTGAAGCAAACAGTTGAAGAAGAAAAACATGCACTGGCTGATTATTTAAAAGAAAGTCAAGAACATCTATTAATCGAAGTAAAGAACAAAAAACTACTGAAGGCCCAACAGACAAAACAAGAATACAGAAAAGATGTGATAAAATCAAGAATGGAGAGTTGGCAGAACAAAGCACTGAATGGCCAATTTCTGGAAAAAAATAAAAGATAAAGTGGACAGTGAACAAACTTGGTTATGGTTAACAACAGGTACATTAAAGAAAGAAACAGAGTCACTAATCCTGGCTGCGCAAGAACTAGCTATCCGTACAAATGCCATTAAGGCCAAAATCGAAAATCCTCTGATGATGCCAAATGCTGATGAAACTGATCACATACTCAGCTGCTGTAAAAAAATCGCGCAGACTGATTATAAATTGCTGCACAATTCAGTAGCACAAATGATCCATTGGAATTTGTGCAAAAATTATAATATTAAAACAGCAACAAACTGGTGGGAACATCAGCCTGAAAAAGTCACCGAAAATCAGATGGTCAAGATCTTGTGGGATTTTCGCATACAAACAGACAAAATACTGGCACATAATACACCAGACATCACACTGGTTGTGAAAAATAAGGTCACAATCATAGACTTCGCAATACCAGGTGATAGCAGGGTCGCTGAGAAGGAACATGAAAAAAAATAGCAAAATACCAGGACTTAAAAATTGAAATTCAACTACTATGGCACAAATCAGCAGTGGTAATTCCAGTGGTAATTGGCACACTGGGTGCTATTCCAAAAGCACTGGAATTACATTTAAAACAGTTAAAATTGACAAAATCACCATCAGTCAAATGCAAAAAGCTGCACTGCTTGGATCTGCACGCATATTATGAAAATACGTTACAACGTCCTAGGTCCCTGGGTGGGGCCTGACTAGTAACCAATGCCAAATCCGGTGAAACAACTGATACAATTTAATAATAATAATAATAATAATAATAATAACAAAACAACAACAACAACAACAACAACAACAAGCATCATCATTAAATCCTTGAGGCTGAGGTTGACCATCTTGAGGAGCCCTACTGTAGATTAATCACACCTCTAGCCAGAATAGGCAGTATTACTTGACAACATATTATTTGAGAGCAAATATAAAAGCTGTACTTTAATAGCAATAGCAATAGCAGTTAGACTTATATACCGCTTCATAGGGCTTTCAGCCCTCTCTAAGTGGTTTACAGAGTCAGCATATTGCCCCCAACAACAATCTGGGTCCTCATTTTACCCACCTCGGAAGGATGGAAGCTGAGTCAACCCTGAGCCGGTGAGATTTGAACAGCCGAACTGCAGAACTGCAGTCAGCTGAAGTAGCCTGCAGTGCTGCATTTAACCACTCCGCCACCTCGGCTCTTTGATCCAGGTTGACAACTTTTGACTACTTAATGTCTGGATTTGATCTTTTTTCACCCAAATTGTACAAAGATAGTAGGTAGAAGTCATATATAAAGACTACCATTATTTGCTGTTCTTCTATGCTGCTGCTGCTTATTACCTACTGCTATGCTATAATTTATTGTTTGGTCAGTTTAGAATAAAATAGAATTCTTTATTCTTATTGGCTAAGTGTGATTGGACACACAAGGAATTTGTCTTTGGTGCATATGCTCTCAGTATACATAAGGAAAATAAAATATGTTCATGAAGAATAAAAAGATACAACACTTAGTCATAGTCAAGATTACGAATAAGCTATCAAATTGTCCGTGTGCTAATTGTACAGGTATCTGATTTGATTTTGCCTAACTTCACCTGCTGCTTCCCTGTTGGAAGCTTATGATACATTTACAAGTGTGATCAGTGTAAATCAGCTGATTTATACAATGAAAAGATTCTTACTATTGCATAATATTAGCAGAATGGAGAGTTATATATGATGGTCAATGTTTTGCAGACTCTATCGTTATTTCAGACCTGTTCCTAATAAATATTTTAATTATTAATTTGGCAGCCACAGTATGTCTCTAGATAAGTTATATTTAACAAGACAACTTAATAAGATGAATAAGATGAAGTCATAGAGAGTGAATTAAAGGATCTTTTTTAGCTGTGTTGATCTGAATCAATTATTGGCCTAAACCTAAAAAACGTTTATGAATTCAGAAATAATTAGATTTGGTTAGTAATTAGATTTGGTTAGTGACATTAAAAAAAAACCCGACAAACACCATTTCCATGGAAGGAGGTCCATTCCATCTTCTACTTAGCACTTTCTCTTCAAATTTTTACCAGACTGTATAGGATTGAGAATGCAATCGAGAGATGATGTTTATTTCCTATTTGCATTCATACGTTATTGTTTCTGAAGGGAAAATAATTTTGCTTTGTTTTTATTTTAATAGCCCTTGGAAAATGAGGCAAGATTCTGTCACATTTTGATTTATAGAGTGCCTTTTGACTAAGTAATCAAAAAGAACGAGAGATGTGTATCATGGGATAACAAGATTTATGAAACATGAAATCCATATGCCCCTGTTTTGTGGATGGTGTCAGAATGAGAACTCAGGTGAGAAAAGAGACAGAAGGGCTGGAGGTGGGAAATAAAGCTGGGAAATGATTTGCAACAACTCAGGACTGAATACAGATGTATGAATGCACAACTCTTTCACTCGTAATATTTGAGGCTGATGTGAAAGCCTTCTGGGAAAAATGGTAATTACCAGCTGGGATTCTGACATTCAGCTGAGCTCTAGTGACATGCACTAGGGACAGATGTAATGTTCAAAACAATTAAATATTAAAGGGGAATGAAGGACAGCGGAGGAGGAGAAGCCTGGAGCTATTTTCTTTTACCCAATGGTTTTAATAAAAGAGGTAGATATTTAAAATGGAGATGTCCCACAGGGCCTCATTGCTCTATAAGAAGTTTGGAGGGAAAAGAATCAGTGCTGCAAAATGCAGTCTGACATGTTTGTTTCTAGTTTCCATACTCTGAATTTCAATTTTTTATGCTGGTGTGGGAAACTTCTATTTCTATTGGATGCAACATTTCTATCACCTCAGTGGCAACATGTTCCATTATAAAAAGATGTAAACAATCCTCCTGAAGTGTTAAGAATGCTAAAACTACATAGAACCCTTTACAAATAGGACCCTTCTGTTTTGAGTATGAGGAAGCTTCCTCTTTCAATTGCAGTTTCCATTTGGGTTCTAAACCAGGAATGATGAGCTGGCTGGAAATCATACAACATACGGAACAGATAATACTGGCTTAGAAAAATAAAGATGAAGCTGCCATTTTAAAAGCAATTGTATGAAGAAGTTTTCTTCAGTTTTACTCCAGAGGACAGGGTTATTATTGAAGTGTGATAGCTGCTGGGAAATAAATTTGGTATAAACAATAGGAGAGACATTTACGTCTACAGCTACTTACCATGGTACTCTGATGGAACCTTTTTACCCATGATTCTCTATAGAAGTATGGAATATCCCTGAGCCTAAGCCTAATTAATAATTTGTGCTTGATAATGCAACTATAGTCAGAGTCCTCCAATGAGAAAAACATTTTAACTATTTTTCAAGCGAGATGACATTACAGTTGGTTTTGTTTCCTGCCCAACAGGTGAGATGGGATAAGGCATTTTTCTCTTCAGATCAAAAGAAAAAAAATGGACACACTTGGGCCTTGTGAATAAATTTAAAAAACATAGATTTCCTCGATTCCATGTGAGTTGAGTAATGGGATTCCATTGAGTTGACAGTGTCGTGTAGACCAAATTTATGAGCCCTAGAAATGATTTCCTTTAGTTCTAAATCACTTTTTGGATCTATTTATCGTGGCCATTAAAGAGAGACTTTCTTTGGAACAGATAAGTTCTCTTGGGTGATTTTCTTTATTTCTGGGGCTACATTTAATTTGCAATGTTGGAAATTTCTACTGTATTTGCTTGATTTACAAAAGGTTGGGATTTAAAGGGATTAAACATTCAAATAGAAAGTATTATTTTTAATAGAAATAACAGAACAACCAAGTTGGAAAGGATCTGGAAATCTTCTAGTCCAAAAACCCTGCTATACCATTTGTAAGATTCGAGGTGGCACAGTGGTTAGAGTGCAGCACTGCAGGCTACTTCAGCTGACTGCTAGCTGCAGTTCAGCAGTTCAAATCTCACTGACTCATGGTTGACTCAGCCTTCCATCCTTCCAAGGTTGGTAAAATGAGGATCCAGATTGTTGGGGGCAATATGCTCACTGTGAAAACCACTTATTGACGTAATTGTTATTGCTATTTCAAGCAAAAGGTTGTATAATCTCTTCTTAAGAACCACCAGTGATGGAGCATCCACAACTTCTGAAGGCAAGCTGTTCCACTTATTTTTCCAATTTATTTTTGAAGCATTAACAATTTAAAATGTACTTTTGAATGAATCTGAAGCTTCAAACTATGATTGCTTGCTTTTTGTTTTTGATCTATCTTTCAACTCTTGGTTGGATTTATTAAAAAAAGGATTTCCTTTTTTGAAGGAAAGGTTCTATTATGTTTTATTTTACCAGCAGGGTGTGCTATAGACCATAACTGCATGCAAAGGTACCAGAGGCTCTGATGATAAACAGATTCCCCTGAAACTTTTGAAAGCACTGTTTTATGACTTAGGTGCCAAGTTGATTTAATCTTTAGAAGCCAAGTTTGAGATTCCAGGAAAAAAATGGGTGGTATAGTTACCAAAGGAAGAACGTGATTTAATTTCTGCCATAGATTATAGACCAATATCTTTATCAACAGATAATAAAGTGTTTTATCAATTCTGGCATATAGGCTCTACAGGAGTTTATTTATGAAAATCAGGTGTAGATTTTCACCTAAAGAGGATTAAAAGATAATGTGATGACTGTATGGATTGGAATAAATTATTTACAATAGAATGGAAAAGAAGCTGCTCTAATCTCCTAAATTCCAGAAAGCTTTTGACCATTTGAACTGGCAACTTCTGTTTAAAATTTTAGAAGTTATGGACCTTGATGGGAAGCAAGCCAATAACTACATACATACATACATACCTACATACATACATACATACATACATACCTACTACCTACCTACCTACCTACCTAACTACCTACCTACCTACAACCAACCAACCAACCAACCAACCAACCAAACCAACCAAAAAAGTCTGAATTATGGTTATGGTGATGTGACAAAACCATATGATAGCCAAAGAGGGTTTATCCTCTATCTCCTTTGTTGTTTGCTTTAAATAGTTGAAGTATTGATAGAGAGATTCACAAGATGAGACTGACAATAAGTTAAAAAATTAAAAATAAGACCTTCAAATTGAGAGCTTTTGCTAAGGATTTGGTTTTGATTTTATAAAACTCTCTGAAATGATGAGTTTTTGATGAAAACAATTTAAAGATTTTGGTGCAGGTCTAAGATGAATAACAAAAAAGATGTCATTAGAAATATGACTTACAAGGTCTAGACAACCTGAAAAGAATGCTGGTTTTAAACTTGAATAAAATATTAAATATTTGGATGTTACATTGACATATGAATTGTGTGTTGTTTCAAAATAACTATTATAAGTTAGGAGTTAAAAAAGATAGTTGAGATTAGGAAAATTGCAATGTCATTGTTGCATTCATCTTAACCTATAATATTTTGCCTACCTACCTTTTTACCTATAAAGTTATCTTTATTCTGGAGAATAACTTTATTGATGACGTTCAATTTAATAATGACAACAAGATATCTCCAAATTTCTTTGGTAAGGCAAGAAACTGAAAATTAGATACAAACTGTTCCAGAATGCTAAAGAAAGAGGGGCCTTAGAGTTGAAATTGTATTTTGCAGCTTCTTTTTTAGGATGGATGAAAAAGTGGGTGACTTTAGGAAATAGACAGTTATTGTGTCAGAGTGCGCACAGTGTGACTATTTTTGAGACAACCCAGGAGTAAAATAGAGGAAACAGAGGTTTGTCTTTCAAATATTGGTTTACAAGGAATCAACAAGGAATATATACATACATGTTCTAGGCAAAGTAAGGAAATCAGTCATCATTTGAAGCACACATGGAGAGAGGGATGCCCTCACGGGGCCTCTCTTATATACAGCCTCTTAAAGTCGCATAAGCCCAAAAACCCTGGTGACTCATTCCCTGCTTTATATCATTGTAGCAGCTGGTCAGCTATTAAAGTTTCTCTGACATATTGGAATTAGAAGGATGCAAATTGAGGTTTGGCTGGCATGGCTATTAGTAGTATGGACAGTAAAAGTTAATGTATATTTTAAAAATCATTTTGTTAGATGGGCCATATAAAATTTGGAGTATGTGTAAGGACAAAATTGTTTTCTAAATCCTTTATGATTGCCAATCCCAAGAAGCCTTTCTAGAAGGGAATTACATATGAACAAAAATGATTTACTTAAGCTGTTATTTTGAATTTTTATCAAGACAAAAATTAAGTTCAAAACAAGAAAAAAACCTAGATTTGAAAGACGTTACATGCATTTCCTCATATTCAATTAACAGAAAGACTTAAGCTTGGTAAAGACAAATATGAATTTGAAAAAACTGAATTTGATGTGGAATTGTGTACAAATGATGATTGTATTATTGCTAAGATGTATAAACTTTTATTGGAAAGTGGAATCACAGGATAAACAAGTTAAAGACTGTTGAGGAAATGGGCAAAAGTTTGCGTATAATCTACAGTAAGACCAATGGGAGAATTTGTGGCAGAAGAGGGCATACAATTTTATTATATGCAGAGAAAAGGCAAACCAGAAGCTTGCTCTCAACAAGACAATAATAATGTACAATATTGTACATTATTGCATTTATGATAAAGCATATGATAAATTGCCCAGAATTATGAGATTATTAAAGTTGCATTGTTCAAGATGTGAATGTTGTGTATGTTAATATGTAGACAGTGTTGAGAATCTGCATGCTAGAGAGCCAGTTTGGAGTACAGGTATTCCTCGCTTAATGACCCTAATTGGGACTGGAATTTCCACCATGAAGCAAAGCTTTGTTAGGGAAAACATCAAGTAATCATACTGCTTAGCTATACAGTTCCAATGGCAGCATGGCAGAAGGAAGCTTGTTTGCTGAAGGAATCTTGCCAGACTTGGCCAAGGAGGTCACAGATCAGTGGTGCAAACAGCAGATGGTGACTATTGGTGCTGCACACCATGCTGAATTTTTTTACAAACTTAAACTCCAACACACAGTGCATATTAAATAAATCTCTTCTTTATGGTTGAAAATATGGGTGCATTATATTAGGGAGAATAATAAAAGCATAGCCAGTAGGTGATATAGAAACCAAAGTCTCCATTATATAGATAATGCCTATGATTATGCATACACATTTCCATATATCCTTTTGGGATGCGGGGGCAGGTCAGTTTACAAACTAAGCAGAAATAAACTGAAATTAACATGTTGGAGAAAACTGAGAAATTGATTGGACAGATTTGCCCACATTGGATTATTGAGTTAAATATTCTTTTTCAACTGTGTCCAACTAGGGAATTGTTAAACCATGGAAATTCACTGATATAATGAATTTTTTCTATGATGACTAGCAGAAGAAAAAAGTCAAGGAAAAGGAAAATATAATTAGGGTTGCACACCACATTGGATTTGAAGTTTAAAAGGAGCTTTGGATCATATGGACATGAAAAAGTAGCAATTTTATGCAGCTCTTTAAACCAAACATATTCCTCCAGGGATCATCTGGTAGGCAATTTATAAGTATAGGGATTTATTAATATTTGTTTTCAATAGTTTTCAGGATTTCTAAGTGAAAGAGGAAAGTACAGCTGGTAAATGTGGAACTTGGCAGTATGGCTAAGTCTAGATGTAAGTAAAGAAATTTATATGAAGGTTGTTTTACCATAGAAAAAATACAATCCTAATTTATATGCATCTCTTTTATGATATTATTTATTTCTTATTTTTCATGGTCCTCAAAATTTATTTTTTTTGTGTAGTTGTCTTATTAAAAATTACAAAAAAGAAAATCTGACAGCTAATATTTCTTTGATTCTTGCCCATCTTAGTTATTACATTCAAGTGGCTTTTTAGATTAGGGTTAAGATCAACCAACAATGATGGAGAATATTGGTAGCTCAGGGTTGAAATGAAGGCTCCTAGTGCTCTCTGAGCTTGTTTGGTTTTCTTGCAGGCATTGTCATTACTCAAACTAGGTAACATCATCAGTGCTAGTAAGGATTGCTGTTTGATGTCAGTTTATATTCTGGTGGTTTCCCTGTCAATGTTGGTGGGAGTGGTCTTAGAGATGGTTTGCTTGACCTGTTTAGTGTTGACCCTTTGGCAGTTGAGCCTGGTGAGATTTGAACTGCTGAACTGCAGGCAGCCAATAGTCAGCAGAAGTAACCTGCAGTACTGCACTCTAACCATGCCACCAAGATAGCTCTGACTTGTCTTATTCTAAGAATACATTAACAGAATCTTGCAGGTTGGAAGTACCACTTCTGTCACTTACTCTTCTGAAAACTAGGGAGGGTCCTTTCTGAGACACTTTCTTCATCCTTCTTCCTTTGGACTCAGATTTTGTTTCTCAGACGATTAACTAGGAGGTGGCTCTTACTCTGTCTCTCAAGGCATTCCCACCTACCATTATATTAAGCAACACATTTGGATATATTGAATGAGCATAGCAAAGAACTACAGTATTGCAGGACCCTTTTCTTAAAGCAGCATTCAAAACAAAAAGAACAAATTGTTGCAGTACGTTGTGAGATATATTCCACCCCTGAGATGGGATTAGTGCTAATATTATCATATTATCATATTTTGGTTAAAACTTACTTACTAAGCATCTTAACTGAATGTGCAGTTTTATATTCCTTACATTTTAACACCCTTGATAACACAGTTGCATTCCAAAAGTCAAAAGCAAATACTAAAGATGAGCATGATTGCCAGTTTAGTTTGTTTAGAATTAAAAAATCTACTTCAGGCTCTTGTCTTAATATCCTCTAGGTGGTGGAACTTCAGACCTACTTAATACCTTGCATCGCCGTGGGACACCAAGCACATACAAACACAAATCCTGACAAAAATGCCTGATATAAATGTTGCTGAGCTAGTCCTGATCCTCACTTGCCTGGAGGCTGCAGTTGACAATAATCGGCTGGATGTTACGCATTAATGTCTACACTCTATAATCTGCCACTGAAAGTTGTGAAAGTCTTTGGGATCTGTATTATATCACAGAAGGCCGTAATGACTGTGTCAGAGAATCTGGCTCCTCAAGTGTCATTTCAAATAAATTTGACTCTATTACTGCTGGCTTAAGATCCAGAGAGAAATGCCGTTGCCTTTGAGCGATCAGGCTGTGAATCACTAGGGTTACCCTATTTGGGATGCCTATAAATGTTCTTGTGATTGCAAACAATTCGCCAGAAAGGCTTGGAGACATTCCCTTCCATCTCTGTGTATACTACTAAAACTTTAGTTTTGTGACTTTTAATCGACAGAAACGGTGCATTGCAGGACAACAATTTTAAACTAAAGGACTTCAAAGGAGCTAACTTATGGAATGTTTCTAAATCTAGGACACAGGTCTCCCAATAATGAAATTTTGGAAATTTGTGGCTGTTTGAGTGCTACTGGGCATCTATGAGTTAGTACATATATATTATTTAAGGAACCAGGCTCTTGTTTAATTCATAAAATTGGTGTTAAATCTTCCAATCAATAATCATCAAAGTATTGCAACAATTGGATATACTTAATATCCAATGAGTAGTCATACTTTACCAACTTTCACAATGCTATTAGGAAGGTACTACAGAAATACTTTCACTTCTAAGAAAAGCTATTCTGTAGGAAAACACACAAACCCTCCCAGAAAATGCAAATGTCTTGGTAAGTAGGTACGCTCAATTTATTATTTCTGGTAGTAAGTAAATAAACATATAACATTTTCCAACAAAAGGGATAACTGCACAACTTCATCAAAAGTTCCATGACTACTCAATCCACTACAGCAAAACTAACACAATGAAGGAAATGAATATTTGCAGCTAATTGTTGAAATGTGGAGTCCTTGGTGCCTCTGAGCATGGTTGCTGTCTTCCAGACATTTCATTATCAAAATAGCTAACAACAATGCTAGAAGGGAGTGGGATTTGCTCTCAACCATAACTTCAACTGATATACAGTGAGCATCTAGATCAAAACTAAATGCAAACACCTAAATCTACATCCGATCTACATCCTATCTAGCAGTCAATACCCTGGTAAGCAGGAATTAACACCAGATAAAAAATAAAGCAGAAAAGAAATCTAACAATCTAACCAAGGAGAAACCCTACCAACACTGTCTGAGCAACCAAATGTATATAAATAGGAAACAAATTCCAACATTCCCTTGCATTGATGATATTACTTAGTTGAATAATGAAATGCCTGCAAGCAACAATGAAGCTCCAAGAACTTGGAACTTGTGGGTTTCACATATATGAACTACATATATTATCTTCTGTTGGAAATGGGGAAATGCAAATGGGGAAATGCAAATGAAATATATAGAAGGGGAAACAATATAAGGTGAGCAATATTGATTGGCAATTGCTATTAGAAAGAACAAGAAGCTCCTGTTCGTATTGTATTGTGTAAATGTGGTGTACGTCTAGGTTTTGTGTGTGTGTATTTTACATGTTTGTAAATAAATTTTAAAAATGAAATAACTGAATGACCATTATGAATTACCTATTAACTTTGTCTAAAACACAAATATATACAATGATCAAAAATCATAAGGCTCAAGGCAATAAAATCATGAAATAAGCAAAGATAGCTTATAAGCAGCATGACTTTAAAAGCCTGTATCTTGGGAAATGTATGTAACAGAGAATAGAATCATGGAAAGGTTTTAAAAAAGGTTTCTTAGGGAATTTCTTAGCATGATACATTAGGAAAATTACACGCTGCAAAGGAGAACACAAGTCTCAAGTATAACCTATTTTGAACAATGCCTCTGGGTCTCCCAAAGAACCCACAGGAATACTTTAATGTAATATGGTGAATGACAAGAGACAAGTGCTTTGTGTGCCAAGTAATATGTGATTGGCTTCACCTACCCTGGCGACTATTTTGTAAGAATGCCCATCACTTTCTCTAAGAATATCAATTGTGCCTATAGTAACGTGGAAAAGGGAGAAAATTCAATAAAGGAAGGGTTTTTTTTCCTCTTGAACAATTGAAGTAATACAACTATATATCTCTAATATGCAATACATTGGAAAGCAGATGCTTATTGTAGATCAATTAGCTAACTGAGCTTTAGTTTTATCCTAAATTGTGTTACTTCCCTATTTCATCATCAAATAATGTGATTGATTTTTTAACAAAATTTGAGACTCACACAGTTTTCAGGGAAAGGAATACTGGTTATTGGTTGTCTTTTCTTTCAAGAAGTGGTAAATATTGTTAAATCTAATACATATAGACAATTTTATTTGGAATTACATTATGAAGACTTCTCTAGCAAATCTCCCCTGCCTCCATTATGAGGCTTATACTGCAGTTCTCCCCAAGCTAAGTATTAGTAACTTTTGTGATTTTAACAATTAACTTAAATATTATATCTAAACATCCGATCACAATGTAAATGGATTTAAACAGCAGAGAAAAGTTTTGATTCTATTTGTTTGCTGATTGACATCATGACTTTAATTCAAATTAGAATCTAATAGCATTTCCTAGAATGCTGAGAAAACTTTGATATGGTTTCCTGGGAATTTCTGAAACAGGTTTTGATTTTTATAAGTTCACTTAAAAGTTTTTCATTGTAGAGAGATATACTTCATTCAATAATTAGGTTAGGAAAAATTCCCGGTGGAATGACCTTATATTAAAATTCACTTTAAAGATACCTCCTTTACTTTTTCACTTGGAGTTTAAGCCCCTTGTTATGCTCCTGGAAATTCTGAAAACATAAAAGGTACCATAGTAAGTGACACTTACTGCCAAATACAGATGATATCTTAGGTTCATAAATATACCAACAACTTGTATCCTGATCTTATTTTATTGATGCAAAAGTGTAATCTAACGGTCTTAGAAACAATACCAATATTTTAGGGCTTGAATTTTTAACTTGTTTTTATGTCTGTGTTTATATTGTTATAGTCATTTTAGAAAGTTTCCTCAATCAATACATTAATATTTGTTTCTGTTTTGGCACAGATTAAAAAGTTTTCCTAGTTCGTTCCCTTATTTTGTTCCCTTATCTACAAACCAGTACATAATAGGTTTAGGCAGTTCAACTTTAGAGATTTTAATTACCTCCTGGTAAAGTTATATCTACTTACTATTGAACATTTATTTTGGTTCTGGTTCTAGGCTCTATGCTATTTTCTATGGTTTAAAAAAGACTAAAGAATAGGAACATTATTGCTTATGCACAATGGATGACTGAGAAAGTCAAAGAATGTCACATAGAAATCATGATAATTCAGTGATAATAATAAATAATCCAATTGTATTAAACACATCAAGCTGTAGAATTGCTTAGTAAAATGAGAATCTCCAAACATCTCATTTCCTTATGAGAAACATATACACAAGACAAAAAGCTACAGTCTGGATAGAACATGGGTAAAACAGATCACCTCCAAAGGCTACACTATTCTTATTCAGATTTAATTAATTCCGCTTATATGCTATTTTTTACATACATACATACATACATATATACATACATACATACATACATACATATCACAACCCCTGGTATGCCCCAATAAACACACACAGACAAACACAAACACACACACACACACACACACACACACACACACACGGAGACTGTATTGGAAGAAGATGAATGTGATGTTAAATGCCTACATCATGCTGATGACATTACTCTGATGGATGAACTGGCAAATGAATTATGAAAATCAGAGGCATGCTGGAAAAAAAATAGAAGGATTAAAAATAACAACCAAACTAATGGCAATATACTATATATAGCAATCAACCTTTGAATTCACAATTGAGATGAAGTGATAGATAGATTCTGCCATTTAGTATCAATTACTGACAATAAAGGAACAAGCAATTCATAGTTACACTATAGATTACCACTTGACAGATTAACAATTAAGGCCTTGGAAAAATATTTAGGTACTATAACAGTTCTATAACTATAACAGCTCTATAACTATATATAACTATAACAGTTCTATAACTAAAAAGATAAGAATTATCTTCTGAGAGAATGGGTTTCATTCCATGGTGATACACCATAGATGGGAAACTTGGACTTTGAAGATGGAAGACATAAAGTATATTACTTCTTTTAAACTTTGGCACTGGAGAAGACTCCTGAAACCGAAACAAACTAATGAATCATAGAATGAATAAATCTAACATTTCCACATCAGGCACAATTATCATATTTTGGATGTATTATGAGAAGATCTAGCTCTCTTGAGAAGTCTACAGTACTGGAAAAGTGGAAGAGGAGGAGAAGGTGGCTAGCAGCAAGTCAGAGGGACAATAATTGCACTATGTAAAGATATGAAGGCCTAGGTTTGGGACATGTCATCTTGCAAGAGGCAAGAATATTAAGAATGGACATCTACTGGATGACACATAATCAATCAATCTAGATTTTAGAATTCAGCTCTTCTCTAGGATCAGTTTGAGAATATATTTGACTTTAATGAAACTTGACAGGAGCTGAAATCCTTGTTTATCTTGTTATTCAATACATAAGCAAGCACAAGTTTATGAATTTTGGAATCTTGATAGCCAGAAATGCAAATGATCTTCAAGCTCTAGTAATAAAAGTCAAGGAGTACAGTAAACAAATGGGACTAAAATTAAATATAAAGCAGATCAAACTAATGACAACAGGTGGAAAAACCTGCCTCAGAACTTGAATATGAATATATCAAAGCTTCTGTCTTTTATAATAAACAATCAACAGTAAATAAATGAACAGTCAATAAATATCCTGCAATTAGTGCTCAGTAGAGCATCATGAAGGGTTTAAAAAGTTATTGAAATGCTGTGATGTGACTATACCTACAAATATCAAATTTCTGCAAGCTATGATATTGAAGGCAAAGTTGGACTTTGAAGAAATAAGATAGGAGTATTTGAACTTGCTGTGAAAGAACACTTCTAAGAATACTACAAAGAGAAAAGAAAGCAAATTGATCATTGAACAAATTAATCCCAAGTTCTTATTCAAGGCACAGATGACCAGGCTCAAATTATCCTACTTCAGGCAAAGATCTAGTTCTATGGCGAAGACTACAATGGTGGGACTGGTGGAAGGAAAGAGAAGAAGCAGCACAGTAGATGGATTCAGTTACAGTAGCAATAACTGAACCATTGGAAGATCTGAGCAACCAGGTTAGAGAGAAGTCATTATGGAGTAACTCTATCTATGTGATCATTAAGAGTCAACAATGATTTGATGGCAGATAATCAAGTTAAAAATGGTATTCTATTATTAAATTTAGCAAAGTGTTAATATATCAGTCGTAATTCTGCTGCTAATGTTATTCAGTCACTAAGTCATGTCCAATTCTTTGCAATGCCATGGACCATTATCTTAGCATAAATGCTAGAAAAATAAAGCAAAACAAGGATTAAGACTCTGAAAACAAAGGTGGAAACAGAGATGAGATCTCCTAGAACCATTATGGCAAACCCACGGCATGCATACCAGAGGTGGCACACAGCCGTCTCTGCTGGCATGCGCACCGCCGCCTCAGGTCAGATTTCCATGGCGTTTCTTTCATGAGCTTCTGTTTTCCTGCAAACGATGAAACAGAAGCTCACAAAAGAAAAAAGATCTTACCTCTTGTCACGATGCCAGTGTTGGGATGCCCTGCTTTCTGCCGGCCATCAACACATGTCCATGCTTGTGTATGCCAATGCATGTCCATGCTTGTGGACATCTACTGGACTCAGAGCCGAGGTGGCGCAGTGGTTAAATGCAGCACTGCAGGCTACTTCAGTTGACTGCAGTTATGCAGTTCAGCTGTTCAAATCTCACCGGCTCAGGGTTGACTTCCATCCTTCCGAGGTGGGTAAAATGAGGACCCGGATTGTTGTTGGGGGCAATATGCTGACGAGGTAAACCGCTTAGAGAGGGCTGAAAGCCCTATGAAGCGGTATATAAGTCTAACTGCTATTGCTATTGTGCATGTCCATGTATATTTGTGCATGTGCATGTCTGTGCATGCACACGTTCATGCATATGCACACAAACCTTTCAGTTTGGGCATGCGCACACATGTAGTTTGGGCACTCAGTATCAAAAGGTTCACCATCACTGTCTTAGAGAATCTGAGTCCAAGTACTCATTCAAGAAATATACAAAATGTCTCATACGATTTTCCTTCAGAGAGAAGGGCTATATACACAATATGTGTCCAATAAACCATCCTCTACAGTTATTTCTCAAGCATCAAGCAAGTTTTGATATATGGTTGTGTACCAGTTTTAGTCAAATGGTCAAAAGTTTTACCCAACTATGGTAGACGCAAAAGAGCCTGTTAGCTTGCCTTGATAATATAAATGTGAACATATATTTAAAAGAAACTGTGGAGATAATTGACTGCTTCACAGTCCAAATGCTATTAGCTAGTTCTGGATTTTAGCAATTTCAGGTAGATGTCAAAGAAAATTGGAGAGATTTTGCTGAGGGGCAGAATAGGTCTAATCAGGGATAATAGGTAGAATGATACATGACCTTTCTAAAATAATATATTTTGTGGATTCATAATTGATTCTAACCTACAAAGAAGGTAGTTCCTTATTTCCTTTGAATGTTATGGAAGAATAATATAGTAGGAAAGGCATTCCTTACACCATACATTATCTGAATTTTTCTTCGTTTTCAAATTGCTCTCGCTTAAATGCTTGATCTGTTTGAACACGCTGCCTAGCACTTCTAATAAATATTTTCCCCATGTTCATCATGTGATAAAGGACAGCATAGGTAGTCCTTGTTTACTGACCACAGTTGGGGCTTGCAACTCAATCATTAACCAAACCCATTGACAAGTGTAACCATGATTGTACTTAAGATCTTATTTAGCTTTACTTTGCTTTACTCACATGCAAAAGTCATAAATGCAAAACTTAGTCCATAAAGTTACTTTTTTCATCACCATCATAATTGCAAATAGTCATTAAATGAAGCAGTTGCTAAATAAGCACTACATATTGTATTAAATATATTGTTTTCTTACCAAGGGAATAATTAAAACATTAGTAGCAATACATTTGCTCAGGAATAATTAATTATATGATTTAATAGTAACAGCATTTATATGGATGACTGTAGTTCAATATCCTGTAAAGCTTTGCTTTCTTTGGATATGCTAGAATAACAGGAAATAAAGTTCTTGGTTTTCTAAATATATAAATTCAACCATGTTTAAACAGAAGACATCTGAGGTTGATATATTGTCTGATCCAATAATTGCTTTTACAGTCATTTGTTTAGTCCTTTATTTTGAACACTATTGTATACATGATTTCATGATTTTATTCAGTTTTTAGTTGGCTTTATTTAAATAATCTCATGTAGTCTATTATATGTTAAACTGTTATTTTATCCCTTTAGAATGAAAACAACAATTTCCCTTGCTGTTTTTGCTAGTTCTAAATCAATATAATAAAGTGAATTGTTGTACCTTCTGAGGAGTTCTTATCTGCAGGTAAAACTGTACTTGATTTTGCATTGTTTGCACTTTAAGCATATAGCATATAGGAATAATATGGAATTTTCGCATCTGTCTTAGCTAAAGGACTTTAAAAAGTTTTACATGATCACATACTACTAGTGCGGTTCTTTTTACCAAAAGGATAGCTAAAGACAATGTAAAAGTAGTCTTGGATGTAATTGAATATTGCAACAATGTAGTGACAAACAGGTCACATTAATTTTTCTAGATGCAGAAAAAGCATTTAATAATTTTAACTGGGACTTTATGTTTAAATGAGAGGGAAAAAATGATTTTGGATTAGACTTTATTACAGAGTTTGAAGTCCATTTATATATCCCAGAAAGCTTGGATTATGCTTGAATGAAGACTTAAAATGTAGAAAGGAACAAAACAGGGGTGTCTTTTATCCCCTTTATTATTTATTCAGGGGTTGGAATTATTAAATAAAAATATAAGCTGAAACTTTATAATACAAACGGATTTACTTTGATTGTCTTATTTTATTTGTGATAGCCTATCTATAAACTAGATAGTAGTAATCCACTGGGTTTCTCATTTCTGCGAAATTTTGTTGAATATCTTTTTTTGTGTGTGTGAAAATGCCAAAAATATACAAATGAGAGAAACTGCATGAAAATCTCTTTAAAGGGAAATAATTTCCCCCATTTATATACTGTATATTAGGAAGAGCTACACCCAAACAAATATCAGTTTCTACAAAAACTGAATCTGATTAATGTGACCAAGGACTCACCAGTAAGAGAAAGGAAGGAAGCATAAATGTCCCATAAATGATAGAGTTCTCATCTCTCTCTCTCTTTCTCCCTCCCTCCCGCTCCCTCCCTCTCTCTCTCTATCCCTCCTCCCCCAGTCTTTGAAGTCCATTTTTGAACAGAGAAACCGAACCTATTTTGCCTCTTTAAAGAGGATTGAGAAAAGGCCTACAGCTGTTTACTACTGAGATTCATTGTTAGAGAACTTCAAAAGTTATCAGATAAAGTATGCTAAGATCATTCAGTTAGAGGTTATGGGGCCACCACATCACTCTTCCCATGTCAGCTCATGATCTACCTCTATTAACTATTTTTCTTAATCAAGGATCACTTCATATTCTATGACTACTGACAAACTGAGTTCCCATTGAACTAACTATGATACTTGCTTATGAAAGCTTCTGTCTTTTTTAAAAAAACATATTAATATTATCTTTTCAAGTCTAGGCAGTCCCATTTTGGATCAATCTTGGGGCCACTCACAAGATCAATATACAGTGTATGTTACTAGGCCTTTCCATCCAGAGCCACTCATTTCTATAAATCAAAGAACACTTCCATTTGGGGCTAGAGGCCCAGCACCATCTGCCATTTCTGAATCTATTCTAAATTAAATGAAGAATATTGTCTCTGCCAATAATTGCTAGCTGTGAAGTTAAATGTATTACCTCAGGGCCAGCTCCAAATGACTTTGAGTGTTAGAAAGATGGGAGTTCCGGACACAGTTGTTACAATAATAAAATTTGATAACATTAACATGAAGCCAATAATACACTGTCACTGGAACTCTGTTAAAGAAAATAATTGATAGAGGATTGCCAGTGCCTCAAAGCAACGTGTAAATATTTCAGAATGCTCTTTCACTGGCTTATAATGAGAGCCCTCCAAATTTAAAAGTGTGCCAGAAAATAATGTGGGAACATATATCTTTCTCAACAAGGACAAATATCCTAGGGGAAGGTATCTTTGCTTTAGGGTGTAATTAAAGAAATGGGAATGAGAACAAAAATAACTGGAATAAAAATGAATTCCAAATCCAGGGGAAATAAGAGACTTTAAACTATGTCAGACAATTCAAATGTATCAAGCAAATGAATTAAGCTCCTAAATAAATCTGTATTTAAAGATGAAATAAACATAGTGCAAATGCTTGCACCTCACTCCATTGTAATATGGAGAAACAGCAATTGTTGTAGTTTCCTGTCATTTTAATGCAAATTGCAAAAGGAAAAATTATATTACTCCAAACACTAAAAAATTTTTAAAAAATCTAACACTCCCTTTTCCTCTCCTTTTTGAAACATGGAAAATCTGAGCCCATCATACGTATGTTACATTGTTACTTGTACCATTCTGACCATTAACCCCTAAAATTCACAGAGTATTTTGCACCCCTAAAATACATAGAGTATGTAGGCAATCTCAGGGGAAGTGCACACACAATCCAGGGTAGGATGTAAAGAACATTTCAGTGCTCCATTGCTACAATAATTCAATCTTTCCTCCAAGTATTAGATTCAAGTATGTAACATGAGGTGGCGGAACAAACTTTACTTTTACTTTTATGTCTTTATTCAAAATAAAGTTTCTTTGCATTGTTTTCATGTTTTGCTTCAGAGGTGGTATTCAGCAAGTTCTGACAGGTTCTGGAGAACCGGTAGCAGAAATTTGAGTAGTTTGGAGAACCGGCAAATAGTCTGGTTCCCCCGCTGCCTCCCAGCCTCCCAGTTGATTTTTTTCTGTTGCCTTGAACAGGACAATGGAGCTGGAAAGCAGGTTAGTGGGGTTAGTGGGAGGGAATGGGGATTTTCAAGTATCCTTCCCCTGCCATGCCCACAAAGCCACGCCCACAAAGTCACGCCCACAGAATAAGTAGTAAAAAAAAAATCCCACCACTGGTTTGTTTGCGTTCATTTTGGTATTTGGATTTTAGGGGAGGTGTGTATATTATGACTACATTATGAAGGGAGATGTGATTGCAAAATGTTGGTATCTCCTACCAAGGAGATGAAATTTATTTGTGGTATGAAGTAACTGTTTTTAGATTCATTTAAGCAGGAGATTAGAGCAGCCCAGAAATGGTTAGAAGAGGGTGGATATGTAAATGTTTTAAACAAACAAATATCTGAGGCAAAGTACACTCTGAAATTTAAGAAAATTTGACTTGAATGGGTTTTTTTTTTAGAGAAAAAGAAAAATAGTGCCTTGCAGGTTTTCTCTTCATACATTGCTTTATCCCTTTGCCTTGCAAATCATTATTTACTGAAAATAGTGAGTGTTTCTATCTTTTACAATCTTGGATAATCTTTGTTTGTCGGACGTTTAGATATTCATGGTAAGGTTAAATGGATGGAGGAAGAAAAGCATTGGTTGTGCCATCTCTCTCACGAGAAAGAGGGGAAAAGTCACTGAGGCATTAACCCGCAGTTGTGAAGAATTAAGTCTGACATGCCGCCAAACTTATGTGTATTAATAAGTTTCTTTAACTGATCCCCAGTGGCATTTAGATAGATTCATCTGTGGATTGTGGTGTACATGTAAATGTCTGGGCTGGACAAGTTGAGATGAGCTGTCATAAATTATTAGCTCAGCTGGGAGAACCATGCCAGCTACTATCTGGCTGATGACTTAAGAGGCACCTAGTAAGAAAAGAAACAACAGTGACAGCCATCAAAGTCTTGCTTGCTTGGCAAATCTTGGAATAAAGTCTTCGAGCCAATGAATCCATTCTGCTTCAGTTGGGGAGTTAGAAGCTATTTGCCATAAATTGCTTTAGTTTTAAACCTGGAAACCAATATACTTCCAAATTACACATTGCAGTATTTCCTTGCAGGCAAATACATGTGTGGGATGTGTGTGGGAGAGAGAACCACTTAAGGATAATTGGCAGAGCCGATTAATTTCTGGTGACCATGAGAAAATGTTCCTGACTTTGGCTCACTGTGTCTCTTTCATTTGCAGTTTATTTTTTTAGAAGCAGAGTGGGCAATCTTTTTGGTTAGTGCATTTTTCTTTTCTGACTTCAATTAAAGCAATTTTGTAAAAAAAAAAAAAAAAAAGCTGGCCAAGTGCAATGTTATTGTAGTATATAATTTTAAGGACAAGGAACTATACCGTGTACAATTTTTCTATGGGAATAAAATCTTTCTTAGACCTCAGATATCTTTAAATATGCTAATACACGTTCTCCATTTCATTTGCTGGTGGCCCCGTACACATTCATGCCAGGCATGCTTTAAGACCAACTACCTGGAGGAAAGTTCAAAGGAGTCCATTTGTAGGTTGGCATTGCTCTGAGAAGCATTTCTTACATAAGTACATGTAAGCAAAAGAAATGCCTAATTAAAATCATGAAAAGTATCCCACCAAAAGTTTGAGTGGTTTTTCAGAGATGTGAAACCTTAGCTCAAACTAGATTCTAGAATCACTGCTGCTTATCAGCTGGCCTTATGAGAATCCATCTGTTGCTTGGTAACATTTTCCTGTGATATACTGCTTTTTTGGCAGGGGGGCATGGTGGCTCAGTGTACAAGACACTGAGCTTGTTGATCAGAAAGGTTGGTGTTATAGCCCAGCAACAGCCTGTGCTGCGTTCTAATTGGTCAGGCGAAGCACAGCCTGTGATTGGTGGTTGTAATGACAGTTAAATGACAGTTGGTACCTGAGAGTATAAATACTGTGACAGTTGTAACACATTCTGAATCGCTTGTCACCTACTAATAAACATCTTACTCTCTGATTCCATGGCTCCTGCTTCGTTCCCTCACAACACACAATATACAACACTGGCGACGAGGGTGGGATTGAATGCGATTCCACAGAGCCTGGAAAACAACAACGAACACTAAGCCACTTGCAACGCAACCAAGCAAACGCGAACAGAAAATACTTTGGAGACCTGTCAGAGCTGCAGCAGCAGTTGCCACTGCCTCAGGTTTCGCCTCCAATCAAGCCAACCTGAGTAGATCCACAGACACGGACTCCTTCAGTCAAAGGGACGGGCAACCTATGCTTAACCTTGGCTGGAGCCGTCGCCTCTGCTCAGGGACGAGCTACGAATCGCGTTGGCTCAACCGTGGCTGAAGCTGCCTGTCTGCCTGCCTCTCTGCTGAGAAGATCTACCAGACACAACTCTAGAGTCTATCCGATCTACTGTTTGCTACTGTTACAAACGGTCTTGTTGCAATAAACAGATACTGTTGCCTAAGAAGCCTCTGACTCTTCATACAGCTTTCCAAAGAAGCAGCTTCCGACAAGCCTGCTCTTCCTCCAAAGCCAGCAGCCTACTACCAGCCTGTCAGAAGCCTGCTACATGCATTACAAAGCTGCCTGTCTCCCAAGGAGCAACTCTGGCCACTCAAAAGCCTGCCTGCTGCCTTCCTAACGAGCCAGGAACAACTCAGCCGCCTCCAGGGCCGGTCTCCGCTCTCTAACAGAAGCCTCCACAGCCGTTTCAGAAGCCGACCATTCTCTGCAGCAAAAGTCAGCAGAAATCCTGTCAGCTAAACCTTCCAGCAACAGCGGAACCCTGCCTGTATGCCGATCGAACAAAGCCCAACAGAAAAGTTACCAACAGGACTTCTTTGAGTTTCCCTCCATGTAAGCTCTCCAGCCTCCATGATTTGTGAGCATGCGCAGAGCTTGAATATGCAAATTTAAATATGCAAATATGAATATGCAAATGTAAATATGCAAATGTGAATATGAAAATGTGCCAAATAACTGGGGGGAAGGAGAGTTTGTAAAAGAGTTTGTAAATGTTGAACATAAAACAAAAACAAAAATGCAAATACTTGTAAATGTTGAACAGGAACACAAAAATGCAAATAAATTGTAAATGCAATAAATAAATAGATAATACAAAAAATGCAAACAAATAACACGCAAATTGACAACACAAAAAGGTAAATGGATAACACACAAATAAATGGTTATTATGCAAATAACTGGGGGGAAGGAGTGTTATAGCCCAGCAACAGCCTGTGCTGCGTTCTAATTGGTCGGGCGAAGCACAGCCTGTGATTGGTGGTTGTAATGACAGTTAAATGACAGTTGGTACCTGAGAGTATAAATACTGTGACAGTTGTAACACATTCTGAATCGCTTGTCACCTACTAATAAACATCTTACTCTCTGATTCCATGGCTCCTGCTTCGTTCCCTCACAACACACAATATACAACAGTTGGCAGTTTGGCAGTTCGAATGCCTAGTGCCGCATAATAGAGTGAGCTCCCATTACTTGTCCCAGCTTCTGCCAATATAGCAGTTCAAAAACATGTAAAAATGCAAGTAGGAAAATAGGAACCACTTTTGGTGGGAAGGTAACAACGTTCCGTGGGCCTTCGGTGTTTAGTCATGCCAGCCACATGATCACGGAGACATCCTCAGTCAGCGCTGGCTCTTCACCTTTGAAACAGAGATGAGCACTGCCCCATAGAGGTGGGAACAACTAGCACATATGTGCAAGGGGAACCTTTACCTTTACACTGCTTTTAATATTTCTACATTATGTATGGCTCATTCAATAAATCATTTTTTCCTTTCATGTCATTTCTAGGATCATTACTCCCAAATCTCAAAACTAGCTTTCCACAAATTGCTATGGCTAAACAGTTAGCAAAACAAAGGCTATAGGATATAGAATCGTGGTCATAATAAGGTCTTGAGAAAATGGATGGAAAGTTACCACAGAAATCCCTTTCTAACACTCTTTTCAGAACTGGTTTACTAATTTGATGTAAAAGTATGCAGAATGCAAAGTAATGTGGCAATTCTACACCCCAAAATGACATCCTAGAGGAAAGAGTTATGCCAGGAGGCACTGGATTTCTATGCAAAGTTCTGATCATCTGACCTGATAGTCACTCTGTAGAAGTGGTCATTAAGATGGAGAGGAAAGGAGGAAGGAAGAAGAGGTCAAAGCAAGGAAGACCTCCAAGGAGCAGGGAGAAAACCAAGTACTAGATTGGAAAGGAAAGAGAATGGGTGTGACTCATTTCAATGTGACTCTTCTGGAAAAAAAAGAGGACCATAGCAACTTACAGCCTGTCATTGTTTTGCAAGCTATAACATATTAAGAGAATTAAGGCTAGGAAAGAGCCTGTGTTTATGTGTTCTCTCTCTCTCTCTCTCTCTCTCTCTCTCTCTCTCTCTCTCTCTCTCTCTCCCTCTCTCTCTCTTTCTCCCTCCCTCCTTCCATCCCTCCCTCTCTCCCTCTCTCCTTCCCTTCTTTTCTTCCATGACCATGGTGAATGATAAATAGTTTTCTAAATGAGAATAGTTTCTTTCAAAATTTCAGATTATAGGAATTCTTCAAAGATAATACCCAGTCTGTCCTTCCATTGCCCTTGCCATGCCACACTTGGAATATTGCATCCAGTTTTGGTCATCATAATATAAAAAAAATATTGAGACTCTAGAAAGAGTACAGAGAAGAGCAACAAAGATGATTAGGGGACTGTAGGCTAAACAATACAAAGAATAGTTGCAAGAATTGACTATGTCTTGTTTAATGAAAAGAAGGACTAGGAGTGACATGATAGCCTTTTACCAGGTTCGCCCGGTACATCAGTTGTGCCCCTTCCTAGATCAGGATGCTCTGTGCACAGTCACTCATGCCCTTGTCCTTTCTCGCCTGGACTACTGTACACGGGGCTGCCCTTGAAGAGCACCCGGAGGCTTCAACTGGTCCAGAATGTGGCTGTGCGGCTTATCATGGGGGTACTTAGGTGTTCCCATGTTACGCCCCTTTTAGGCGGCCTGCACTGGTTGCCGGTTGTCTTCTGGGTGTGATTCAAGGTACTAATTATGACCTTTAAAGCGCTCCATGGCTTAGGCCCAGGATACCTGCAAGACCACCTACTGCCAACGGTAGTCTCCAACCGTCCAGTGCGATCCCACAGAGTTGGCCTCCTCAGGGTGTTGTTGGCCAGACAGTGTTGGCTAGCGACCTGCAGGGGGAGAGCCTTCCCTCTGGAATGAGCTGCCCCCAGAGCTTTGTATAATCCCCAACCTCTGGTCCTTCCAACGCAACCTAAAAAGTTGGCTTTTCCAGCAAGCCGGCCTGGCCTGAAAAAAATCAAATAAATGATTGATTTAATTGTTAATTTTAATCTAATTTTTTAAATGTTATTGTTAATATTAATTGGGTTTGTTTTTGGATACTCTATCTAATTTTCTTTTTAACTTTTGTAATATGTGTTTTTTTAATGTTGTACGCCGCCCTGAGTCCTTTGGGAGAAGGGCGGCATATAAATCCAATAAACAAACAAACAAACAAACAATAGCAGTGTTCCAATAGCTACCACAAAGAAGAGGGAGTTAAGCTATTCTCCAAAGCACTTAGAGGCAGGACAAGAAGCAATGGATGGAAACTAAACATGGAGAAAATTGTTCTGATAGAACAATTATTCAGTGGCTTGCCTCCAGAAGTTGTGGTTGCTCCAGTGCTGGAGATTTTTAAGAAGAGATTGGATGATGATTTGTCTGAAATGGTGTAAGGTTTTTTCTGTGGTTGGACTAGAAGACCTTCAAGGTCCCTTCCAACTCTGTTATTCTATTACTCTGTTATTCCCAGCAAATGTGTTCTTAAGTGTTATTACGAATGTCATTGGGAGAAAGATGTTGATTGCTTTTTCACAAAATGGATTTATTTTATAAAGCTGTAAGACTCATCTTTTTATTTCAGATATAGATTAAAGAACACATTTGTCAGTAATATATTGCCTCACAACAGACCATCTCTGTCAGATTTCTGCTATTAAGCTATTTATTACCTTAGAAACTGGGGATGAACCTCGACTTTGGTATCCATGGGGAGAAGAGAAATGGAGACTGGGGAAGTGATAAAATTGTGTTGAAATGTTGCAATGGAATCTCTGCCCCATCTATGTGTGTGTCAGTGACATGCGGTGAAGTTTATGGCTGGTGAGGCAGTCCTTTCCCCCGGAACCCCACTGGTTAAAGCGCTTTCTTTCGCCCACCTGAGCAGAGCTCTGACCCACATAAAAAATAAAGCCAACCCGCGAGCCAGCAGAGACGGGTAAAACACACACACACACACACACACACACACACGTTAATTACAATAATACAATTACTTACAAATTACATTAATTTTGAATTCCTCCCCCCTCCCTCCCACCCACATACCTTTTCCATCTGTGTCACAGAGGATTTCAACTCTGCTCTTGTCTGCCATGATGAAAATGTAAAAATATAAAAGGAAAAATGCAAGAGCTGCTGAGGTCAGGCTGGGTTAGCTGCTGCAGAGTTGCCAATGGATGACTCTGCTTAACTGTTTAAAAAAGCCTCTAAAAAACGCCCTCTACAGGGGGAGGCAAGAGAACCACGTGCCTCATTTACCTAAGGAATTTTTCGGCTTTTAACCCTTGCTTAACTCTGCTCGAGTGATCATAAAGTCAGACTAAATGAGGCACGTGGTTCTCCCGCCTCCTCCTGTAGAGGGCACTTTTTTAGAGGCTTTTTTAAACAGTTAAGCACTAAGCAGAGTCATCCACTGTGACTCTGGCAGCAACTACCTCAGCCTTTTTCCTTTTAATTTTTTTTTCTTTTCATGATGACAGTGGTGAGGCCCTGCCTCCCCTGCCTCCCTTGACTGCACATCACTGGTGTGTGTTGTAGTAAATGTACAAAAGGGGTAACACCACGATACACATTGCTTTTGTTTGGGGCATCATGATGATTAGAAATGGTAGATTTGGGAAAAGGAAGGTTAAGAAACCCTGCACTTTTTATTTGCTTATGCACATGTACACCTTTGCGATTTCAACTTTTATTTAAAAAGTTATGTTCTACCTACACCCACTCTTTCAGAATGTTCTTAGTTTATGATTCCTTTTTAAAAATTCTCCATTATTCCTAACATGTTGCTGTGGTCTTGTATAGTATACACTTTTTGAAAATTTCTCATTTGCTCTCTCAAATAAATAAACAAACAAACAAAGTAATAGCAGTGTTATCAAAATGCTGCTGGTTGATTATGACATCACACTCATATTTTTTTTCCGATCCAGCTTAAAATATATCTAGCATGTAGATTGTATAAATAAGAGGTGAATATACAGCCTTGTCTCATTCCTTCTCAACCTGAAGTTAAGTTTATTTTGCCTTGTTTTGTCCATACTGTGGCTTCCTGTCATTTTGTAGGTTTCTCATGAGGTCAATGAGATGTTCTGAGGTTTTCATTTCTAAGTGTATACTGTACCACAGCTTGACATGATCGACATAATGAAAGTTTTCTATAATCAGCAAGGCACATACTAATTTCTTTATTCTTTAGCTTTCCCAATTATCCAGAGAGCCTCAACAATAATGCCTCCTGTCCCTCGGCCTTTTCTAAAGCCAGCTCTATATTTTATTACACAACCCTGTGACCGAGTGGGTCATTCTTTGAGAGGAAGAAAGTGCAGTCTGATATGACCAGAATGAACATTAAATTTTAGGGTGACTATATCTTTTAATCCCAATTCTGGATAGTCATGTGATCATCTAAGAAGAGTATATATGTGGCCCTTGTCTTACAACCACAATGGAGCCCATCATTTCTGTTGCTGAGACATTTGTTAAATGAATTTTGCCTCATTTCACAATATTGCCCCAGTTGCTAAGAGAATCACTGAAGTTGCAAGTTAGCGAGACAGTTGTTAAGCAAATCTGGCTTCTTCATTGACTTTGCTTTTCAGAAGGTTGCAAAAGGTGATCATATGACTCTGGGATATTGCAACCATATATATGAATCAGTTGCCGAGTGTCTAAATTTTGATCACATGACCATGGGGATGCTGCAACAGTTGTAAGTGTGAAGAATGCCCATGAGTCACTTTTTTCAATGCCGTTATAACTTTGGAAAGACATTAAACAAATTGTTGTAAGTTGAGGACTACCTATATACCCCCTCCCTCCCTCCCTCCCTTCTATATTTCACAATGCAATCAGTCCTGCTTTCTGATTCTAAACAAGACTTCCAAGTCAGATTTTAGGAATGAATAATACAAACACTCTGACACTACCCTTTAACTGAAGAGAGTTCCCAGAATAGAAAATATGAAAAGTAAACAGGAGTTTATTCATTCTATTCTTCCAAACTCTTATTAGTTCTGGCCAGAACTAATTTAGAGAAATAATGTGAAAATTTCCAGTTTCTTCTCAGTGAGAAGATTATGAAAGTGATCAATAACAATTTACCTTAAACCTATAAATTAAACAACTATGTAATCATATAAATATTGTTAACATGAGCACATATACAATATATACATACAGATTCTCCTCTCCCAGCTAAGCTGTTTTAAGGCCAGGCACGTGTGTGCATTTGAAACTAGATCTTTTCAGCTAGATGTTAAGCCAAATTGTCTTGAACTGCCTAAGTGATTTTGTGAAGCCACTGGAGAATTCCATTTGAAGTCAGCCACACTAGAGTTTCTAGATGTAATGAGGTATACTGAATCTATTACCAAATATGCAACCTACTACATAATTGTAGCACTACAGTATGTTGCTTGGTTTTGTTGAGCAAAGGCTCAATGGTTTGCAGGAGACCATCAATAGCAGCATAAAAGGTTTGATCACCCAACAGGCATGCACCCACAGCATTTAATCAAGGCATTGATCCATTCAATATAGGAGAGTCTGTCTATTACTGTGAGATATTGAATTCCTGTCAGCTATCACCTTCCTGAACTAAATTGCTGAAACATAAATGAAAAAAGTCATTCAAAGCAACTAGCTAAGCCATCTTTTCTGCACAAGGGTTTAGAATCTTTTGCTTTTCTCTGTGTCTATTTTTTCATGGATGGCAAATTATATTATTTATTTATTATGCTTATAGTTAATTAGTTTTCTTCTGAGCTATTCTTTATTGTGAAAAATAAATAAATAAATAAAAGATGAAAGATTATGGGAACTACTTATGTCTACCTAAGGAAGAAAAAGACTAGGGTGATATGATAACTGCCTTCCATATTTGAGGGACTGTCATAGAGAAGAGGGAGTCAATTTGTTTTCCAAAGCATCTGAGCACAGAATAAGAAGCAAAGCCTGGAAACTTGTTAAAGAGAGATCCAATCTGGAACTAAGGAGGAATTTACTGATAGTGAGAACAATTAATCAATGGAACAGCTTGCTTCCCAGAATTGTGGGAAGATCTTCTTAAAGATCTCACCAGAGATCTTTAAGAAAAGATTTGGCTTCTGTTTGTCTGGGATGGAATATTGCCTCCTGCTTTTTTGGGTGGTGGTGGTGGTGGTTGAATTGGACTAGAACATCTCCAAAGTCCTTTTCAGGCTTATGATTCTATGACTCAAATGGTGCATATGTGACAGATTTTGCCCCATTCTCTTTTCATGTATTGAACCGGATGTACAGAGTACTAGTTTTGTACAGGAGATTTCTACTATTTAAATCTGAGGTTTAATGAAGTATTTAGGCATAAATTCATTAACTCACATAGAAGAAGAGATTTGTTTATATATGCACTTATATTTAAAAATATATGGAAATGATGAAGCCTTGGTTTTTCTGTCTCGTTGCCTAGCAACATTCACATCAAATATATGTACATACATACGTTTGTATGTATATATGTATATTTGTGTTGTGTCCTGTACTAATTTTATAACCACACAATATTGTACTACATAGTCTTTTAAAGAAGTGCTGCAATGATGGAGAAACATTTCCACATTTGTTTTGTTTTTGATGAAAAAATGTTCAGATCCTATAGCACATATTTTCAAAAGTTGATTTACAAATTTTTGCAAGATGAATTGGTAGCTGGACTTCATTCTGGCTTGACATATTCCTCCCTAGTTCACTTCAGATCCACTCCCAGTACAATTCATGGTGACATCCTTAATAAAGATCACGTGTCTCTGTACTTGTATGCAGTGGGCACAAAGTTCATTCTAAGAATTCTATTTCCAGGAATATTAGATAATATTAAATAGAGGGACAATTAGCCTCTTTTTTGTGTTGCATCCTTAACAATTGTTAAACATGAAACTCCAATCTATTTTCTTTTACACATATACTCTTTTTATTGTTAAAATGAGAGAATACAAAAGAAAGAAATAGCAGAAGGAAATGAGATAAACATAGATGTTTTAGAAAGCATAATGAAAAAAATTCTTATAACACATCCTCCCCATCTCTTCCAATTGTGTTCCTTACTGTAAACCACAATTTAAATATGTCGAACATTAATGAATGTTATTAGTTTCTACTTAAGACCTAAAAACCATATTTTAAATGTCTAGATATGGCTTGTGTAATTTGTTGCATTTAAGGGAACCATTTCCTGCTTGAGTTTCATTAAACCTCTATTTTAAGCATGAATATGGTGCCTTAAATAACTCCTTCCATTTTATCAGACCTCAAAGTTTCTATGAACATCAGGAAATCTGTTCTCCATAATATGGCTTGTGTTTTTCCCTTCTCTGATGTCATGACATTGAAATAAGTGAAATAATCTTGCCCATGATACTTTCCTTCCAAGGAATGACTTCTCATTTACTATAGGATATAAGGCTAATAAGCCCCTTTTCCCCTGATGGCTAACCTATGGCACGTGTGCCACAGATGGCATGCATCACTCTCTCTGTAGGCATGCGAACCGTTGCCTTAGTTCAGCTCCACTGCACATATGCTGGTTTTGTCGGGTCTCTGCTATGCATGCATGGGGTGGGGAACATGCAGAGGGGTGCATGCACAAGCAGAGTGTAGAGTATGTGCAGGGGTGCATGCACGGGGGTGCATGTGCAGAGGGCAGGGCATATGCACAGAGTGCATGCATGCATTGCATTTTGGGGGTTTGGGCATGCGCATCTGGGCACTCAGTACAGAAAAATTTAGCCATCACTGCCCTATGCTAATAGGCCCAATAGCCAATTTTTTAATATTGGCTTTTCTGAGTTAACTTCTTCTCCTAATATTAATAGATAAATCTTGGGAATCTGTCTTATTATAAATCACTTTGGGAGTTTTATAGTTGGGAGGGAGTCTTAATGTTTTTATAATAAATAATAGGTAAATAAAAAAAGCGAATAATATTAAAAGTGTGCTCCCTTCTAGAGTAGAATTGATAGGTATCTTTGGAAAAAGCCCCATGAGACTGGATATTTTGCTGCTCTCTATTTAGGGTGTAAAGTACTTGACCCATACATTGTAAGAGCAATGTTATAAGAGTGGATAATAAATATTTCCAAAAAGAAGGGATGCATCATTTACCAGCAGTATTTTTATCAACATTGTTCAACTATCTACACAAGCGTTATAATCCTACAAGCATGCTGGTGTGGTTAAAATCCCTGAAAGGCCCAGAGGCTGTTCATTTGCAGCTTTCACTCATTCTCACTGTACTGGATGTCAGTTCCATTGTTTTGTTCAGCTGAGGGGAAAAGCTATGTTTCCACACAATCCTTTTAAAAGCCATCTATATTTAAAACCTGGAATGGCTGGTTACTTGCCAATGGCAGTAGGGAACTATCTTCAAAATGCAATAAAATAATTCTGTCATGCTTTTTGGCTGGTCTATTCAACCAGATAAATCCCACAATAGCTCTTATCTCAGCTACCATTTTGTCAACTCTCAAACCCAGACTAAATGCAGACAAAAGGGTGGCCATCCTTGGCTGCTTGCCTTCAACTATTCTGCAGTTCAAGTCATAAAAGCAACTGCCACAAGCAGACCATGACAAATCTAAGCAGAAGGAGAGTCAGGAAGAAATCCTTGATGCCAGAACCGATTTGGAATTATCTCATTCAGATTATCCAGCATAGACTCAGATTTTCCAGCATAGAGCACATCCAAACTGCAGCACCAAAATGCTTTTGTATAGTCCGTGAGCAGATAGAAAAGTATGCCACCTTAAAAGGCACTGTTTCATCTCTGAACCCTGGTTGACCTTTGCAGTGAGGCAGACCTCTGTTCTGTCTTTGCAGTGAGATGGAAAAATACAGGTTCTATCTGCAAGGAAAATGGTGGGGAAAGGGAAGACAGAGTGGGAAGTACTTTCTTTGGAATAAATTACTGACAACAAACCTGCTTCACTCCTTCGCTCTCTTACTTCACTTGTGGCTAAGAGTGCTTATCTTCCCACTTAATTTGCCTCCAATGAGAAGAGAAGGGGTGGATCTCCTGTTGTCAATGATCTGATCCTGGTGAAGTAGAGGCAGAAAAGTAGCAATGCTCTGGACTCTGCACTCCACATTAAACCATGGAGTGTTGGTGGCCAAAGAACAACCTCCATTGGCCTAGGGAAGGGAAATATGCTGTTAGTCTTCCTTCATAGATAAAGCAGCTCAGTCCTTTGAGGATTAGGCCTTGAGCAGTCTTAGGTAGCCAATTGGAGCAGACAGATACTCCAAATATCATGGTTTGTAATGGTAGCTGATGAAAAATACAATTTTTAAATGGAGAAAGAAAAATATGAATGCAAGCTGGTGTGAGGTAGATTGGAGAGAACTGGAAATCATTCATTAATGTCTTTCTGAAATAATTTATGAGGCATTTTCTTGCTGTGGTTAGCAAGCCATGTGAAAGATCTCATAGGCAGGAGTGAGATTGATGGATGGGTGCAGAGAAAACAAGAAGGGGAACCATTTGTGATTTTTGATCATGTAACAATAGCTGATATTTCCATTTATGAAATATTGAATCAACCATTCTCATACATTTTCCAACCCTTTATAACTGATATTTTCAAGAAAATCTTTAATCAATTCTCAGAAAAATATTACTGTCTCATAATGAAATTTATTTTGAAATATATCCCATTACAATCAGTTTAGCAGAATTCTGAAGAAAAAAGGAGACCACCAACTGGCATCTCCCCTGTGCAACATGACACATTTAAAAAAGACATTGGGGGAGCCCTGAATATGATAATCTACTCATATTTTCAGAAATATGAAATATCTGACATCTGGTTTCCACAGTATTTAAAATTGCACTACCACTGTTGAAGTGATCATGAAGGTCAATGTACTGGAAAGAATAATATCATGCTGGTCTAATTTTTCTACCACTTTCACTACGAAAAAAAAAGTCCTTTAACTGCAAGAAAAAGGCTCTTTCAGTCTGAAGGAGGAAACCTCTGGCTTTTCCACCCCAATATTATAAAAATAGCACAAACACACAGCCTGTGAGATTTACACTTCCAATCCTTCTTTGGAAGTACATCCTCCTTTCGAAATATTTACCATATCCTAAAGTTGTTGGAATCCATAATTCATGGGTTAAAGCTACAAAGATCTTAATTTGTATATAGCAGCTTTATGCCTCCAACTACAGAGAAAGCTAATGGCCCATGAAATATTGAAGTGTCTTACACACGTCTACTGAGATTTCAGTTTTTAAAAAGAAAACTGTCATGCATGCACAAGCTCAAAACATAAACAGTAGGAAAAGAAGAAATTATCTTTTCTGTGTCACGCATAATTACCCTTTTGGGTCTATAATGCTGCTTTTCATGTATACAATTCCTTTGACTCCTCTTTCAGAACTTTGAAATTTCTGGCCTGGGAGAAGGTAATATTTATTCCAGGTTGATACCTGATAGTGTTTTTTTTTAAAAAAAAAATCCATTTTGCAAAATTGGTGTTTCTGGGATGCCTCACCATCTTTCAGCATGTTTCTATTTGATAACAAGATCCAGACACATCCTGGAACGAACTTTTGTTATCTCCAATTCACAGAGGTACTAGAGCATCCTCCAGATTTGACTGGTGGCAGCCAGAATTATGAGACCTTTGCGATGCCAAGCTCTAGAAGAGGGTTGGCTGACAAACTGTTGATGCCCATATTTATATGAGTAGCTGATTTATGGGTATTAAGGTGTGCTGGATTATTCTTCATTATACTGTTGAACCCTGCTTGGTAAGATGGAACTGGCAAAGGTTCTTCAGAATCTCAGTTACTTTCCAATGCTGTTGTAGAAATATCAGTAGCCCATTCTGTCAAAAAATAGCGATCATCATCTAGCAGAGGATAATATTTTCCAGTCTTTATGATTATATCACACTTCCTAGCTAGGTTTTGGCATGGCTTGGTTTCACGCTGTTACTTTCTCTGCGGCTCAAATGCTGGTTTCATGCTTATCTTTTCCTGAAGCCCCAGAGAAAGTAACAGTTACTGCCTTCCTATACTTCTACTAGAAACTACTAGAAAATAATCCCCAAATACTACAAAATAGTGAAAGTGGCATAGATATCAGTTGTCTTTTTCTCAGTGTTCTATCTGATTACCTGAGCTCCTCTATCAGGCAGGCCTAGGTCCATTTTATTGGTTCTTTTCTTGATAATTTGCTAGAAAGTTGTAGCAGATAAGGTATTTCCAGCATGATTGTGTAAGTCGTATTTAGCTAACAATGACTCCTGTCTCTAAAACAAATGTTGATTTGAAAGTAATTTTGAAAAAAGGGAAGAGGCATATTTCAAAATACTCCAAGGTTCTCATCAGCTTCTTGTTTATCATCACTCTCTGAGGATAAATTGCTTCTCTTATTTTATATTTTGTTTAATAAAAAAGTACATTGGAATCCTTTGCATTTATTATTATTAATTGTACGTTGACAAAATATACAAAAACAAAAAAAGATGGAACCAGAAGACTCCTGAAGATATCATGGCTAGTGAAGGAAACAAACAAATGAATCAATGAGCAAATCAACCCAGACTTCTCATTCAAGGCACAGATGATTAGGCTGAAATTATCTTACATTGTACATATAATGTGAAGATCTAACTCTCTGGAGATGTCTATAATACTGGGAAAGGTGGAAGGAAAGAGAAGAGGAAAACTAGTAGCAAGAGTAATGGGTGTACTGGTGGAAGATTTGAAGGACCAGGTTGTGGACAGAACATCCTAGAATAAATTAGTCAATGTGATTGCTAAGTGTTGATACTACAGTATTTGATTACTCAAAATTGATCACATCCACTACTGTTGTCCAATAGCATTAAAAGCATCGATGATTCCAGGCACAATATCATTTTCTTGACTAAATGTACTTCATCGTGTTTATTTTAATTTTTCCTTGACATAAGGAAAGGAAACAATGATCTGCTCTTTGCCCCAAAATTTTTCAACGTACTTTCTAGTTTCATCAAAATACAAAAAACAAATGTTATTTCAAATACAAAAATAAGAATATACCTATAAGTTTTGAAGCAATTATTCTGTTTTGTAATGCTAATGCAACCAAACTACAGTGTCAATATTTGCATGGTACTGCAAATATAAGCTTTTTACAGCAAACAATAAAAAAGCTAAGCTGGAGACAAAAAGATCAGCACACATCCTTTCTGGCAGCATACACCCTGATAATCAAGGATGAACACCAGGCAAACAAACAGACAGACA